>NC_053118.1:16049436-16381936 GCF_010015445.1 Perca fluviatilis
AATGCAAATAGGTACGTGATGTTTCGAGGAGTAATATTAACATTTGTGGCTGTCATGGATGCTGTCATTGTCAAATTTGCATTTCAGTCTAGCATCATTTCTGTCAGTGTGGAGCCTAGTGAACTGTCAATGAACTGAGGAGGAGGCTGGCTCAATGCTCTCACAGTCTACTGTGGAACAACAGCATTTGTGTGTGTGTGTGTGTGTGTGTGTGTGTGTGTGTGTGTGTGTCATAGAGTAAATCAGACAGAGAAAATGAAGTCAAAAAGAGGGATAAAGAGGAAAAAGGTGGAGGCAAATGGAAAAGAAAGATGGAACAAATTAGATAGTAATAAAGGGATTAAAATGGGGGGAGAGAATGCTGGAGAGAAGCTATAAACACCTATTCACGTGTGTGTGTGTGTGTGTGTGTGTGTGTGTGTGTGTGTGTGTGTGTGTGTGTGTGTGTGTGTGTGTGTGTGTGTGTGTGTGTGTGTGTGTGTGTGTGTGTGTGTGTGTGTGTGTGTGGCCACAGTTCACTGTGTCAGTAGCTCTCATTACCACACATAGCTGAGGACATCAGAGAGCGTACTTAGTAACTGGTAAAGCATCCTCTGTCTATCTAAATATAAACAACAGCAGCACAAAGACCGACCGACACACACACACACACACACACACACACACACAAACACACACACACACACACAAACACAACAAACAGCAGAAAGAAGAGAGGCTCACCAAAGAAACACAGAAGCACTGGTGCACATTAAACACACACTCACACATATGCACACTGTCGAGGCTGGAAGTGGATTATCTACCCAACCCAACTGAAAAGTAGTCTGACTTGTGCACAGGGATTAACTTTGTATGTGCAAGAATATTCAAATGAATCTGAATTTAATTTGAGCCATAACGAGGCCAGCCAGGTTCCTCTAGGCTGCCTAAGGTGGTAATGCGGAGGCAAGGTAATTTGGAATAGAAGTAAATGAGTCATGTTAATGGAAAATTAAGTTGCATGTGAACATTCTTAATTCCCTCCAGACAAATTAAGGTGTTTACATGGGGCCACTTCAATCTTAAAAGAGAGCAAATTAGTCCTGTTCACAATAGCCTGAATGTAACATAGCTGCAGCAGTCGCACTTGTTACATGAGTATGATTAGTCATGATTAAGGCGACAGTACATGTTCATATAATAGGGACTGTTTCATTTTGGGATGGTTAAATCACCATTTTCTGGTTTCCAAGTAAGGATAACAGGCCGACTGATTAGAGTTGTAAGTCTTCCCTCTAAAAGTTAATTGAAAGCTAACACTGCCAGTCAGAGAGTGCAGGGTAACAGTCTAATGCATAATTGAAAGCATGACTCGTGCTTACTCAGCTTCTTTCTCTGCAGAAGATGACACCTTGACCTTGTCTGGAAAGAAATTTGTGTCCACTGTGATTCAGCACCGGTTGGTTAGTCTTAATTAGAGCAGTGGCTTAATGTTTAGGAGTTTTAAACATTGCCACAGGCTGTAGCAAACACTGTGTGTGGGCTGGGCGTGCATATATGTGTGTGTGTGTGTGTGTGTGTGTGTGTGTGTGTGTGTGTGTGTGTGTGTGTGTGTGTGTTTGTGATCATTTCAGTGCCTAAGATTGTCAGCAAATCACACACACAACACACACACACACACACACACACACACACACACACACACACACACACACACACACAGTTTGAGTCAGAATCTAATTTTATTCAGCAAGGACATTTACAAGTAGCATGAAGCTGACCTTGTGAACTGGCTCTGGCAACACACCATAGTACAGAATAGCTAACGGCTGACGCATAGTAATTACATGCATATTAATAAGAGCAGGGCATGACTTGGCCTTATTCAGCCACATTCCCACCAGAGATTACGCATTGACCTCATATGAAAAGACTTAAAAAGAAATATGTCAGCCTTTATTCTCCCCTGGATCTTTTATATCGTCTATAAAAAGCCTTAGCTTTTGCAATCTGGATTTGTTTGACCTCGTACAAATGGGACAAACTTACATTAGTGGGGAATTACTGCAGGTGAGTTAACGATTTGGCTAGCTTGCCACATGCAAACATGTTTATAGTATGCCCATTATTTTAAAGTGCTCTCAAATTAAATTAAAACTCCTACTTCACTGTGTTGTGCCATGTTTCATTATAAATTGGGCCTGTATCCAGCGGGCTGTGTCCAGCATGGAACTATGATTGAGTGTGGGGCATTTACTTGGTCTTATTCAGCCCATTTCCAGGCACTCAGATTATGCCTCGCATTGGAATAAAAAATCATGTCAGTGCAGATACTCTTACAGAAGGCTTTCATAGTCTGAGGCATAATCTGCCTCCAGGAAACCCAACTTTTACATTAACCATCACATGGCTATAAATGGCACGGCTGTACAAAGATTTCAAGACACGAATGATCTCTGATGCAGACTGTGAAAAGAAAAGTGAGGCAATCACTAATCAATTTTGATTAATCTTACATTCTGCAATTACACCATCATACAGCATTATAATTAACATGATATGTCATTTTCTGAAGATGCATAATTTTAGCAGTCAAGAGCTCAGAAAATGTATTTGATAGGGAAGACAAAAAATGTACAAAACTAGAGTTACAGACTGGTCATAAAGCAGCATGTATAAACATATTCAAAGACATCCTGGTCCAGTCGACATCTTGTTTAGGTCTGGTTGTTGCCAGACTACTATCACTGGCTGTCTTCATGTGATCAGTACTCTTTCCAAGGTACAGATACAGGAGGGAGACAGAGGATGCAAAGAACTTTTTTGAATTCAGAGTTGTATGCATACACGAAGGAAGTAAGGGGTGTGTTATACCCACAAAGCCAGAGTCTGATATCTCAGCTAGTGTTACAGGACATAATCTGATTCATCACACCATATCCAGCTAAGCTCAAATATATCTCCATCAAAACAGATCTGATTCACTAGTCAACCATAGTACACAGTCCTGACAAAGGTGGTATGCAGCAAAGAAAAAAAAAGAAAAAAGATATGACACCAGATATTATTAGCTTGCTCGACTATCACTGCCCCATTCGTGGCAAGAATAGCCTAATAGCACACAGCATCACATAAATACACACAAAGATATTATTCGAGGTATTCAAGTCGGAATCCCTCCTGTTTAGTATACTGGTATGTCACGTCACTGTAATCTGACAGTTATATCTCAACAAGGTTACAGCTCATCGCAATACCGCCAGGAAAATAGCTCTAAGCTCTTAAATAGCCACATTACTGCGGATTAGCACTATAATAGTAGGCCAGTACAATATTAACTTTTAATACATGTTTTATATGTAGTTTTTAAAGCTCTAAGAGGGGGAAATTAATTCACTATGCTTGATACCATTAAATAAGTAAGGACAAAAATATGGGCTTGTATTGTATCATCTAAAAAAAAAAAGAGGAAAAGACAGAAACATGTTCTAAAGTGATACTTCCAGGATAGCAAGACTGGAGTTTGTGCTCAATTTTTGCATCCCCTTATGGTTTTACATCACTGTAAATTCTCCTCTGCTTTTATCCCTTTATGAAATATTTGCTATTTTGCTATGATCTTTTTTTTGTTTCTATATAGTAAATATTTTAAATAATTGCTGTCAAAATAGTACACATTCTCAGGAACTCAGAGGATGCAGGTTTCAAACAGAACTGGAGCCTTTAATTTTCCTTTCAGTTTACAGAATATGGCTGGCAGACGCTTTCGTCTGTGCTTAACTGGGTTGTGTCTGACAATGAAGGCAGTTTACTATCTGATGCAGAGAAACTTTACTTTCTGGCTGCCAGAAATATGGAAAGGATGACACAACATTACTTGTTTACAAGTAGAAAGAGGATGTAAGCAACACCCTCCTGTCTTGTCTTGTCTCATCTCAGCTCCGGAGAAATGAACGACTAGAATGGAAACATTGCAAGTATATACAAGTATAGAAGAATAAAAGTCTGGTTGCAAAGGTTAGCTGCCCACTGACCAGGGTCAAGGACAGTTCCTGCTATGCAACTCTCCGCCAATTTAAACTCATAGCAAAGGAGATGCAACATCCATATGTTAGTATGGGTCCGGGTATGATGGAAGCAGCCCCCACTTGCAATAACGGTCCAAGAGGCAAGTCCAAACCATTAGCAACAACACAGTCCAAAGGGTAGTGTCTATGTAGGTGGTGGGCATGACCCCACAGCAGGGACGCAGCCCCGATGTGATACTAGAGTCAAGGTGCGTCATGAGCTACGCCACCCCCACACACCTGCGTCAGTGGAGAAGAAAGAAGTGGAGCAACAAGTTTTAGTGTGGAGCAGGCGAGGGGTGGGAGTCAACCAAACACAACAAACCAAAAGCCATGGGCATCCATCCTAATCCTCCCACTCCCACATGTTGTATCCCCTGCTCAAACTTTTTTTTTTCAGTTTGTTTTTGCTACAAAAGGGTCAGAGGGAGAACTGTGAATGGAGAAATGCAGTGACATAGCCAGGTCATGTACTCCCACACAAGACACTTGATGGTCCAACCATTCATTAATGGTGGGCCTTACTCTCCTCCAAGTTGATGGTCAAGCTGGGTATCCATCATTAGCGGCAACTTTGCTCTCTCTATAACCGACTGGAGAAGGCCAACTTCTCTTCCATTGTTGTCCGACACCACTATGCATCAATTAGCTTGAGACATATTTTATTTCAATTAGAATGTATTTATTTCCTTCACTTAGACAAAGCATGAACCTTCCTTGCTTCTGGTTTTTAAACTGGTAAACATGGCAGATGTTCAGGGGGGAAAAAAACTGTTTTTTTCCAAATCTATCCACTCAAGACAAAAGAAATAGAAATAGGCCTTGCAGATGAAATATTCTCTGATGAGTCTCGTACATATCTGTACTGATTCAATCAATACTCCAATGGATACTTTTAGATGTATGATAAGTCTCATGAAAACTGAGCTTGTGATGTGTAGTGTGGCTCTGCAAGGCCAGAAAAAGGCGTCCAGGGAGTGCATAGCCACCAACACAGGCATGACTACGTTCTAAGTTGATGTTATAGACTGTTTGCCGTAAAGAAAAAAATCTGCTAAAGGATGTATGGAAATCTTTTTATAGAGAATCTCAGGATTCAGTGCCAGAAAGTTTGGTGCTGGTGGTTTCTGGCGTAAAAAGCAGAAGGAGTAGTTAGTGTTGATATTTAAAAACACAGCTTTTACTTCTGTTGAAGTAAGAGTGAAGACAAAAAAAAAGGAGATTGGCTAGCTTTGAGAAAGATAGCCATTATGGGTGAACAAAACAAAGAGGTGTCACCTGTACAATCTATAAATCTGAGAAAGAGGCAGCACAATAATGGACCGGCTATGAAAGAATTTGTAAAAGTGTGATGCAAAAACAGAAATAAGTGTCCACAATAAAAGCTGTCACCAAAATGATTTTATCAGTCTTTATCCTAGCATTTAGCCACAGTAAATCACAGTATTAAAGCTCAGTAGTACTGGTATCACTTTATTCTGCACTGTGCCTTCAGTATGCAAGCCAGTGTTCACACATGGGTGTGTGTGTGTTTGTGTCTATAAAATCACTGCTTCTTAATCCCCTAACTACCAGACAATAACAGATTTGTCTGTGATAAAATCCTGGTCTTTACACGTTTGTCTGTCTACCAGGCAAGTCTATCTTCATATGTGTGTCTGTGTGTAGTTCCTCTGTGTGTTCCCATGAGAGTATTCCTAATGCATGGCTGTCCTTGTGCATGTGTGTGTGTGTGTGTGTGTGTGTGTGTGTGTGTGGAGTAGATTTAGCTTTGATAAAACCTTGGTCTTTAGAGGGATTATCAGTCCATCCCCAGACAGCAACATGCTGTGCATTTATGGAGGTAATAAGTTGACCTGCAATAGACAGGCTAAAGCTCCTATTCAAATTTGTGTCCCTATATCAACACCTGGGCTAGGAGAAGAAGAAAGCAATATCTTCAGGGGCAGTTAGACCTGCTGCGCAACACACCATGTGAGCTCCCATTCAGTGAATTTTGATTTGCCGCTTACCTTTACGGGTTTTCCGACTGATTTGTCATGCTATTGTCTGCCGTTCGGTTCACTAACATCCCAGAGGGCAAATGTGCAGCAGGCAGTATAAGCACACAATGTTGCACACAGCGAGACATTAACATTTAAACCCAAACACAAAATAAGTAAATAAATAGCAATCTACATGACAAAGTCCCGTCCTCATTTTCCCACAGAGATCTAAACCATTGCCTATCCGCACTAAAAGCAATACAAATGTTTTTGGTTGGATCTCATTCATTGCACCATTATTTAACATTATCTGCCAGCTATTTTTCATGATTTGGATATTTCAAACTAGGACAAAATCCCTGAAAAGGTCATACAATTGTGGATTCAGGCTGAATGGTTTTCAGGTCAAAACAGTCAAATAAATCCGGACAGCTATTATTTCCCAAAGCTAACCGTGTGTTGTTCATGAGCTCATATAGCTCATTTAAATGTTACCTTTTAGTTAGCAGTCTTACTGGCTGTAAATAAGAAAGCTCTGGAGGACGATGTTGTCCGTAAACTCTCAGTCACAGTCAGAAGTCAAATGACTACTCCACTCCGTCATGGTGAGAGAATTACTATAAACTGAAGAGAGACAGATATAAAGAGCACTATGAAGCTATCTATCTGTCTTATTCTTGTCCTTTACTCTCTCTTTAGCCCCCTTCCCTCTTCTTCTGTCTCACTTCTCCTCTCTTGCTTTCTCTCTCTCCCTCCTTACTTTCCTGCACATCATTTACCCCCATGTCTCTTTTCCTCGCTTCATCTCCCTATGTTCACTCTCTATCTCTCCCTCCCCTTCCTTCAAACGCTCTGCCTTGTGTGCAGTCATAACAAAATAATTTATTCCTGTCCCCCCTATGTATTAGCATGCCAGCAGAGCACGTTAACTTATCTCGCGGCTACAGGCACCGAGTGGTAAAACTAAGCTCTGATAGTTTGCAACGGGATGACCACAGAATGCCTGTAGCTTGGAGAATTAGGACTGTCGTCACGATTAGTAATGGTGGGTCTAATGTTTTACTGCACTGTAATTTACTGCACTGTACCCACAGTGTAGTGTAGTGTCCTGTTTGGCTAGCTGGTATGCACAAAGGGAACATCAACCCAAATTCAGCTGGTAGGGAAAATTAAACAAAATTATTATTGCAGCCATTTTTTAATTACTCATCTTTATCAATAGAGTCTTTTTTTTTTATCAAGGCACATAATCTGTTGGAGCGGCTGTTCCATTTTGAAGATCCAGCTCGAAATGTATTCGTCCATCTGTCAGTGTTTGTATCAGAGCATCAAACATGACATTTCAGAGTGCAAAAATAGTATGAATAAAGCACAATGTAAACATATGCAGTAGTGGGTCAACAGTGTTTCATGTGTCAGCATCAAATGCTGTGAAAACAGATTGGACCTTAACTGGTATTTGTAGTCATTTTGTTGTGGGATGAACCAGAAAATCTAACTAATGTACGCATACATGTATTATAGTGACTTCATGGAATGCCCACAAGCTACATGCAACGAGTGGAAAAACTAAACCTGATAGCTTTCCCGAGGCTGACCACAGGACGTCTGAGAGAATTAGGCTTACGCTAGTGATTGGTTATTCTAGGCCTGTATTGTAGTCTAATACACTTTGCATAACATCAGGCCAGCTCACGGACATACAATGCATTACAGAAATATAACTAGAAAGGAAAACGTAAAATACATTGGTATCAATGTACTACTTTGCTCCAACACAGTAATATGATTTGCGGTCCTAATCAGACTGCGCCAGGAAAAAAGAATGAAGTACTTTATGTTAGTGCAACTGCAAATGTAGATAGGATGAGAGATTATGGTGACACAGATTTAGTTGTGCATATGCTGCAGAGACCAAGATGGTGTGAAACCATTGCCCGTTTTAATGAGCATTCCAGCTTAGAGGGATATTGAGAGTTCAGAGCTGGAAGATGCCACAGATTGCTGTTGTCCCATGTAACTCAATGGATTAGGTTTAGAAGCTCCCACTGAGATGTCCATACAAAAAATGCATTCTCTCATAAAGCGTCCACCAAATGGCAATGTTATGAAAACTGCTATGTACTTGATAATAGCATTACAGATAAGCAATGTAATTAAGCTACACACAGTGGGACATACTGTGTTGTAGCTGAAACCATGCCTGTGCGATGCCTATTAAGAGCTCAGTGCTCGGCCTGTCACAATGATTAGTTATGCTAAACTTGATGTTACTGTTTTACTCACAAGTTCATTAAATAGGCACTGGACTGAATCCGCACACTTGTAATTCACAGTATCATAGGTAAATAGCCAGGCTGTTCTAATGAACCATTTATACATATAGCTACGAAAAATAAAGCACTGTAATTCATAGGTATTCCATGTATTTATTACTGTATGCACCACA
This sequence comes from Perca fluviatilis, assembly GCF_010015445.1. Lineage (NCBI taxonomy): Eukaryota > Metazoa > Chordata > Actinopteri > Perciformes > Percidae > Perca > Perca fluviatilis. Next base: position 16,057,920 of record NC_053118.1, read on the forward strand.
GTAAGTGCTGCTGTATCTGACTGCTCTGGTCCGCGCTGGGAGGAGTGGCTAGGTGGGTCATAAAATGCATGGCTTTCAAGCGGGGGAGTGAGTTCATGTCCCGGAAGAAGTTAAGGGGAAAACACAAGACTTTCACCTAGGAAACAGGTGTTCATGCCCCAGGAGTACTACTTAAAGGAACCAGTGTTTTAATCCAGACCACAATCTTTTTTTCTAATCTTAAATAGTCGTTTTAGTGACTCAACAGCAACGGCCTCTGAAAGGACTGTCACCTCGCAGTGCTCTGTACCCGGCTTAAAGTCAACTTTTGTCGGTTAAACTCAACTGCAATGGTCGCTTAATTTCGTAGGATATCATACGAATTGGTGTGCGTACGTTTTCGTCCAATATCATACGAACCCGTTTATGAGAATGTGTTGAAATAGTAGAGCAGGATGGTTGGAGAGCTTCAAATGTCATAAGCGTCCTGCCTATATTCTATATTGCATACAAAATTACATGTACAACGACAGAGCTAGAAATTCGAGAGTTGGTTTAACATTTGAACATCTTTTTCTCCCCCCACCCTCCTCTCTCTTGCATCCTCTGTCCCTACCTCCTGTATATGTGTGACTCAGCAGCACCCATACTCAACCACTGACCTACATCTGTCCCACCTGTGTGTCACAGGGTTGAATGACCCACATTCCCACTGATCCAGTCACGACTTCAGCCTGTTGCACAACAGCAGCAAGAGGCCGTTTTCCCCGAGTCTTAAAGCTTTACCGTTCACAAGTGCAGGTTATTATCGTTAAGCTCACATCGATACTGTCAGGTACCCTTACGTTCTTATCCCTATAAATTTTATGTTTTGGGCTGCATTAACAAAATCTTTTACAATTTAGTTTCTGTAATTTAGCCTATAAATGCATACATAAATATACTGCCACATAAAAAAGACAACATCTTTATCAGTTGGCTGAGAGTACCACTTCCATAATTTATCTTCATCAGCCTGGATGTTCTTTCCTCACATTCCCATTTACATCTAATGTTTCAGGGGCTGATGTATTTTTCGGCTCACGATTAATGTACGTTTGTAAACGGAAAAAATGGCATCTCTCCCCACTCCTCAAGTTGTTCCGTGCATGTGCTCACAGTGATAAACAAGCTATTTCTGAGCGGACATGGTAGATTAACATCAGAGCACACAGCCAAGAGCAACATCTCTAGTATCTGTGCCTCTCTCTGCAGCGTGGTGAAAATGTGATGCTGCAGGACCATGTGCGCTGCCATGCACAGGGGCCTGAGGCGGAGCTTGGATGCCGACAAGTAGCACAGCATGCTCTCATTGGCTCTCAATGACATCATTGATAAGGAGCGAGTGTTGCTCTGTCTCTCTCTCTCTCTACCTCACGCTGACACTGACTGTCTCGTGACTTTTTTTCCAAGATTTAACAGGCTTGCCTAAATTAACTGCTGCTTAAAACCAGGCACAAAGGGTGCAAATGCACCCTCTTCATTCTAACCCTCTTTCTCTCATGTTCTGCTCCCACATGAACCAGAGGAATTTGAGGAAACATTTCTCTGAATGGGTTCACCTGAACAAGCTGCAACTATACCACACATTAGATGACATGTATTGCAGAAGATCTGATTGTGAACAAATTATAATAGTCCAAACAGACTGCACTGGATAAGTCAAGTCTGCTAAAACAAACTTTGCATATAACACAATGAAGTTGAATACACTATCTGATCAGTCAGAAAAAAAAAATGCAATCTTGTCAAATTAAAAGCAAAGATTTATGTAATAGTGGTGTATAAGAAATATGCATATGATCCATCATTGTTTGTCAATATTCAGTTATTTAACAATTACGCTCAGTGCAGTAAATAGGCTAGTGCCACAAACTTGGCGGTTTAGACACTTTATTGGCCAAATGTGTTTCTAACTGTGTATTCATGTATATAGCAAGTGGGAATAGTCAAATCTGCAAGTTGTAGCTTCCGTTTACAAAACCCCAGGCTATGGCAAAGTTTCTGTATCTAGAAATATATATTTTTGTATTCCCAATTGTTGTCTAAACTGTTTGTATTGACAAACGTAAAAGTGATAAGCAGTGACTGACATATGATAAGCCGGTGAATGACATTGTCGCATTATGGTTGTCTCCAAATTACCACATTAGAGGGAAAATTGTTTGAGAATGCTCCAGAGCATTGATTTTTTTTTCTTTCTTTTTTTTTTAAGATGTAGCTCAAAATATTTGTTTTGTCAAATTCATCTTTTTTGTTTGAACTCAACTTTGATACCACATAAGGTATGGCAAGTGTACCATAAATAAATAAAAGTTCAACTGATATTGGGAAATAAATGGGGCGGCTTTTGTGTGTGTGTGTGTGTGTGTGTGTGTGTGTGTGTGTGTGTGTGTGTGTGTGTGTGTGTGTGTGTGTGTGTGTGTGTGTGTGTGTGTGTGTGTGTGTGTGTGTGTGTGTGTTGGTCAGATCTGCTTCCCAGTGAGCAAAACAGCAATACAAACAAGAGGTTGAACAAGTGCCACATCCCAGTACAAAGTAATATCACCTACCCATGCGGAGGGCCGAGGAGGATCATAAAGGCAATATCCTGCTATCCCAGTGAGTGACTTTGAGCTGGGACGTTGTCTTGTGGAGAGACACACTACACATATTTTATACTCCTCAAAGTGTCTCCATGAGTTTCAGATTTCCAAGTGTGCCTGAAATGCATTCGGCCTGGCACTGCTGCTCCTGAAGTTTAAATCCTTATGAGATGAGTCTTCACCTTCTCCAAAAGAAAACTGCACAGTCTCTTAATCCTCCTCTGCGTCTTAAAAGCTGCTTGATAGGTGACTCTGTACATCTTCCAAGTGATTTCCACATATTTTTTCTTTCCTTAACCGCAAAAACGCTTTGCTGGTTAATCTGGTGTTAAAATCCACCTAAGGACAGATCCCAGAGGAATAAAAAAAAGAGTGAAAGCATTAAAACTTTAAGTGCAAAAAATTAACTCATTGCTTAAAACTGGTTAAAAAAATAAAGAAAGTGAATTATATGTTAAATGATCTTGAGGTAACACTGTATGTGTAAAAGTCGGTATGAGCTGTATGAGTTGGAAAAAGTTGAAAAAACAAACATATCCATAATCAAATGTTTTACAGAATGCAAAACTAATTTTGGTTCATATAACAAATACACCCTGTAAGTGCAAATTGTCTTCTATGTTGCCTAATAAAAAGTTTAAGGGTAGGGCTACTATACAATGGAATGCAGCAAATTCAAACAAGTTGTTTGGCCACACCTTCACATGATGAAGAAAGTATTTTTTTTTTTAAATCATGTAAACTACATTAGTTATGTTTTACACACCTAACAAAAATCAAGGCGCAAACTCTCAAATAAACCTGAAGTTAGTAACTATTTATCTTGACGTGCACCGTCGGGTCTTATATATTTAAAATACAAAAGGGAAATAAAAGCTTATTTCTCAATTTGGAGATGAAACAACTAAGTTCAAAATATTTTGTATCGCGTGGAAATCATTTTAAGCGTTCAAAAAAAAAGTTTGCGCTCCTTTCTGCCTGGTTTCTTTGTATGGAGTAAGAACAAAGGAGCCTTTAGCCTACTGTAACAAAGAAGCTGCAGCGACATATACCTGTTGCTCTGTTCCCAATCAACTATAACAAGTTTCAGAGTTTTCGAGACGAACCTATTTCGTATTCACCCTTTTTTGCCCCAAACTGTATTCCTTAATGGTGCAACAAGTTGAATTATATGTCACTGTTTTGTTTCTTAGAGACTTTACACCTGATTGCATTGTTCGGAATTCCCTCAGTGCACTGGCAACTTCGCAAGACCACGAACACCACTGTCATAAAACTACGGCACGAGGGGGAAACTATTTACAAACTGTTGATGGACTAATACTTGTCACTTTGTCTTTTTTCTCAGCGTGCGTAAAAGGTCCTTTTCTCCGCAAACTTCTGACAGGCAGTTGCTTTGTCTTGTGCGTCGCAACATCCCCAAGAGACAAAAACACGGCAGCAGCACAAACTCCATCTCACCTCCTCTAAAGGCTCACAGACAGTTAATTCAAAGTATCAAATGTTGAGTATTGTTGAGATTTATGAAGATGCGTGCCTGAGCATCCCCTCAAGTTCTCTCCTCAAAGCGCCCCGCATCAGACAAAGGAAAAGGGGACCGCTCCTCTAGCGCTCTCCCTCTCTCTCTCTCCTCGTTGCATCTGTTTCTCTGTGTCTCTCTCCCTCTCTCTCCTGCCTTGTGCTCAAGTTTGAGCGCTGACGCACCAACTAACAGCAGCAACTTTTAACTGGAAATAAATTCGGAAATCACTCCAAGGGTGCAAGTAAAGGCAGAAGACAACTCACCTGGGGGTGTTTTGCTCTGTGCGCGTCGCCGTGCGTCGTGGAAAAAGTTTGAGAGGGCACATCTAGCTTTGTGTTGTGGAGTCCCCCTTTGTCTACACGTGTGATAGATGGATGGGGCTCCTTTTGGCCGCGCCTAGTTCATTTCGCTCTCCAAAGAGTCCCGCCCTCTCAAAGTCAAACAACTATATGCACACAACAGTACAGACGGACTGTGGATATGTCTGATTACTATCGGGGACACGGTGGTTGATTGTTTGGTTTTCAAATTCGATTTCTTTCTTTCTTTCTTTCTTTGTTTTAGCTCACCAACTTCACTTGGTCATCTTACTTAATCCCCCAATCAATTAGGCCTAAGTAAGTCAATCTGTAAATCGGCCGTGAAATATGTATATGTTGTTTTAAGTCATTGTTATTTAATTCATTATTTTACCATCTAGGATCTTGCAGGTTTCGCCATTTGATAACTCTCTCTTTTCTCTTAGTGGCCACTAAAACGGCTATAAACTGCCACACTCTTTGCTTCATCTTTTGTTTTCTTGTCTTATTTCTCAATGTCAGGTGTGCACATTAGCACAGCTGGCTGACAAGAACTTTCCTGGATGCACCGCCTGCATGTAGACGACCATTGTGTCTGGACAGCAGCAGCAGGGGAACAAAGGAAGAGACAAAAGAAAAAAAGGTCTCATTATTTTGTAATGCACAGAGTAGCAGTAAATATAAATAATGACAACACCGCTACAGCCTAGACTGAAAAGTACCATTTGGAGTCAAAGTAAGCCTGTGAGGTTTAGAAAAATGACTCATTCATCTTGTTGATTCTCATATTTTTTTATGTTTTTACATGTAACAGGAATATTTTTGCAATAATGTACCCCCATAATTTTATATTATATATATATATTTGTATAACTAGATTAATTTGCTAAATGTATAGACTAGAAACGCATTATTACTCGGTTTTAATTATCACCCCAATCTATTATTAACCCCTGCTGCTAATAACAAACAGAAGCCTGATTGCATCCTAAGATTTGATTAAACTGAGGACAATAGGTAAGACTTTCGTATCAAAAAGTGAGACCGAACGCCTACCAGTGTTCTGTAGACATGTAGTTAAACTACTTCCATATGCATGTCTTTTTTTTTTTTTGACAAATCACTATACCTTTTTACTACTTTTACTATTACCTTTTAGCAAGATTATTTCTAATTATACAGTAACACACAGTTTTCCTGTGTGTGTGTGTGTGTTCGGAGGGGAGGCGGGGGAGAGAGGGAGTAAAGTAGAGTAGACAACAGAGACAAGCAGAGGCTGAGCAGAAGTCATAACTGGATCTCCCCTCTGCCAGTTGTAAGTCTTCCTATGTGTGCTAATTGTAATATTGTCATGCCCCAGAGAAAGAAATCAACCAGACAGACAACAGACTGGCATATGCAAACACACGCAATGACAGTCATTAGACACACAAACACACACACACACACACATTCATGTTAGCAGGTAGATAAAAATGTAGGTCCTGTCTGTTACTGCCTGCACTTGCTTCCAACAGACGGACAGGTAGTTACTCCATCTCTTGGCAGACACACAGGTAGACAGACACACAGGGAAAAAAATCACTCTCACCCACAGCTACCCGAAAACAAACCAGACAAACAGGAACTTCACTGTGGGTTGCAGTTTGTGTGATGTTTCTCTTTGCGTCAATGCAAGCCTACGGGAACATCTCAGCAGAGCCAGTCTGGTAGAGACTAGAAAACTAAAGATAACAGACAACACCACTCTGTCCTCCATTCATATGCCAGACAGATAGAAATAAAGAATGAAAAATGAAGGTTACTGTTGTGTATGAATCGAAAACAACAGAAACACATTGTGTTAGTGCAACAGAAACACATGGGGGAAAGAAATAGAAAATAAGTTTAAAAAAAAACTTTAAAACTTAAAAAAGAAGAAAAATAGTCATACCCCCACCATCAACACCACCACCACTACACCATCCACCCCCTTTGGGCTTTGCGTAGAACAGCTACATTAACAGACAGGCAGACATAAAGATACATACAGTCATGCCTCTCTCACCCTCCCTCTGGCAAAGCTCTTATATCCTCCCTGCTGTGGTTTTACTGGGCCACTGACTCCAGCAGTCAGCCTGTTCTGCTGCGCTCTGCCCTGGCTGCTGCCTGCATATCTCCCACTGCGGAGTCAACTGAGCCAGGCATGAGACTGCACACTGAACAGGCTACATACAGCTTAGAGGAGCTTAACACACACACACACACACACACACATGCAGAAGTGCTGCAGCTGTTAGTAAAATTTGCAAAATTATACCACACACCGAAGATATTATCTCCTCGCATGATACATATTTATCATCAGGATGTTGGGGGGGGGGGGGATATAACTAGATATAACAACATGCTATGACTGTCAGCTGAAAAGAAGGCCGTGTTTACATTCTGTAGTTACACACAGCCAATTAAGCTGGGATAAAATGCATATGTCTGCATATTGGTGTGATGCTGCAAGGGCTTAGTTGTAGCAGCTTCATAAAATCACTTATGGATTAATGCAGTCATGCACACTCACTGTATTTCTTCTACAACTGCAAGTGTAGCTGCTGAATGTTGAATGTAGTAAAATACACACAGTTGCATGTGTTGTCTGTTTTGTGTGTTGCACTTATCTCCTCTCCTGTCGTCCTATTAAGGTGAATCAGAATTCATGACGCCGAGGCTAATTCCTGTACATAATATTGTATATGGTGTACATTTTTTTATGAAATACCTACTTAACGTCTTGTTACTTACCTACTCATTACACACTTTTAAACATTAAACTAATTTGACATGCACAGGAGTGCTTATTTAAATAATACTGAGGAGGATACATAGGCCTACCGTACAATGTGCGACACAAAATAATGAAGTGCGTGAATTTATTCATTTTTTTAAGCACATGCCTAAAGTCTTGCTATCTTAATGTAATTTTGCATCCAATTACATCATTAAAAAATGTATAGCTCTATGAACGGAAATAACCACTGGTGTTTACACCGTACGTGGTGGCTTTACATATATAGTCAACCACAGTAACAGCTATGGCACCTGTAATTTTACACAACTAATTAAGTTATTATGCACATGATAGAATAGAACAGTGCTAAAATATTGCTTCAAAGAAGTTACACACAACAAATACATTTCACAAGGTTCATACTGCATGCTAAAGATTCCTTGATGTTAATGTGTGATGTAGACATACAATGTCTGGCCTGACTGCAGGAATACCCATGTCATGTGGCTCAATTTTCTGCATATAATTTCAACCACACGCACGCACATGCACACACACACACACACACACACACACAAACACACACATATACACATACACACACACCGTGGCGTAGACAGACAGACATGCTTGTCAGCTATGCTGGAGGGCCCTTGGCTGACTGCTGCTAAACCAGCCCTTCCCCCACCATAAGGGTCTGTCTGGGAGAGGGGGAGGGGAAATCATGACTGTCTGAACACCAGACAGCCAGCATACCGCACAACATGCTAGAATAAAAAAAGAATCCGTTTGCCTGGGTGAAGCCCAAGAAGATTTGCCTTAAGAACTGATTATTGTGCATTCTACAATAAAAAGCCTTTATTACAGCTATTCCTCATCATTCAGCCAATTAAAGTGACCCTAGTATGTGTGCAGATTTTATTAATGATGTAAATGAGGGACATTTTATTCTTCAGTAGGAATATGTTTTAGGCAATTAGACAAACCTAAGCAGGCAACATAATTGGCTACTCCAGAAGCACATTAGTAATAGTGCTGTTAGTCATGGGATGGTGGTATAACTACTCACCTTTATCACTTTATAGGCTGTTTAATATGGCCTCTAGGTGAATGGATACGCTACCTGTACAATGTACAGATGTGTTAATAGTAGCCCCTCTGTTGTAAAGACTACTTTGGTCAGCAAAGGTTAGCTTTTCATGTTGGGCAGAGGAGTCAATGAGTATTGACTTTCCAGGAGGTGATGTGACAAAGGATGTAGGCAGTATATATTTAAATCAGCAGGTTTTCTCTAATGCGTAATCTTTTTAACGGTGATTGTTCTGTAAAATTTCAAGGGGGAAATATATATCTGTACGTGCATCCATTGTAATTCATTATTGTGTTTTAAGCTTGTGAAAAATTGTGTGACTTTAAGAATTCATAATTTGTTGGGATTCCTGAAAATACACTTATTCACACCAAAAGATATACTGAGTGTTGTTGGGATTACAACATGTGTATAGACTAATTTCTAAGAAATGTCATGTCACATGACCATATAATCATCAGTATGGGACATCCAGGTCTCAGATCACCACTCCCCTACTAAGATACATTTTGATTGCATGATTTACACTTAAGCCTTATGGGGGCTTAACATGAAAACCTATCAAATATCTGTCACGATAGGGTTAAAATAATCTTATTGATTTGCTCTGTTTGAGTCTATATAAATGCATCTATTTCTTGGCTCCAGAGTGCTGTTGTAGCCTAAGCTTCCCAAAAGCTTTACAGAATCAAGACCATACATCCTAATAAAGGGGGGAGCCTGCTATAAAACTCTTTTTAAATCAGTCCTGCCTATTCCAGTATAACTGGGAATGGAAGTGTGCTTTTTCATAACTCAGTGATGAGCTTTCCAAAAGATTATTTGATCATCTGTGGGCCATTTACACTCAGCATAGAAGACAATGTTGTGTTGTGTACAAAAATGTCTTAAGAAGGATGTGCAGACATAGGCAATCCTTTGATGTGAAACTTTGAAAAACAAAGCGTGTTTTTCTAGATGGAGATGTTTGCCACAAAAGGGTTTTACTTATTAATAACTAAACAAAAAACTATAGAAAAAGATCAAATTTTTATTTCACGCTGCCATCCCCACAATCATTGTTGCCTTCCTCTGAAGAAGTAGGTAGTTATTGGTTGGGATGCATATGTTGTCACACAATTGGAGTGGATTTCCCAAAAGCGTGTTCTAGTCATTTATCAGCCTGTGCTTGTTGGTTATTCCATGTTAACCCATTTTGGGAACCAATCCATATAGTAAGGTTTAAAAAAAAGCAGGTGTAGTGATAAGCTGAGTAGATAGCTTTGATGTTTTTTTGTGTTCTTGCGTTGAATACTTACTCTCCTTTTATATTTTTTGGAAAGCATTGCCAAAAGATCAATGCCATGCTTATCAATGCACACAGTTGGTAATGATAATTAGGAGTTTATATGAGCCATTTCTGGAATCCAATATTGGGCATACAACCTTTTTTTGGGGGCCAACTGCTGAATGGCAAAGAGAGATGAAAATAATCAAGAAAAGAGTTGTGGAGTTTCAGTTCCAGCTGATATTTATTTCCTTCCTTGAAAAAGTTCTGTACACAAGTTTATATCAACAATCTGACAGGCAGTGAATGGACACAATTTAGCTGGCATGAGTTTCCCCTCCCTTTCTCAGAGTCTCAAAAAAAGGGTGGTTCCTTTGTTTATGGCATGATTAGAGACAATAAATGATAATTCTACACAGCATATTGCACAGGATGGATGAAAAATAAAGTAAATATATTTAAAAATGCTTTCATATATATATATAAAAAAAAAGAGTCCTGAACTGACCACCTTAAATGTAAGTAAGGATGTGTAAAAGATAGCAGTTCTAGACAGTGCCTGTCCTCGATAGCAACAACGTACATAAACACACAATCTTTTTGCTTTATGATACAGTCAAATATACAAAGATCGAGTTCACGTTTCATCGTTTTTCCTCATTTTTTCATTTTTTTCTGAAAAACACAACAGCTAATAACCTGAATCTGAAATACAAATGCTATTCACCATGCCATAAAGATACTAAAACAATTATTAGCTAATAGTTAGCTGACAAGTAGAAAAGATTATATATTCAAATACAATGAGAAACGCAGAACAAGTAGGTGTTGCGGAACTCAAGTCAGAAATTTGAATATGCTTGGTGTTATCATCCTTGTTGTTTGCTTGCTGTATTGATAGCCTGTTCAATCCAGAGGTTGACTGGCAAATGTGACATCAATTAATGAAAACATCAAGAAATAAGTCAAATTTAAAGCTACAATCTCCTCATTTGTTGTCATAGGCAAGATATCTGACGGGAAATGCAAAAACAAGTGGCTGCTTAAGATAGTGATGCTGTTAAACCCACATGGTCCACAGGAATAGCCTCTAGAAATAATGCATTCCTGTGTCTTTAAGGAGCCTGCAGACTGGCACTGTAAACGTAGAAGGTAGGCAGATACAAAGGCTGGTGCTGCTTTCAAGTGCTGTCGGAAAAATCGTAATTGCATCCTTATAACTTCGTGGTTAAGTATCTCATGTCTGTACTGACAATATGGGTTGTTCAGGGATTGGACATCAAAGAAGTCCTGTCAGTATGTGCTGGTAAAAGTCAAAGAAAGTTTTCCAAATTTGTGAATAAAACACTAGGCTAATTACACACTGAATTCTTATTCCCTTTGCCCGGGTCACTTAAGTAAAAAATACCTTGGTGCCTTTAATTTCTAAAATCAAACAACAGGCACCATAGTGAGTGAAGGTCTATTTTGCTGGCTGTTCTTACAAAAGCATTTGAACAAGCGATACAAGACATAAGTACGAGTTTACCATGAGCACTTGAAGGCAGCATGAAAACCAGCCTGCCGGGGTATTAAAAATTAGGAAATCCAATACAGCTGTATTCGTAGGCTACACACACCGATTGTTGACTCCCCCATTTTCTATATAGATTTGTACAAAAATACACTGAGAAAATAATCAAACTGTTTCCTCTCTTTTAAGTGTCCAAAAAGTGTGTACATTTAAATATAAAATGAAATCAAAAGTTGTGTGTTTTTAAAACTCTAGCCCTTCGCCTGAGAAGGAAATGTGACAGACACATACTGACAAACAACCATGTAAGAAAGGAAGAAAAAAACAGGACTAGATCATGTACAAAGAAATAAAAAATGATCAAGTCAAAATGCTTGGCCCAGTATATAAATACAACATCCCATATAAAATGGCATCTGAATAAATGTACAAAACAAAGCTCAGAAGATGAAAAAAATCGGTGAGGATTTCTCTATAGCTATCATCTGAAATTAAAGAATTTTGGTCCTGAATCGTAGAGAACACGTGTATAAAGTTCAGCACAGATTTGAAGTTGCGTTTGAATCCTGAAGTTTGAAAAATTACAACAGCTGGTGATTATTTCAATGTCCTTTTTTTAAAAAAAAAAGAGAAGAACCGAAAGCGAGCGCCACCAATCTATTTAAATAACCCTAATACTAGTTTTGAAATTGCTCGACAGCCTCACAGAAAATCTCAGCACAAGATAGTGACAAAGTAGGCTATCATGCTTTACATGTTTTCTGCTTTTGAGAAAATATTCGACTTATAAAAAACATCAACCCACCTCGGTTTCATTAAAAAATCCCTCTCGGTGACACACCACAATAAAAAAAAATAAAAAGAAGTCGCACGACAGTCCTATTTCTGTACCTGTTTAGTGGTGAAGTTCACTTGGCGATTGGTAAAAAGTTGTGAAATGTCCCTTTTTTTTTTTTAAAATCAGCAACAATATTGATTAAGTGAACGGCGGACCGCATAACGTGCAAATCAATCACAGTTAAGTTGTTCAGTTCAAAAACAGTGAGCGTTTCACTCACAGGAAACGCAGTCAGTCTTTCCTTTTTCTCTCCTTCTCGTGTTTGCACTCCACTTTTGTGGTGGAACCAAGTCCCCCTGTCCACGCATCCAAAGAAAAAGTAGGAAAAGCACGTTATTCGCTTTAAAGTTTAGCTCTCCAACGATTTGCAGCTCTTGCCTTTATGGACGAGACGGGGGCTAGTTTCAGTGGGGTTTTACTTGCCTGGTGTTTCTTGCCTAGAACACTTGAACTATTACGCCCACTGTACCAGGAACTCCGGTTTCTGCTTGTGGTCATATTTTAGCTCGCAGGACATTTACCTGTCGTTTTGTTTTGCATTTTGCTCACTCAGTACGTGAACACCAGGTTGGAGATGGTGGACTCCAGCCAGTCCCCGGAGATCATTTCGCTGACTTCGGGTGTGCAGTAGTCGGGAAACTCAAAGTGGGAGCCCCCGGAGCCGGACTCAAAGTTCAAATCCAAGTCCCTGTCCAGCACCGAGGAGCCAAAGCTCCCCAGCGACATGCTATCAAAGCTGGGGCTCGGGTTAATGTCGAGCAAGTCGTCCTCAAACTCTTCATCCTCCGAGGAAGAGGATGAGGACGAGTGCGACGAGGCGGAGGAGTGAGAGCCGGAGGGAGTCGGTGAGGAAGCCCGCCGACTGCTGTATGTGTGACCGCCCAGATTGCTGCTGCTGCTGCTGCTGCTGCTGCTGGCGGGGGAGTCAGCTCCCTCCTCCCTGCCGCTGGCCGCGTCCTCATACAGGCTGAGCGGGTCGCTGGAGTCCGCCGAGCTACTGAGCGTCGGGCTGGCCGGGACCACGACGGAGGACGCGGGGCTGACGCTCAAGTTGGCCCCGCTGCTCCCGAAGACGTACACCCGCTTGGGCTTCTTGCCATCCGGTATCTGCTTGGCTGCTGAGGAGACAGATTTCGACTTGTAGAGAGAGTTGTGATGGTGCTCTGATGTGTGCTCAGAGGCAAACGGTGATGCTTTGGTGCTACTGCTGCTGCTGCTGCCGAAAAGTGATTTGTGGGGTCTGCTGCTGCTGCTGCTGCTGGGTGATTTGGATCCATTCTTCCTCGAAGATGAGGATGTCTTAGTGCTGGTGTTGTTAGAGCTACTGTTGAGTTTCTCTCCCTTGTCTCCGTTACTGCCAGGCTTGGAGGCGCTTGATTTGACCTTCTTCCTCGGCCGGTACTTGTAGTCGGGATAGTCCGCCATGTGCTTGAGCCTGAGCCGCTCCGCCTCTCTGATGAAGGGGATCTTGTCGCTGTCTCTGAGAAGCTTCCACCGCTTCCCCAGCCTCTTGGAGATCTCAGCGTTGTGCATGTCCGGAGACTGCTCCATGATCTTCCTCCTCTCTATCTGTGACCACACCATAAACGCATTCATGGGTCTCTTGATGTGACCGCTGGGAGTTTTACACCATGCCGGGTTCTCTCCAAGCTTGTCCCCGGCGGTCGAAGACGCCGTGGAGCCCGGGGAGAGAGGCGAGGCGGCCGGGTCCAGATCCATGCACGCTCCGGAGTCGGAGCTCGAATCTCCGGCAAAAAAGGACAGCGCCTCGGCGGTGCTCTCGGTGTGGCTCATTTTCTGCACCATGTTGCCCAGTTATACACAGAGCGGTGTACTTGCTCTTTCTCTCTCCCTCTCTCCTTGGTCCTCCGATTCACTTTAAAGCAAACTCAGCTCTTTTCTCCCCCTCTTTACAGTTTGAGCGGAGTAAAAAAAAAGCGCAAGAAATAATTCACTCCTGAGATGTGCAGGAAACTCGATAACAGTTCAGTCCAGAGTAGCCTTAAAAGGCTAATGTGTAAAAAAAAAAGTTTAATTTCCAGGTTTTGTGTTAAAACAACACGGACAGTATAGCCCACTCTCCACTGAGTACTCTGTTATCTGTCTCTCTCAGCCTCTTCCTTCTGTTATAAAATCAATTCAGCCGTGTGGTGGCTGAACAAGTCTATGCAGCTGCAGAGCGCAGACTGAGTGCTACACTGTGCACTCGGGCACTTACAGTATGCTCCCAAGTACAGAGTGTAAGGTAAGTGCTTTTCTCTGCATCAGCTCTGTCCCCTCTCCTAGAAACAAAAGCCATGCATGCTGGGGAGGAAAAAAAGGAACCTAGAGTTACACTGTCCGCCTTCCATCTGCAGACCTGCAGTCGAGTTTCAAGCAGCCCTCCAGTCTCGGCCCCCCTTGCTTGTATTTATCCCTTCCCGGAGATACAACGGCGATAAAAATCCACCAATCGGACGCTGTCGCTACCCTGCCTCTGTGCCAAACGCACGCCCTCCTCGGCGCTGATTGGCTGAAAATGGAATCTAATAATAATCAGCGCGTGCAATGAGGAGCCTCGTGTCTGACCTCATTCCAGAATACAACAAGAAACTTCAATTTTTTTAAAGAGACACTGGCTTATGTTATGGAACCCCTTTTTTACTCTCTTACCACCAGCCCATGTGCATACCATTAACATATAGCTATATGGGAAGCTAAGTGTACTTTACCATATGGAAACTTTAACACTGAGCACAGTTTGTGCCACTGTGTTGCCTGGGGGATACTGAATAAAAGAAATGTACCCTGTAATATGTATCTAATTGTCGGTGTTGGTGTTATTAATGGTGCACACCTATAACACCGAAATACGGAATCTGGCGCCAGAACACTTTAAAGCTGTTATGGAGAGTAAAAGCTTAAAGGTCCACCTTTAAAGACACAATATTATGTGTATCCGATGTACTGTATATTTTAAAAAGTGATTACTCATAGGAAAGAGGTTACTTTTACAAATTAATAAAATTTATAATTGTTTTAATTGGTGGTTGTTTGCCCACAGGTGGTCGCTGACCGAGGTCTTGCATCACTGACACGTCGTTAAACAAGACCAGTTCAACAGTTGAGCCTCTCTTAGTGAGCGCTCCACGAACAGGGAAATGTGTCTTGGACACATCATGATCGTTAAGCTGGTGTGTGAAAAGACTCACAGCCAAACTGTCTATGCTCTGCGCTTTCACCTCTCTCTCTCTCTCTCTCTCTCTCTCTCTCTCTCTCTCTCTCTCTCTCTCTACGAGGCGGGTCCTGGGCGGTCCTTTGTCACATAACAAACATCGAACCAACCATCTCTAGCACACCAGACAGAGGAAAGGGGGGGAAAGGGGCGAAGAAGCGAGCATACATACATCCGCACACCTCCAACTGACATCGAGTGCAGTTTTCCGTGGAGTGACACAAACCAGAACGGGTGACAGTAAATGCACGCCACTGCGCTTTTGCGCACACTTCATCCCTTTTACGCACGGAGGAAATTATATCCAATTTACTACCAAACAAGATAGCACTTTTTTATAAACTAAATGATGGCCAGAATTAACAACATTACACATTGTTTCTTTTGTTTAGGGCACATAGAAAATCACAACACTTTTAGACTGTCAACGTTACACTATCCAAGTTATCATAATCATGTTCAATACAAATTCTTTTTTTTCTTCTACTTTTTGCTTATTTTATAACATACCTTCATATATCAGACACCAGTCGCTGCCTACCTTTGTTTCCTCGGGCCTAATGCAGTTTCCCCAACAAAATAATGAGTTTATTTTAACTTTTAAATCAGTAACGAGTTCAAAAAAGGAAAGGAGGAATGAGGAGAAAACAAGCAGAGGCTACAGTGCAGTGTTGGATGGTCGCTAGATGGCGTCGCATAGCCGGAGAGGACTCAGCTCGGCTGTGTTGCAGAGAATTTAGGGAGGGTAACAGAGATCAGACCGAGCATCCAGAACAGTTACCAGGGGTGAATTACATAATGTCTCGCGATAGAGAGGCATCCAAGCGATGCTGTTGTGCAGTGTGTAGGTCTCTGTATGTGTGCGTGGGTGTTTGAGAAAACTATGAATGCCATGACTGTGGTAAGGGAGACCAGACAGTTAAATAAAGGAAAATTAAAGCACTTTTGAAGTTGGTAAAACAAAACAAAAAATCTGCTCCGTTAAAATCAGTCACCACTGTAATTAATTCACCTTCCAAGAGAGCACATTTCTGCACATCAAAATGTCATCAAAATGTGAAATGAATTGGAAATGGAAATGAAAGTAGGTCTGTGTGTGTATGTGACGGAGAGAAAGAGAGTGAGTGATTGAGATAGATGGTCAGATGTTCTGAGTCTAAATGAAAGGAGAGTCAGAGGTGACTCGGATCACCACTGGGAAATTAGTATGAAAGTATATTCACCAATGTTACTGGATGCATTTCACTGGATACAATTATAGTCAATATGGCCTCATATCTGCAGTGCATCCAAGTAAAGCAACGGGGTAATTGGGCTCCAATTTGTGTGTTCATGGAGCAGAACTGCAATGGAAATAAGAATGTTAACTCATACACTCACACCAATGCCATTTTAATAAGGAACTTCAGTAGAACATTATAGCGTGTATAAGTCTATGTTATGGAAGTGGCCATACCTTGTTTGAACAGGATTTAGCATTCAGGAAAGCATACTCTAAATCATACACTAACGTTTAAAAATATACTGTATACATTTAAAGCAAAAAAACAACTCAAAATGGGAATATGTTTAGGTCATTACGAACAGACTGTAAATCCGTAATTAAAGTCATTCTAAAATTTTCAAATATAGTACATCTTCTTAATTATACTTTTTTTTCTCACCTCCAACAAACTCAGTGCACCTGGGGTGACAGCTGGCTGGCGTTTTAAGCTAACACCTTATTCAGTACCTTGAGCAGGTGTCCTCTATTTATTCTATTCTATTCTACAAACCAAAGATAAATAAGACCTTTCACCTAGTTTTGGCTTCATAGTTAACTTGAATACACATGTCTTTTTCTTGGCTGCCTACACTTCTCTGTTTCTAGTTCTTTCTCTCTGTCTCTCCCTCTCTCTCTCAGTGCGCACATTAGTATGCCACACACACACACACACACACACACACACACACACACACACACACACACACACACACACACACACACACACACACACACACACACACACACACACATGACCTGAAAGGATAAGTAGTGCATTCAAACTTTCCTCTCTCTTTCTCTGTCTCTCTCTTTTACTGCCATTGTTCCAGTGAGGTGCAGCTGCCACGCGAGTTGGAGTGGGTCGCGTGCCAACCCTAATCTCAACAGGTGTTCTTTTGGGTGTCTCCCGCAACCCCCTTTCTTTGTCTGTCCTCTTTCTCTGTCTCTCTACTCTTTCCCCTCCCCCTCTGTACTGCACTTTACTAACTACTTCTCTTTCTTTCTAATGTGCTTTTATTTGAATGACCACTATGTTCACTCCTGCCAAAGCATGTTGAACAAGAAATGTAAGAAAATAAATTATTTGCACACAACTACATACACTCCACATACACTATGTTGCACTGTACTAAATAAACATACAAGGAGTTGGGTCGAACAAATCATTAAAGAATAATATAACTGATAAAATGAGTCTTAGATTAACAGATGAATGCAATGATAATGGTGAGGACTATAAAAGAGGGCACATTTTAAAGAAGCTCAGTCCAGTTCTGTGTTTTTTTTCCATCAGGCTGTGACATATTGTGCTGCTTCCATGGCAGTGTCTGTTTTTCTTCAAGTAAATATTTAATTTTGTTTTGGTCTGAGAGTGTGTCAAACTCTTGGTATGTGAGTTTTATTTTGGTAAAGAACTTGATCTCTCTGCCTTTATACAGGCGTAGCAGGAAGTCTTGCTCCCTCTCTGATCTCTCTCACTATCTCCCCTCTTTCTGCCTGTACTCTCTCTTCTCACCCCGTCTCTCATTCACTCCCCTGTCTCTGCTCTCTGCCTTTCCGTCTCTCATCTCTCTCTCTCTCCCTGTTGCTTCAGTTTAGCTCAGCTTGTTTTATTGGCATGAATGTTAGATGAACAGTGTTGCCAAAGCACCCCCATCTCTCTTTCTTTTCTCTCCCCGTGTCCCTCTCACGATAAATCTGATCTGAGGTCATCTGTTATTCAGAAAACTGGCACCATATGGTCAGCCACCCACTCAGAGTACATCCAGTCAGTTTCATGAAAACTTAAAATCTTCCCATATTAAATATTAAAGAAGCGGTACATTAACCGGCTGTTACAAACCCTGCTTAGAGTTTAGCCTGCTCGAACTTTGAATCATAACTAGCGGATCCATTACGAAAGATGTTGACAGAAACATGTCACCTTATTAAAATACATTGCTAAAAACAAAGGGTTATATTCAGACATAATATAAGAATTCAAGATAGGAAATGCAAGAATTTTTATTTTTTTAATTTTTAAGTTTAAAACTGTTTTTGAAATATGATGATATATTACAGTAAAAGGGAAATGTTTAGCCTTGACAAAAACCAATACGTTTATATTAACAATTATCATTCTGCTCTACCACCTCTTGCTGGTTGTCACAGCCACAAGTTGACTTCTATTGCAATTAAAAATATGATGCTTCAGGCGCTACCTTGGTTGCGGTTGCCACTGCTAACCCTGTGTTGTGCTATTGAGGGGATTGGTGGGAATGGACTGTTCTAATGGGTGTTAGTGATGCAAAGAAGTGAGAAAAGTTTTAATTGTTTCAGGATGTTTTTTTTGTCATGGAACTGATTAAATTCTGCGTCCCCATGCATCTCAAGGATGTCACCATCTCTAACACCCTTGAATATTTTCACCGCATAAACTGGCAGGTTGTGTGAATTACCACGATATACCAACCCGACTTACCCGTTTGATGCACATACACACAGAAATTGGCATGGCTTTTTTGTTACAGCTTAATGTTGGCAGTGCAAAAGTTAATCAAGATAACCAGTGGATCTGGTGGTAATAATCACACTTTGACAAAGCCTGCCACTCAAATCACAGACTGTAGGTGCACCGCATACCTGCCTCCTTTAGTGGCTGTAAAGAGATTTAATCAGCGGAAAGAGAAGTCATTCATATATGGAGACTGTGGTGAATTAGAGATGCTGGTGAGAATAAAAGTCTTCACTCTGCCTTCACAACATGACTGCCTTAATTGGATTTTTTTTTTTTTTTAAATGGCATGTGTGCAATTAGAGGTGTCTACTGGTTGAAGATGGTATAATTAAATTGAAACAAGACTAAAAGGGACTCGTGATTTTGGAGATGTGTATGTAGATGCACCTTCACCACTGAAAAAAAAGCCACATGTATAATGTGCAAAGTACACTGTCAACCAGGTGGATGGAAAACAGTGACACTAAAATTGCAATGGCTGATTGGATAACACCCTACGGTGGGGTTGAGGCGAGGAAAAGAAATACTCTACCTCATGAAAACATTATTTCCCCGCATGACAATACGGCCCACAGCATGTATCACTAAAGTACATACAATGAAGCTCTTTGATTTATTATAGTTTTACTGTCATCAAAGTCAATGTTAACAACACAGTCTTTTACAACACTATAACAGACAGATGGCTGGTTACTGTATATATGAAATGTATTTATTCAGTCGTATTTCTACAGCTTTGTTTGAACAGGTGTTTTCAGGCACAGATACAGACAAAGATGCAGACATAAATACACACACACACACACAACACACACACACACACACACACACATACACACACACTCTCAGCAGTCAAAGTCTTATCTTATCCAGAAAGAGCAGCTGCAAAGTATGACCCTAGCTTAGCTGTTAATGATTGGTGGTGTGTATTTGGGACTGTGTGTGTGTGTGTGTGTGTGTGTGTGTGTGTGTGTGTGTGTGTGTGTGTGTGTGTGTGTGTGTGTGTGTGTGTGTGTGTGTGTGTGTGTGTGTACTTATTTTAACCTCACAATCTCTCCTCTTTCTCAACTGACAAGAACTCATTATTAGTGCTCTAGCTTTGATTTGTGAAGTTCAGCAAGGTGAATTTGAACATCTGTTGCCTTTCAAGGTCTTTTCTGTAGGTGAGAGCAAACACGGGCCATGCTGAACTACCAAGGTAGTGATTAAGTGGAATACACCCAAACACATCCACGCATTGAGCAGATAAATATGTGACAAACCATTGGTAACACTTTATAACAACATCATTAATAAATGGCAAATTGATAGTTATTTAAACTTTATTTTATAGTTATTTTACTGTTAACAAACAATAAAATTATGATTTAAATGCTTACTAATTATTAGTAATGTTATCGCCTAATTAATGCTAAGTTTATACATGTAGATAGTAAATACATTGTCAATGGTTAATAATTGTTTTGTAAACCATCTAAAAACATTATTTGGATGACTATTGTAAAGTTGCAACTAATGCTTGTAATAATATGTTAATGATTATTAAATGGTTTATAAAGCATCAAGTAACATTGATTTGGCCCCATCTATAAAAGAGATGATTATTTGATTATTTGTACATTGATAATATCTATCCTAATAATGTTTATAGATGCTTTACAAACAAAATTATTAACCAT
This sequence comes from Perca fluviatilis, assembly GCF_010015445.1. Lineage (NCBI taxonomy): Eukaryota > Metazoa > Chordata > Actinopteri > Perciformes > Percidae > Perca > Perca fluviatilis. The sequence continues at coordinate 16,078,470 of NC_053118.1, forward strand.
TAACAAGATATTATATTCATCAGATGCAACTTTATAATAACCATCCAAATAATATTTATTGGCTGTTTATAAACAATTTCTTAATGATTAACAAATACTCAATATAATACATAAACATTTTGTGATGTGAGCAAAAACAAGCTGTTGAAATAAGAAATTATACTACTATTGTAACTACGGTAATAATTAGTAAACATTATTAATTATTATTTAGTTGTGGTTCACAATAAAATAACTATTAACTTAAGTTTAATTAACTATCAATTTACCATGTATTAGCGATGGTTATTATAAAGTGGTACCAAGTCTTTCATTTTTAGAGAATTTCTGCAAAGGCTTTGCTGAATATTTCATGACTATATTTTTCTAAAAGCCTGAGACAAATTTTCAGCATAAATAGGTCTGTATGTCTGAAATAGTTTACTTAGTTTTTATGTCTTGCGGCATAATATTATTGCCCCAAAATGTGCTTGTTGCATAGCAACACTGTAAGCTTCAGAGGCATGCATAACTTAACTTGAACTTACTGTAACTTAGATAGATACAATATATTTCTGTCTCTATATAAACAGATGGAACCTGGGTGGCATAGCAACATAGTCACAGCTATGTATGGCACACATGCACATAATTACCAATATTTAAGATACTTAAATAGTCTGCTCTAAATGAAGCAGTATTGTGTTTAACTCAGGTGTATGCGAGACATATTGGATGGAAAGTTTTTAGCACAATAACCTCTGATTCAATTTGAACATTTTCTCAATTACATTATCATGTAATGTATGTAAAACTAAAACGTTTGATCCTAACAGAGTGACACAAGGACATAATGAACAGGCTGTAGCAAGATGTAAAAGGCTCAGGTTGCCGACAAAGGAGAGTTAACAGTGCTACACATTCAAGTGGCACATGCATATTTAAGTACTTCTGACATTTTGCATCTGACCTTCATGTGGAAAGGGCCACAGTGTGAGACACCATGTCCTCTGTCACTGCAGCAGGTGACTGGTCACCGCAGAGACTACTTCAATCTGCCATGCAAGGTTGTGGCTCAAATCAGAAATGAATGCGTAAACAGTGGGATGTGTGTGCCTCTGTGTGCATAACTGCATTTATGTATTTGTGTGCATATACCTGAGTTCATCTGCTCATTTATGTGTTTTATTTGTGTGGTTGGGCAGAAGTGTGAGGTTTGTGCATGTTCATCTGTGTGTATTTACATACAAATAAATGTGTGTGTGTGTGTGTGTGTGTGTGTGTGTGTGTGTGTGTGTGTGTGTGTGTGTGTGTGTGTGTGTGTGTGTGTGTGTGTGTGTGTGTGTGTGTGTCCAGTCAGAGGTGACCAGTTGTCACCGAGCTCTGACAGAAACCAGGTATCACAGAGACACAGTGTCACCTTGTCTCCTCCAACCTTTACTCCTGGGAGCCTGTGTGTGTGTGTGTGTGTGTGTGTGTGTGTGTGTGTGTGTGTGTGTGTGTGTGTGTGTGTGTGTGTGTGTGTGTGTGTGTGTGTGTGTGTGTGTGTGTGTCATAACTCTCTTGAGATACCTTCTAACCCAACCCAGGCAGACTGCATGGCTGACACACATGGAAGGGTCTCGGAGTGAACCTCAGGTGATGAGGCGACAGCATGTGTGTGTGGTTCACATCTCTTGAGATTAACTACCTCCTCTAGAGAATATATGAGACACATACACACACACACACACACACACACACACACACACACAGACAGCTGGTTTTGACATAACAAAGGTTGAGCTCTGCTCTTTCAGGGGCTTGATGGTGCAGTCAGTCAATATCAGGGCCAGGGTCAAAGGAATACAGGTAGCGGGAAATGATCGTTGGAGAAAGAAAGAAAGAAAGAAAGAAAGGGAGTGCAGTTCAGATGATTCTGACAGACACAGAACATTTTTTAATAACTGTTAGTGTTACAATGCTCTACAATCGTTTTACCGTTGTTGACATTTTATTGACATATTATACACAAAGATACAAAATGGATCAGGGGTTATACTCACAAAACCTCTAAAAGTAGCTCCTAACTGGCTGAGTAGGGAAACTTCTGAAAATGGGACTCATCGTGTCAGTGTTTTGAAAAAATACAATAGTAATTAACTTTTAAAAGCATATTTTGATGTTGTATGTGTCAATAAGAATCAGCTTACCAGCAAATCGAAAAACTCCCAAAACACGGGAGGTGACATGCCTCTCCAAGACTTGGCACTAGAAAATTGCACTTGCGTTGTTGATGAAATATCTCACTGTCTGTGAAAATTGTTCTGAAAACCAAAAACCAAAATAATCAATTTAAATTTCATCTAATTCATTCTTTCATTTTTTTTTTCAATTCAATTTATTTTAAACATAATTTGTAATTTAATTCAATTCATTTTGTTATTGAACTTAATTTACTATTATTATTATTGTCATTAGATTATCATCATCATTGTCATTATTTCTAAATGAGCTGAGTTTTGTGAAATTAGAGCTAAATTATATTGCATTTTGTTTTTCACTTTTAGAGTTTCCCTTTGGGTTTCTTTAACAAGAATGGATATGATTTCTATTCTCTGTCTTCCAACATATTAGAAACATATTGGCTGTAATATGTCCTCCATCCAGCAAAGTGACAAAGTGCTTTCTCACCAATTACTGACTGCCATCTCCCTCTTCACACCTGGCAGGCATGAGGATGTGGCTGACAACGTGTATGTGTGAGTGGCAGAGAGAGAGGTAGAAGCGAGAAAGGAAAAAAATGAGAGCCACGCAGATTAAGTCAGAGAGAGAGGTTTTAAAGAGGTTGTCACTTGTGTTTACATTTCCTCAGTCTTCATCAGGTGAATGACATATCTTCGTCTCTGTGATATCACACTGCTGTTAACCTTCTCAAATCTTGTTCTGTTTTTTATTCTCGGAACTATGTTTGCTCTACTCTAGAATCAGCAAGGTTTGACTTATACAAATTTTTATATTTTTTTTCATATTGGTGCCCTCTTAGAAATATCTTCTAATCTACTTTATTTATCAATAATATACTACATTGTGATTCAGCCTAGAAGTTTAAGTTCAGTAGTGTCCCATAGTATCGTACATGTTTGGTCGTGATAAACTAGTATTGCATTAAATACATTAAACATAGATAGAAACAAGGTAGTTAACACAAGCAGGGATAGTGATCATTGGTGAATAGAGCACAGTATTCAGAAACCCAACCTTCATCAACAGGAAATAGAGAAAAAGAGAGGATTGCCCACACTGATAAACAGGTAGTCTCTGGCTTGTACAACACAAAAATATAATGGCAGTGACTGTTTCACACTTAGCACTTAAGATGTTGCCACTATTACACAAAACAAGAGTTTTAAGGATTGTATACAAAGTCAAGACCCACATCTATTTCCAAATGTATTTTAAAATCACAACCTGAGTTTTCAATTTTTTGAATGGTTCTATTCTTAAAATAATGAGGAGTTGTACGTCTAAAAGCCTAAGATTCTTAAAAACTAACATCCTGTTTTCTCAGTATTAGTCTGAAAGCTGAAGGCCATGTGTCAGCAGTGGGTGGACTGAGTCTTAGTCTGTTGGCAATACAAGCTCAATAACCACCAGCTGTTTAGACCAGTGATGCAGCATCCATCTGTCTGCTTAGCTTCTGTCCTGACAAAACACTTGAACACACTCATGTACTGTAGACACATACATTTGATACACACATTCTCTCATAGAAACAGAAAAACCCACTTTTAGTCACACAGTTTGTGACAGGCTATAGGTGACTTTCCTCAGCAGAAGATTGCAGTTAGATTTTCTTCCCATTTTACATGCTTGTTTCTTTAGATGTAAACATTACTCCAGCTGTACTCTCAGTGCAAATGAAGTGAAAACAATGTGTCAAACTGTTTAAGTTGGAGTGCAGTTGGGTGGTGTTGTCCCGTAAATCGTCTCAAACTGCAGACGTGTCTCCCAGCTCAGGTGTGCACACACTTTGACAAGGCTTCCCTTTCACTGAAGAAGACCCGAGGCTTTCTTCAGTAAACGCAGCCCTGAAGGCACAGAGCTGCACCCTCGCCAGATCGGATGAGGACAAGAGAACAAGAGTTTACAGAGGAACAAGGATATGAAAGAACAAGTTGGACAAGACTTTAGAAAACAAACAAGAACAATTTAAAGGATGCAGGAAGAAAATCAAACAGAGAAGAAGAAATGATCTCCCTTCGCTGAACACTTACATGTGCAGAAGGTAGAGAACAACAGGTTAAAAGCTGAATGGAAAGATTTTGACAGTAGAGGACATGAAAAAGAAGGAAAAGCAGAAAGACTATTTTTTGATGGAGGAAAATTACAAGATCAGTGCTGCCTGGAAGGTGGACAACCACAGAATAAGAGCAGCCATGTAAAAGAGGTCAGGGTGGAGTGGACCACCAAGCTAAAGAAAGTGGTGGACAGGTGGCTAAATAAATTCCAAAAGCTGGAACAGATAGTGAAAGAAAAGGAGACAGAGATCAGGCAGGTCACTAACAATAGGGAAGCTCGCACAGAGGCGCATCTGCAGACTTTGGCACCGCTGAGTGTAAAGGAGAAAGAGCTGAATCATCTGGGAAAAATGAGAGTCCATGAGCTGAAAGGTGCTAGAGGAGATGTGACCCATGAAACAGAAGGAATGGATACAGAGGGCAAGCAAGGCTGAGGAGGAGATCAAACTGCTGATAGTGCAGCAAAAATCAGCTTCAGGCATTTGTTGCTTCATCTGGTCATTTTGCTTTGGAATACTGACTTGTTGAATTCTAGCCGCATGTCTACGAGTGCTTCACAGCAACCCTTTGGGAAGTGAAATAAAAACATATTCGTATCCTCTTTTCAGGAGCTCAGAGAGGGAGGCAGAGAAGAAGAAATTGAGCTTCTGGAGCTTTAACAGGGAGAAGAAAAACAGTGAAATCAAGTAAGGTGGAGGAAGCTGCTGTTTTTAAGGTTTAGGCTGGACCGCAGTAGATGATTCTTCCTAAATAAATCCCTGACCTAGACTGCATCTTTTTGACAAGTACATTGAAACCACATGCACTCTCAAATTCCCTTTCACTCTGGGAGGATGCAAACCACCAAACACTACTGCTACGGTTTTACTTTCAGCTTTTAGATCTTAGATCTGATTATTTGCTGATTTCAAGGGATGATTCAATGCAAAGTTATTCCTGTTTACAGTAAAAGTAATAAGAAATATTGTGCAGTTTAAATGTTGTTATTTTGCACAGAGGGGGGATTTTGAGTCATATCCTGCATTCCCATGGGCTGACAGCCTGTCCCATTAGGTCATAACTGTTAGCCTCTGATGTTGACATACAACACATTTTATGCCAATATTGAGGTACTGTGAAGTTATTAGTTAAGTTTTTACTATTCTTATGTCTGGTACAAAATGTACACCTTTGTAAGGTGTACAGTACAAGTACAACAAAAACAACCATGATAAATAATGGTTCTATTCCATAAGGTGATATCAAAAATGGAAAAAGTGTTCTATAGTAAGCTGTTAAATACATTAAATCCTTCATTGTTTTCTCTTTCATTACTGTACACAAATATTAATGGACATTCTGTGGGGAGGTCAGTAATCTATAATATGTGCCTGCTCCTTTGCAACAGAACTCATTGTTATGGACTGCATTTGAGCCAAATTACTGTAAAATGTTTGTAATAGAAAATGATCTTCTTTGGGGAAATGTTGCAACCTTTATTATCAATTTAATATTAGAATGATTCAATTAGTGATTCATTTGATATTTAATTATTTGAACAGTTGCAAACTATTAAAATGGCTCCAATTAACTCATGTTGGGGCCAATGATTGGGCATCTAAGTTAGCAAAAACCTTTTGTACTCCGTTAATCAGCACGCAGAACTCAGACAGTGCACAAGAGATGGTGAAACTCCAACAGGAATCAACACAACTCTGAGATACTCCTTTAAAAATCAAGGTGCCTAGAACCAATGAGTGCCCCTAAAAAGTGGGTAATTGGAGCTGTTAATACTAGGTAGGTAAAAATTACTCACATATGTATGTGCTCTGGATGGTATTATAATCACAAAACAGCAGTCTTTCTCTGTTACAGCCTAAACTAATCCTAGCACCTATAGAGTTGAGCTGAAAGACAAGTGGAATAGTAAGCACTCTTCCCTCAGAAGAAGAGAGCGGAAGAGATGAGAGGAAAATAAACGGCTTTGTCTCTACTTTGACTTTATCCTCAACGTCCTTCTTTCTGTCCGTCTTTTTATGCTGGACACTTCGGAATCAAGGGCCAAGAGATTTCCCCAGATGAGCAGGCAGACACGGTAGTGTTTCATATAGAAAGCTCTTTCCATCTCAAGTTTTTTTTTTTAAATCACACAATTTTGTTCCTAAGGTGACGTAGCATATCACAAGTTCTTCCTGGTTCTCTTACGGTTCAAATAGCTGACAAAAGGAAGTTACAATGTGCTGCGGTGCAGAGTTATACATAAACACTTTTGTTCTCAGATTAAAACACTTCCATTACTCACACTACATGTTTATGTGTTTATCTGTAGAATTATTAAGTGCTTATCAGTAAACAGGAATAAACATCTGTTTCTTATCCAAGTAAACATCGGTTTATAGGCTAAGGTACACTATGAACGCCTAGTCTTCTCTATGTTCTGCTGTAATCACTCCTGATAGTTGAACAGTTAAGAACATAGACTGTATAAGATAGGTTGACACACAGTAATGTCATGAGAAGATATGTCACATTTGGAAAGTACAGACTGTAATAGAAAGAATGACTAAGCAAGATTCTTGGGATTAGTATTTTTGACTATATTTTTATATGGCTGTGTGTGTGTGTGTGTGTGTGTGTGTGTGTGTGTCTTGTGCATTCTCTAAGCTGATGACTGCTGTATCCACACCCACTCAAACCCCCACTTACCATCCCACAAATACACAAAAGACTGTGGTGACAGTGATTGATAGTTGATTGATGGCCTCAGCTGATTGCTGTAATACAAAACTGCAGCCAGCCAGCTACACACCACACACACACACACACACACACACACACACACACACACACACACACACACACACACACACACAGACAGTTTCTGCCAGTCTGCCACCACAGAGTTAGCAACAGTCTGCGTTTTGCTTCCCTCACTTCTCCAAGCCAGTCGCTCTGCACTGCGGCAGGCAGGGGAAGCAGACACACACTCTCACACACACACACACTCTCTTCTCTACTCCACTCCCATATTTTTTGGAAGGGACGAGACGAGGAGCAAGCAAAAGCAAGACAGCACGGCGTTTCATATTTTTAAACAGAGAGCTGCTGTAAAATCCAGAAGACATTTCAACGATTTGGGTTTTCCTGTCTTATCTCTTGTGAAGAAAGTTGTTTCAAAGAGATTGGGAGTATCGTCATTACAAAAGGAATATGCACAATTCAGCCAAAAAAAAGAGACACACAAAGTGGGAAGAAAGAAAAAGAAATTTGGACCTATGTGGTGGATTATTGGAAGCGAGCGAACATGCAATGTTCCAAGGGTCTTTGACTTTTTTGGATGGAAGTGAGAAGGCAGGAGCGATGCCAAAGGTTTCTTGCTGCTCTTCTATGAAAACCCTCTTGCAGATGACCCCTTGGTCTCTGGCTATCCTCAGTCTACAGCTGCGTGCTACTGCTGATAAAGCGATGGAAATCTCCCGCTCTCATTCCAGGATATAGATGCAGCCGGGCCTTGTGATTGTGCAGATTCTGCACTGTCCACAGGCAAGATAAATCATATCCAGTGCAGCGGTATCCAGCTGTCCAGCAACCGGCACCCAGCCCGCAGAAATCACAGCCCCAGTGGAGGAGAAGGAGAGGCAGAGAACGGTGGAATGAATGAATGGAGGGAGAGAAACAGAGGAGCTTCCAGACAGGGTGACCTACATTCAACACTGTCTGGACTCAAAGACAGAGTGAGAGGGAGAGAGAGGGAGGGAGAGAGGGAGATGGAGAGATAGAGAGAGAGAGAGAGAAGGAGAGAGCCAGCAGAAACAGAAAGCAAGAGGATGAGATAGCAGAAAAGAAAGAGGAAAACGAGAGAAGAGAGAGAGATACAGAAACAAAGAGAAACAGAAAAGTGTGGAGACAGAACGAGGAAGCTGATCCTCAGCCGAGACCATCCTGCCTTTTCCCTTTTGTACATTCACTCATGCTCTTTTGGCTCCCTTCCTCTTCCTATATTCCCTTTCTCCTTCTACCTGCTGTTCTGCTGCTTTTTCTTCATTAATCAGCCATTGTCTGGAGTGTCTGGGGGAATGCAGCTGCCTGTGGTGTAACCCCAGTCTGGGGCACACAAACAGGCAGAGAAACAATCATTCAGAATAGTCACTTTTCACACTTCTGTTGTTGTTTTTCCTGTGCTCCTCATCCTTCTCTACAAGCTTTTTTTCCCCTTTGTCTCTTCATCTCCTCCAATTGTCCCCCCTTCCTTTCTTTCTCTCTGCTTCCCATTCTTTAACCCTCTTTCCGCCTTGTCCAACCACCCCATAACCCCTCCCCATCCACATTTATATCTCTCCCCCCTTCTTCTCCTCCTCCTCTTTATCTATCTCTGGGTAGCTCTAACAGTATTTTTAAGGTGGATTACTTTGTCTAGTTGCATGCTGTTATCTAGCATCACTGGAGGGGAAGAACAGCACCAAAGCAGCAGCAGCAGCTCTATCTGTCTGTGAGCCAGCCTGATTGGTTTTTGGATGGAAAGCTGTCCATCTGAAAGCTAGTGTCTTACAAGCTGGTTCTCACAGCTTTTTGTAGCTGAGCTCACCGTTGGTACAGTAAGATGGTAACTTCAAGTGCGACTGCATGGGTTTTATACTGTGCCCTACTACAAGGTTCCAGACTGGCTTTTTGACTTAGGGATGGCTTAGCTCTCCTTCTGGCTGTCTTGTCTATTAATCCATTTATGTGTTCTTGCATACAAGCCCAAATATTGAGGACATTATTCCCTGCTGTAACCACAATCCTCCACCTTGTCTCTTTCTAGCTTTCCCCCCTCTTTCTCACAATTTCCTTCTATCTCCCTGCCTCCTTCCTACTCCATCCCTTCCCTCCACACATGTCATTCCTCAGGGATCAATGTTAAGGACATGAGAGGGGATTGCAGTTGAAGGGGAGGAAATGACATGGGTAATGGAATAGGACACACAGGCACCTGTCAGGGAAAATCAAGGGTGGCGAGGGGGAGGAAATTAATTATTCATGAGACAGAATGACACTGCTTTCACCTTCTTGAATAAGCTTCATGAAAAATTCTATGTTTCCTTAAAGTCTTAAAAAGGGGAATTTATGTGTTTGTAGCTCCCCTTATTTCGGCAGCATTCATAGGAAGAGCTTTTGGTGAAGAAATTTCATTTTGAAATCATTGAGATATTGCTGGCTTAATTTTCTAATTTTGTACTTCTTGTGCTTCCCCAAAAAAATTAATACTGAGATAATCTTTCATACATTTCATATTTTGAAAGAAATTTGACTAAAAGTGAATGTCTTTGCTGCAGACATGCATTTATGATGCCAGCGTCATACTATGCTCTCTCCAATCTCTTTTTGGTTTTGCTCATGCAACAGTGCCTAAACACATGTTCACACACCACTGATTTATTTGGGTTTTACTTATCCTCTGTAAAACACATATTACTGTTTAAATAGCATTTACTGTAAGTGACAGAATGCAACAGAAGTAAAGTCAAGTATAGAATTTGCCCCAATGTATTGTTGCATGTATATTGGTATCAGAAGAATACAGTGGCCAACACCAACATGCAGGCAAACATACTGGCAGCACAAATAAAACTACTGCTACTACTACTAGGCAAACATACAAATAGATAGAGACAACACATTATACATTTAAGTTATCTTCATGTGAACATTTACATTGAAAACTATTAAAGATACATATGTGCAAGAGCTTTACATTCATCAGTACAGATTTTACTGCGTGTTTTCTACTGCTCTCCATGGTCAGGACGGTGCACACTTTGCCCTGCCTCTGATCTGACATCTTCGTTCGAGTGCTATTTCCCCTTTTTGTAGCACTGTGGTAGACTAAATTATTACTAACCCGCTTCCGCTCACTGTTACCCTGACAGATTCTTGCTTGCCACGGTTGACAAGCTTGTTTAGGACACTGTGCTCTTTCTATTACAACATAATAAGGTTGACCTTTACATAAACATGCATCCAATGAACCAGTAGCATCCCCCACTGTCCATACTGCAGTCTTCCAACATCATATGACAGGTCCATTGTTTGTAAATGGCAACTACACAACACATCCCTTGCTTTAAGCCACTTACAGTGAATCACATCTATTTGTGTGTGGTGTTTGCTGTCTTTCCATGTGTCAAAATTCCACACTACTGCATGCATTAACATGTCTACTTCTGTTCTTTTCACTTTTATCTTATACACTGTTCTAGCCTGTAAATGTCTCTATAATCATGGACAAATTGAAGAAAACCTTCAGGATTGGAGTTACTTCAACATTATATAGTGCATTATCAGTGGTTGGGCTTGTTCCTATTGTAAGTAGTACATGACAAACAACGCCAGCTGTCAATTGTAGTCCAAAAAGTGCTGCAAAAGTGAAGATCTTCTCCACGACTTGGTAGAAGATGGCGGAGTGCTTTGTACCTCTTAAAGGTAATGACATCTATTTGTGGAATGGCGTGAGTGAGGTACTCTAGTGTCTCTTTTTTTGTATCCTTGCCATATAGCTGTACTTCCTTGCCCAGTCATTTTCTATATGACATTTTCTCAGTGAATAGTGGATGGTTTTCAAAAGCTGCTCTATAATTAAAAAAAATGCATGGCTGTCAGCTTCATTTTTTATCTTCTTTATTTATCTTTTCCATTTCTGAAAAGCTGACATTTTCATATGATACGGTGTTCACTTGACAGCAGTGGTTTGTTTCAAACATTCCGTTCCGTTTAGTATGTTCAGTTTTTTGTATATTGGACCACACTGTAACTTTAGTGGGGATTATTGCATCCCTCTTTTTAACCTGTCGTCCCTCTTCTCCATCCCCCAGTAGTAGAGAGCGTGTAGAGGCAGAGGGTTGTTTGCCCGTACACGCATACAGTCTATGGGTTTAACACATGCCATTAACCAGTTTTCGCATCCTGGGAAAAACACAAAACTTTCACTCAGGAAATGCGTGTCGTGTCCCGGGAGTGTTTTAATCCAAACCACAATCTTTTTTTTTGTCTTAACTAGTCGTTTGGGTGGTAAACTGACCTCTTGTCGCTGAATGACGCTCACACTTTGTCAGCTAAACTCAACTAGCAACAGCCTCCGAAATGACCGACTCTTCATGGTGCTTCTCGCGGTCTCTACATTTAACTGTAGAGACCGCTAAACTTAACTGTGACCGGTCGTCACATGACCAGCCAGCGGTCGCCTAATTTCATAGGATATCATACAAATTGGTGTGCATATGTTTTCGTACAATATCATACAGACCCGTTCATTAGAATGTGATCAATATGCCAAATTTCTTCTAATTTCAATAGACCTTTAAAAGGTACCGTGCTATCACCGGAGACAGTATAGATCGTAAAATTTGTATATCATTTAACATGTTTCATTCTTAGATACAAAAGGTCAAACAAGCATTCTGAAAGTCCAAAGAGTTGTTAAATCAATCTCAATTTGTTATCAGTGAAAAAAAGTGACATAAGAAATCTTGTCTTCTTTATGCGTTATTCATAATGTCCCATATTGTTTGATGTTAGGAATAATGGCACCCCGGGATTTTAACTTTGGTACAGTCATGTTCATGAATTAAATCTATGGTGAATTGACTGTTGAACATTACACTAATAAAGCATTAATTTTCTTCTCTTTCATAAGTCACGTCTTTCACATTAAGCTGCATTTCCTCCCCATGTTTGGTACTTTTCTGTTCTCAGTAGGTGGTCAAGTGCTGTATTAAATCCTCATCATATTCTTTTCTATCTCACTCATCTGCTTGTAATATACCAAATTTCCCTCTTAATGTTATTTTTCCTACTCAGACGTGTGAGCAGAGATTGTTTTATTATGTGAAATGCTAGACAATGACAAGCTCTTCACACTCAATAATAGGAGTTATTCTAAATATATGTTAAAATGAAGACAAAGTCATCTTTATATGAACTGTTCACAGGTCTCCTGCCAACTTCTGATTCTTCCCAGTTATATTTGTGAAATCTGCATCTGCTGTGTGAAAGTGGGGAACTATTGTATTCAAATGTTGTGATGGATTATTACAGTGACTTTGATAGCTATAAAGTTACGTCTGACATATTAAACTGGGGTACAAAAATACTAGTCACTTCAGTTCCTTACTAAGGTCTTGTACCTACCTTCATTCAGCAGAGCACAAGAAGAGATTGTCTCAGGGTATTATATTAAGCAATTTAGGTTTTAATACTTGTCTTTAATTAACAGCCAATGCTTCCAGTGAGGCGAGCGCTAATCACAGTGTACCAGGTAAGCTGTTGTTTGCTCTATTTTGCACACAACCAAGCATATCCAATTGCAATCTTCTCTTTATATATAATTTGATCAATTTGTATTTTAATGGATAAATTAGAAGAATTGTACCCAGCACCTGTCTCCAGAATCTGTGAAAAATGCAATTAATTAAAAATGAGTTGACAACATGCTGATTTTGTCAGTGATGTTTTTGTCTTTCTTCTGCTGCACATGAAGACAAGAGTAAAAGCAGTATGAGAGTCGAAGCTTTTAACATTAACATTAACACTCTTTTTCATCATGTATCATACATGCTCCATAACAACTGAAATTATGAAATTGCTGAAAGCATCACACTTCCTTTACAGATTTGTTTTCACACATTAATTTCTTATTTTTTTATGTTATTTTTGCTTTCCAAATAAAACATCCAACACATTTTAAAGTGGTATGTTACTAATTTGTTAAAAAAAACAACAACTTTGTTTTGTGTTTTGACACGCAAGAATATTAAAATCCTCTGTGCCAGAGGTAATTAAAATAGTCCCTTGAAAGTGTTGATGTTCTTCAGCCATAAAGCCCTCTTTGTCACTGTTTCTGCAGCCGTCTCTCTATTCCAGGGGGTGAGAAGCTGGTCAAACCAGCTTTAACTTTTAAACCACTGACTCAACTCAGTGACTCACACTCCCATGGTGTTGTGTCAATAGATAAAGAGATAGCACATTTGAACTCAAATGGAAAAGACATACATGCAGATAAACACACACCTCATGTTTCTTATGTTTTGTGTGGGGTGTACACATTATCAACTGTGTGAAACACATAACAGAACTGTTTATTCACTGAAGTTCAGTTCAACTGATCTAACTGCTGCATTCCTGTGTACTGGAACATTTAACCTGCATTCTGCTTTGAAACGTAATATGATTTCAGCTCTCTTTTTGGTTGTATATATTTTGGTTGGCTGTATATATATATTTATTTTTAAAGAAATGGGTGAAAATTAAATAATAAAGAAAACAAAACTTGAATTAATTTAATAACATTTTACAGGGCAATGACTATGTAATCAAATACATCTTGGTAAAATGAATAGACTTAGTATAATAATAGTAATAATAATAATAATAATAATAATAATAATAGTAAATTAGCAAGCATTAAACTGGGGTTTGTTATGTGGGGGAGGGGGGGGGGCGCATAGACTACAAAATCTGATTGATCATTTGACAAACTAAATAAAATATAACAAGGTGAGACAACCCTCTGCTCTGCACACCCTAATCAAAGTCATTCTGTTGGAAGTGTGCAAAACTACAGCTTATGACAATAAAATCTTTCTTTAAGTGCACTCTCCTGTGTATCTGCATCAAATATAGGAACAGTGTTGTTACCAGTAAAGAAAAGAATAATAATAAAAAGTAATAATTAATTTACATCTTACAATATGAACCCCTGATCTTATTTTTCTGGATGGCAACCAGTGTTAAGGTGCAATACTGCCACCTAGGCTGGGGTCGCTGATCTGCTCAGTCGCTTTTAAAGCTATCGATGGCCGCTGTTGTGACTCGGGTGCTGGGTATGATATGGTCTGTTTCCCGACGCTTCGTTAAACTGCCGTTAGCGTCGTAAGCACCAGGCACTGGAGTTAAGTTCTGGCTGGGTGGATTGCTGTAATGAAAGTGGCTGGCTGCTAGCTGACTGGGGGCTAACGGTAACTAGCTAGCTATATGTCCCAGGGCTGTTGTCAGCTGTCATCCCGACTAAGTCTCTCTGCGCCGGGGGAGTGAGGCAGACAGACCAGGGTGTGCTAGCTGGCTAAATTAGCATTTCATTAATTGTCTCTATACAGCCAACGTTAACGTTACTAATTAATTTATGCGTGGGTTAGACCAGTACTGTTAACCGTGGTCAAAACAATCATACTAAAAATAACTTTGAGCATGCTGAACGATGTTGTAACCCTATAATGTTACCCACCAAGCATTAGCATTAACATTAGCTACTTTTCAACCAGCACATCGTAGTAATGTTAAGCTGGATCGATATTGAAATTTATCAATAAAAAAGGTCTCTGTTGTATAACTGTGTTGCAAAGTGGCATGTAATCAATCACAAAATGATGCTGTGTGGCAAAAAAAGCAGTATTACAGTTACAAGTTTTTTTTTCTGTGACATTGTATGATTTACAATTACTCCTGAACGTATCATCTGGGTGCCAGTGTCCTGACGGAAGTTACAAGTAACTAGACAGTGAAACTGACAGTCGACAAAAAGAAACGACCCGTGTCTGAAAATAAAATAACAGATTTCTCTGGGTTTGAAATTTGGTGGAAATATTTTGGATAGTGTAAGTACACAACTCATAAAAATATATAACATAGGTATGGTCGTTTTTAAACATTTTAATGCAGAAATGTTACATATTGTACCTAAAGGAAAACCATGGACAGAATAAAAGGAAAGTTGTGATGTACGCAAGTTTTTACATCACCATGTTCTCTACAGCTATGAAGAAAATGTGTTGTAGTCATTGTTGGAATTATTATGATCGAGAAAAGTATACAAATGTGTACATTGTTGAACATGTGCTAAGTTAAGTGTCCACTGATGACATAAAAGAGTTTAGGCCTGTGCTGGGCTTGAGCCCCTAGCAGCCCCGTCCCAATTTAACCCCTGATTTTTAGTAATTCTCTTTGGCAATACTGTAGCCCAAAGTTGTACCTAATATTTTCATAATGCCAACCACAATGAACCAGTACTGGTTACAGAATCCGTGTTTTAATCTTTTTACAATTGCAAAACTAGTGAGTGTTGCTTGTGAGTGCGTATGTGAGTGTGCATGGATGTGTGTGTGTGTGTGTGTGTGTGTGTGTGTGTGTGTGTGTGTGTGTGTGTGTGTGTGTGTGTGTGTGTGTGTGTGTGTGTGTGTGTGTGTGTGTGTGTGTGTGTGTGTGCTGGTACGTGAGCATGCAGGTAGGTAAAAAGTTGATAAATCTATTTACTTTTCTCTTAGGGGTTTTTGCCTGTAAAGACACATGCACACAGAGCAAGGGCATGTAGTCAGGTAAGCATTCCCATGGCATATTCCTGGGAGAAGACGATGTAGACATACTGTATGTTGACAGGTGAGAGGGAATACTAATATGTATGGTTGTGGGAACACTGCGGCAAAGTGTAAACACAGATTAAAAACAGACAAACCTGGAAACCAGCCTGGAAAACAACATGATCACGTACACGGATGGTTGGCAGTTTACCCTCTGTGGTAAGTTTCATCTTAACTACACTTACAAAGTGTGTTCTCAAATACTGCGGGGCTTTACAGGCATATGCACACAATAAGAACATTAACATATACAGCACACTGGCTTTCATGCACAAATGCACACTTACACACACTCACTAGCACACACCTTTCCCAGAATATCTCATATGGACTCATTAGGGGCCAGTCTATCGCCACCTGTGCACTGAAAGGCCCAACGGACCAGCTTTGACACTAACAATGGACAGGAGCTGTCCAGGGACACAAACACACACACACACACACACACACACACAGACACACACACACAAACACACACAAACACAAACAGGGTGTTGGCTATCATGCACACGTGTCAGGCAGTCAGGGCCAGCTAAGCTATCTGCAGCTTATGGATAGCAATAGAGAGACTTCACCCACTGACTATAATTTGTATGAAGACACACCCCTTTATATACATTAAAATGTATGCATATACAGTACTTCATCTTCATAGCACAATTATGTAATTAAGAGAAAAATTGGAGTAAAACAATATTACCATATTATTTTTATAACACCTAATCTTATAACAAGAACAGATAGTTTTGGGCCTGTGTCCTATTCTTTTACATTTAGATGGGGCCAGTTGTATAGACCTATGGGTTAAATGTCTAGATATGCATTATAAAGTACACCAAGAACTCTATTTGGTTATACAGAATTGGATTTTTTCATCTTGAAAAACCAACAACAATGTCGGAAGTACAGCATATGCTAATGCAAAATGAAGTATGAATTTAATTTTGTCCTGTTTAACTCAGCTACTGGTGACGATGACTCAAGCTAGTGGCTGGTACGAGGTACTATACTATGACGTTTTTCAACATTCTATACAATCACTTTTTTCGACATACTATACTGTGTACGTTTTTAAAACTTTGTTGACATACTATACTACAACATTTTTTACATACTTTACAATGCGTGAGCTTAGAATTATAAGGTTCTATCTCCACTTTTGGTCGAAATTGAGTTTTTGACATAATCTGATCCATTAGGTGTTTATTAATGCCTGTGTGGTTATTTTTGTAAAAAAAAATATGTTGTTAGTTAGTTATTAATAGTAGATTATACTACATAACAGTTTTGCCAGCTGGGATGTAAAAACTTTGATGCTCAATATCTCAGAACTACCCTAAACGGAGATAGAACCTTATAATTCTAAGCTCACAAATGGTGTTTTTAATGACTTTTTTTCCACTTACTATACAATGGCTTTTTTTTTCAACATATTATACAATGAATTCTTCGACATACTATACTATGACTTTTCGACCTATGACGTTTTCCTGACTTCTTTGACAATATACTATGACTTTTTAATGACTTTTTTCGACATACTATGTCACAAAGTGTAGCCAGGCAGTTCATGTTTTCTTATTTTTATTGTATATAGTGTGGGGTTTTTGCTTGTGTTTTGCTTGCCTGGCACAGACACTGAGGACTCCTCCCAGCACACCTGAAGCACATCTCCTAATCAGGGGCGATGCTGGATGGGCAAGAGGACGCGCTCCAGCACACCGGTAGCGCATCTCCTAATGAGGTGAGATAGGAGCTAGGCTACATGAGGCGGAGAACGGGAGGAATGTTGGACATGTGAATTGACCTGAGGTGGTGCGGGGCTAGTGGGCCGGAGTCACCATTGGGTCCGCAAGACGACGTGCATTGGCTGGCTTGGACGGCGGAACTGGACCGAGGACAGGACCCGAGGTGGTGCTGGACTAGATGGCGGTTGAGACCTGCGGTCGGGACCTGCAGAGATGCTCTTTTGTGGTGCACGATGACGCGCAGTGAGACGTGCGATTGACAGCGGCGCTGGACCCAGAGGGAGGACCTGAGGTGGTGCAGGTCTAGTTGGCGGTCGGGACCTGCGTAGACACCCTTTGGGGGTGCAGGATGACGCGCAGTGAGACGTGCGATAGACAGCGGAGCTGGACCCAGGATAAAGGGGCAAGCTGTCAGACAGCGATGAGAACGCCTGGCCACCGGTACTACACTGACCAGGACAATATGAGTGCCACTGTCCCCCGTCCACGCATGCCAGCGTAAAGCCTGCAGTCCCTCTAAGATAAACAGACCGTTTTAAAGCTGTTTGAACTGTCTAAAACAAAATGTACATTGCTGCTGTAAGTCAAATCCATCCATAAAGACCATTTTAAAACTAAAACCCACGTCTCCGTGTGTGTGTTCAAGCCTGGGAATGTTAAAGGACCTAAAATAACTGCTTTGTGACATTTTGATTTCATACTACTTTTTAGGACTTTTTTCAACATTTCTACAACTTTTTTTTTCTTTTGGACTGATCATTGCTCAACAAATAACATCAAACCAATGTCTTACTTTTTTGACTTTTTTTCAACATACTATACTGACTTTATGACTTTTTTTGACATACTATACTATGACTTTTTATGAATTTCTTCGACATACTATACTATGACTATTTCAACATACTACACTTACTTTTTTCGACGCATGCTATACCATGACTTTCATTTTCTTGCCTCAGTAATGTTGAACAACAAATACAACGTCAAACCCACTACTTCCAGCCTTCAGTTATAGCTCAGTGTGATAAATAGCTGGTCATCTGCCTAAAGGTTGGATGTTGTGAGTTCAAACCCAACATATACATACATACAACACATACTATACTATAATGTTTTATGACATACATACAGGCATAAATTGCTTTAGTATACTAAAACAATTTATTCGACTGACTTTATGACTTTATTTTGACATACTATACTATGACTATTTCGATATACTATACTTTTACTTTTTATCAACATTCTATAATATGACTTTTTATAACTTTTTTCAACATACTATACTATGACATTTTATAACTTTTTTCAACATACTATAGAATGCCTTTTTTCAACATACTATACTATGACTTTCGACTTAATATACGCTGCCTTTTTTTTACTTTTTTCAAAGTACTATAATGTGACCTTTTTCGCAATGCTATATTACATTTTATGACTTTGTTTTTAACATACTATACTATGACTTTTTTTTACTTTTTTCAACATACTATAGTATGACTTTTTCATTACTTTTTCAATATGAATTCATACTATGATTTTTTCCGACTTATTTCGACATATTTTACTATGACTTTATTCGACTTACTATACTATGACTTTTTTTTACTTTTTTCGAAATACTATACTATGACTTTTTATGACTTTTTTCGACACACTATACTATGACCTTTTTCAACATACTATACTAGGACTTTTTATTACTTACTATACTAGGACTTTTTATGACTTACTATACTTGGACTTTTTATGACTTTTTTTGACTTACTATACTAGATCTTTTTAAGATTTTTTTCGAAATACTATGCTATGACTTTTTTTAACATACTATACTATGACTTTTTTCGACATACTATAGTGTGACTTTCTGAATAACTTTTTCAACATGCTATATACTATGATTTTTTACGACTTATTTCGACATACTAAAACCATGACCTTTTTCGACATGCTATATTATGACATTCGTGACTTTTTTTGAACACACTATACTATGACTTTTTTTAACATACATAACAATTATGACTTTTTATGCTATACTATTACTTTTTTCGACATGCTATACTATGACTTTCATTTCCTATACTCAGTAATGTTGAACAACAAATACAATGTCAAACACATAACATCCAGGCTTTGCTTATAGCTCAGTGTGATAAATAGCTGGTTATTGACCTGAAGATTGAAGCTTGTGGGTTCAAACCCAATGCTGGTTGATAACCCAAGTGTTTATTCAGTGATGACATATTATACTATGACTTTTTCGACATACTATACTAAGACATTTTATGACCTTTTTCAACATACTATACTATGACTTTTTATGCCTTTTTTCGACATACTATACTATTACTTTTTATTGACATTCTATTTTGAATTTTTAACTTTTTTCGGCATACTATAGTATGACTTTTTTCAACATTCTATACTATGATTTTTTATGACTTTTTTCAACATACTATACTATGACATTTTATGACTTTTTGAACATGCTATATACTATGATTTTTTATGATTTTTTTCAACATTCTATACATGACTATTTATAATTTTTTTTGACATATTATAGTATGACTTTTTCATGACTTTTTCAACATGCTGTATACTATGATTTTTTTAAACTTATTTCAACATACTTTACTATGACTTTTTTCGACTTACTATAGTAGAACTTTTTATGACTTTTTCGACATACTATACTATTACTTTTTTTGACATACTATACTATGACATTCATGACTTTTAATTAACATACTATACTATGACTTTTTTTCGACATACTATACTATGACTTTTTTTATGACTTCTTCGACATACTATACTATTACTTTTTTCGACATGCTATACTATGAATTTCATTTTCTATACTCAGTAATGTTGAACAACAAATACAATGTCAAACTATTGACATCCAGGCTTTGCTTATAGCTCAGTGTGATAAAAAGCTGGTCATCTGCCTGAAGATTGAAGGTTGTGGGTTCAAAACCCAATGCTGGTTAATGACCCACATTGTCATTCAATGACAACGTACTATACTATGACTTTTTCAACATAACGATACTATGACATTTTATGACTTTTTTCGACATACTATACTATGACTTTTTAAAACTTTTTTCGACATACTATAAACTTTTTTCAACATTCTATACTATGACTTTTTATTACTTTTTTCAACATACTATAGTGTGACTTTTTCATGACTTTTTCAACATGCTATACACTATGATTTTTTACGACTTTCTTCGACATACATACTATGACTTTTTATGACTTTTTTCGAAGTACTATAATGTGACCTTTTTCGACATGCTATACTATGACATTTTATGACTTTTTTTTAACATACTATACTATGATTTTTTTCAACATACTATACTATGATTTTTTATAACTTTTTTTTGACATACTATAGTATGACTTTTTCATTACTTTTTCAACATGCTATATACTATGATTTTTTCCAACTTATTTCGACATACTTTGCTATGACTTTTTTCGACTTACTATATTAGGACTTTTTATGACTTTATTCGAAATACTATACTATGACTTTTTATGACTTTTTTCGACACACTATACTATGACCTTTTTCGACATACTATACTATGACTTTTTATGACTTTTTTCGACTTACTATACTATGACTTTTTATGACTTTTTTCGACATACTATACTATGACATTTATGACTTTTTATTAACATACCATACTATGACTTTTTTATGACTTTTTCGACATAGTATACTATTACTTTATGACTTTTTATGACTTTTTTCAAAGTACTATAATGTGACCTTTTTCGAATGCTATACTATGAGTTTTAATAACTTTTTCCCGCATACTATAGTATGACTTTTTCATGACATTTTCAACATGCTATGTACTATGATTTTTACTTATTTATTTCGACATACTTTACTATGACTTTTTTCGACTTACTAGACTAGGACTTTTTTTTACTTTTTTCGACATACTATACTATGACCTTTTTCGACATGCTATACTATGACATTCATGACTTTTTTTAAAAATACTATACTATGACTTTTTTTAACATACTATACTATGACTTTTTTAACATACTATATGACTTTTTTATGACTTTTTCGACATACTATACTATTACTTTTTTTACACGCAATACTATGACTTTCATTTCCTATACTCAGTAATGTTGAACAACAAATACAACGTCAAACCATTGACATCCAGGCTTTGCTTATGAGCTCAGTGTGAAAAAAAAAGGGAAATCTACCTACCTGAAGATTGAAGGTTGTGGGTTCAAACCCAATGCTGGTTAATGACCCACATTGTCATTCAATGACAACGTATGCTATACTATGACTTTTTCAACATAACGATACTATGACATTTTAGGCTTTTTTTCGCATACTACTATGACTTTTTAAAACTTTTTTCGACATACTATAAACTCTTTTTCAACATTCTATACTATGACTTTTTATTACTTTTTTCAACATACTATAGTGTGACCTTTTCATGACTTTTTCAACATGCTATATACTATGATTTTTAACAACTTTCTTCGACATACATACTATGACTTTTAGACTTTTTTTTCTGAAGTACTATAATGTGACCTTTTTCGACATGCTATACTATGACATTTTATGACTTTTTTTTAACATACTATACTATGATTTTTTTCAACATACTATACTATGATTTTTTATAACTTTTTTTTGACATACTATAGTATGACTTTTTCATTACTTTTTCAACATGCTATATACTATGATTTTTTCCAACTTATTTCGACATACTTTGCTATGACTTTTTTCGACTTACTATATTAGGACTTTTTATGACTTTATTCGAAATACTATACTATGACTTTTTATGACTTTTTTCGACACACTATACTATGACCTTTTTCGACATACTATACTATGACTTTTTATGACTTTTTTCGACTTACTATACTATAACTTTTTATGACTTTTTCGACATAGTATACTATTACTTTACGACTTTTTATGACTTTTTTCAAAGTACTATAATGTGACCTTTTTCGAAATGCTATACTATGAGTTTTTATAACTTTTTCCGACATACTATAGTATGACTTTTTCATGACTTTTTCAATATGCTATATACTATGATTTTTTTCTGACTTTTTTCGAAATACTATACTGACTTTTTATAACTTTTTTCGACATACTATATTATGACCTTTTTCGACATGCTATACTATGACATTTATGACTTTTTTTTAACATACTATACTATGACTTTTTTTCGACAGACTATACTATGGCTTTTTTTTTACTTTTTCGACATACTATACTATTACTTTTTTCGACATGCTATACCATGACTTTCATTTTCTATCCTCAGTAATGTTGAACAACAAATACAACATCAAACCAATGACTTCCAGGTTTCCCTTATAGCTCAGTGTGATAAATAGCTGGTCATCTGCCTAAAGAATGAAGATTGTGGGTTCAAATCCAATGCTGGTTGATGACCCACATGGTCATTCGATGACGACATACTATACTATGACTTTTTATAACTTTTTTCAACATTCTATACTATGACTTTCGACTTACTATACTAGGACTTTTTTCAACTTACCATACTATGACTTTTTATGACTTTTTTTGAAATGCTATACTATGACTTTTTATGACTTTTTTCGACATCCTATAGCATGACCTTTTTTGACATGCAATACTATGACATTTATGACTTTTTTTTAGCATACTATACTATGACTTTTTTTCGACATACTATATAGTATAGTAAGTCGAAAGTCATAGTTGCGAATTGTTGAAAAAGTTATAGAAATTGCGGCCAAACTATGCGCTCAAATCATGGGCTTGACATAACCAATTGGGCCCGATGGGCCGGGGCCAGTAAAAACGAATGTCGAGCTAGTTGATTGGCCAGTCAGCAAACGTCATTTCAGAGTGGAACGGCATGTGAATGTTAACATTTCACATTTTCACCTCAGGTAATTTATAACCAATTCATTTGGATACAAGCGTTGCATTTTGGAAGATAGACGGGATTCTGAACAGCGATGTTCCGCATCGGCGCGCACACAGCAGAGCCAAGGTGAACGCGTTACCTTCGCGCATACTATACTATTACTTTTTTTGACATACTATACTATGACATTCATGACTTTTAATTAACATACTATACTATGACTTTTTTTCGACATACTATACTATGACTTTTTTTATGACTTCTTCGACATACTATACTATTACTTTTTTCGACATGCTATACTATGAATTTCATTTTCTATACTCAGTAATGTTGAACAACAAATACAATGTCAAACCAATGACTTCCATGCTTCACTTATAGCTCTGTGTGATAAATAGCTGGTTATCTGACTGAAGATTGAAGGTTGTGGGTTCAAACCCAATGCTGATTGTTTACACACATGGTGATTTGATGACAACATACTATACTATGACTTTCTTATGACTTTTTCAACATTATACCATGACATCTTATCGACATTCTATCCTGACTTTTTATAACTTTTTTCAACATTCTATACTATTACTTTTTATAACGTTGTTCGACATACTATAGTATGACTTTTTCATGACTTTTTCAACATGCTATATACTATGATTTTTTACGACTTATTTCGACATACTTTACTATGACTTTTTTCGACTTACTAGACTAAGACTTTTTTTTTACTTTTTTCGACTTACTAGACTAGGACTTTTTTTTTACTTTTTTCGACATACTATACTATGACTTTTTTAACATACTATACTATTACTTTTTTTACACGCAATATTATGACTTTCATTTCCTATACTCAGTAATGTTGAACAACAAATACAACGTCAAACTATTGACATCCAGGCTTTGCTTATAGCTCAGTGTGATAAAAAGCTGGTCATCTGCCTGAAGATTGAAGGTTGTGGGTTCAAACCCAATGCTGGTTAATGACCCACATTGTCATTCAATGACAACGTACTATACTATGACTTTTTCAACATACGATACTATGACATTTTATGACTTTTTTCGACATACTATAGTATAACTTTTTTCAACATTCTATACTATGACTTTTTATTACTTTTATCGACATACTATAGTGTGACTTTTTCATGACTTTTTCAACATGCTATATACTATGATTTTTTACGACTTTCTTCGACATACATACTATGACTTTTTATGACTTTTTTCGAAGTACTATAATGTGACCTTTTTCGACATGCTATACTATGACATTTTATGACTTTTTTTTAAAAATATACTATGATTTTTTTCAACATACTATACAATGATTTTTTATTACTTTTTTCGACATACTATATTATGACTTTTTCATTACTTTTTCAACATGCTATATACTATGACTTTTTCCGACTTATTTCGACATACTTTGCTATGACTTTTTTCGACTTACTATATTAGGACTTTTTATGACTTTTTTCGACACACTATACTATGACCTTTTTCGACATACTATACTATGACTTTTTATGACTTTTTTCGACTTACTATACTATGACTTTTTATAAATTTTTTCGACATACTATACTATGACATTTATGACTTTTTATTAACATACCATACTATGACTTTTTTATGACTTTTTCGACATAGTATACTATTACTTTATGACTTTTTATGACTTTTTTCAAAGTACTATAATGTGACCTTTTTCGAAATGCTATACTATGAGTTTTTATAACTTTTTCCGACATACTATAGTATGACTTTTTCATGACATTTTCAACATGCTATATACTATGATTTTTTACGACTTATTTCGACATACTTTACTATGACTTTTTTCGACTTACTAGACTAGGACTTTTTTTTACTTTTTTCGACATACTATACTATGACCTTTTTCGACATGCTATACTATGACATTCATGACTTTTTTTAAAAATACTATACTATGACTTTTTTTAACATACTATACTATGACTTTTTTAACATACTATATGACTTTTTTATGACTTTTTCGACATACTATACTATTACTTTTTTTACACGCAATACTATGACTTTCATTTCCTATACTCAGTAATGTTGAACAACAAATACAACGTCAAACCATTGACATCCAGGCTTTGCTTATAGCTCAGTGTGATAAAAAGCTGGTCATCTGCCTGAAGATTGAAGGTTGTGGGTTCAAAACCCAATGCTGGTTGATGACCCACATTGTCATTCAATGACAACGTACTATACTATGACTTTTTCAACATACGATACTATGACATTTTTATGACTTTTTTTTGCGCTACTATACTATGACTTTTAAAAACTTTTTTGCAGCATACTATAAACTTTTTTCAACATTCTATACTATGACTTTTATTACTTTTTTTCAACATACTATAGTGTGACTTTTTCATGACTTTTTCAACATGCTATACACTATGATTTTTTCGACTTTCTTCGACATACATACTATGACTTTTTATGACTTTTTTCGAAGTACTATAATGTGACCTTTTTCGACATGCTATACTATGACATTTTATGACTTTTTTTAACATACTATATTATTATTTTTTTCAACATACTATACTATGATTTTTATAACTTTTTTTGACATACTATAGTATGACTTTTTCATTACTTTTTCAACATGCTATATACTATGATTTTTTCCAACTTATTTCGACATACTTTGCTATGACTTTTTCTGACTTACTATATTAGGACTTTTTATGACTTTTATTGGAAATACTATACTATGACTTTTTATGACTTTTTTTTCACACACTATACTATGACCTTTTTCCGACATACTATACTATGACTTTTTATGACTTTTTTTCGACTTACTATACTATGACTTTTTATGACTTTTTTTGACATACTATACTATGACATTTATGACTTTTTATTAACATACCATACTATGACTTTTTTATGACTTTTTCGACATAGTATACTATTACTTTATGACTTTTTATGACTTTTTTCAAAGTACTATAATGTGACCTTTTTCGAAATGCTATACTATGAGTTTTTATAACTTTTTCCGACATACTATAGTATGACTTTTTCATGACATTTTCAACATGCTATATACTATGATTTTTTACGACTTATTTCGACATACTTTACTATGACTTTTTTCGACTTACTAGACTAGGACTTTTTTTTACTTTTTTCGACATACTATACTATGACCTTTTTCGACATGCTATACTATGACATTCATGACTTTTTTTAAAAATACTATACTATGACTTTTTTTAACATACTATACTATGACTTTTTTAACATACTATAAGACTTTTTATGACTTTTTTCCGACATACTATACTATTACCTTTTACACGCAATACTATGACTTTCATTTCCTATACTCAGTAATGTTGAACAACAAATACAACGTCAAACCATTGACATCCAGGCTTTGCTTATAGCTCAGTGTGATAAAAAGCTGGTCATCTGCCTGAAGATTGAAGGTTGTGGGTTCAAACCCAATGCTGGTTGATGACCCACATTGTCATTCAATGACAACGTACTATACTATGACTTTTTCAACATACGATACTATGACATTTTATGACTTTTTTCGACATACTATACTATGACTTTTTAAAACTTTTTTCGACATACTATAAACTTTTTTCAACATTCTATACTATGACTTTTTATTACTTTTTTCAACATACTATAGTGTGACTTTTTCATGACTTTTTCAACATGCTATACACTATGATTTTTTACGACTTTCTTCGACATACATACTATGACTTTTTATGACTTTTTTCGAAGTACTATAATGTGACCTTTTTCGACATGCTATACTATGACATTTTATGACTTTTTTTTAACATACTATACTATGATTTTTTTCAACATACTATACTATGATTTTTTATAACTTTTTTTTGACATACTATAGTATGACTTTTTCATTACTTTTTCAACATGCTATATACTATGATTTTTTCCAACTTATTTCGACATACTTTGCTATGACTTTTTTTCGACTTACTATATTAGGACTTTTTATGACTTTATTGGAAATACTATACTATGACTTTTTATGACTTTTTTTCGACACACTATACTATGACCTTTTTTCGACATACTATACTATGACTTTTTATGACTTTTTTTCGACTTACTATACTATAACTTTTTATGACTTTTTCGACATAGTATACTATTACTTTACGACATTTTATGACTTTTTTCAAAGTACTATAATGTGACCTTTTTCGAAATGCTATACTATGAGTTTTTATAACTTTTTTCCGATATACTATAGTATGACTTTTTCATGACTTTTCAATATGCTATATACTATGATTTTTTCTGACTTTTTTCGAAATACTATACTGACTTTTTATAACTTTTTTTCGACATACTATATTATGACCTTTTTCGACATGCTATACTATGACATTTATGACTTTTTTTAACATACTATACTATGACTTTTTTTTTGACAGACTATACTATGGCTTTTTTTTACTTCTTTCGACATACTATACTATTACTTTTTTCGACATGCTATACCATGACTTTCATTTTCTATCCTCAGTAATGTTGAACAACAAATACAACATCAAACCAATGACTTCCAGGTTTCCCTTATAGCTCAGTGTGATAAATAGCTGGTCATCTGCCTAAAGAATGAAGATTGTGGGTTCAAATCCAATGCTGGTTGATGACCCACATGGTCATTCGATGACGACATACTATACTATGACTTTTTATAACTTTTTTCAACATTCTATACTATGACTTTCGACTTACTATACTAGGACTTTTTTCAACTTACCATACTATGACTTTTTATGACTTTTTTTGAAATGCTATACTATGACTTTTTATGACTTTTTTCGACATCCTATAGCATGACCTTTTTTGACATGCAATACTATGACATTTATGACTTTTTTTTAGCATACTATACTATGACTTTTTTTCGACATACTATATAGTATAGTAAGTCGAAAGTCATAGTTGCGAATGTTGAAAAAAGTTATAAAAAGTGCGCCAAACTATGCGCCAAATCATGGGCTTGACATAACCAATGGCCCGATGGCCCGGGGCCAGTAAAAACGAATGTCGAGCTAGTTGATTGGCCAGTCAGCAAACGTCATTTCAGAGTGGCACGAAGCATGTGAATGTTAACATTTCACATTTTCACCTCAGGTAATTTATAACCAATTCATTTGGATACAAGCGTTGCATTTTGGAAGATAGACGGGATTCTGAACAGCGATGCCCGCACTGGGCGCACACATAGCAGAGCCGAGGTGTGTGCGTTACTTCACGCAGCACACGTAACTGACTGGAAACGTTACCGAGGATTATTTACCACCGATGGCGCAGATGAACTAACGCTACACTAGTTAGCCTACTGTAAGTAGCCTACAATAAAACCTCCATGATTAAAGAGTCAATACGTATCAATACCCACCTACCTGTTCTACAGGCATAAACACGTAGAAACCGATATTTCAGTCTGCTCTGTCTGCGCTGTCCACTCTCGTCCACCGCGCTTTTTGCAAACACAGCTCTACTAAATAGCGACTTTACAAACAAGATGTCAGTTTGTAGTCTAATTGTTTATCTTAATTTGCAACCAATCTTGAACTTTGGACAAACTCTTGTAAACGTAGCTGCTGTCTAAACGAGCGATCCTCTCCGCTGGAGCGGTAAACCACAACAAATTAGACCACAACAAATACATGTGGCTACTTAATATGCACGTGAATGATGCGCGTTCTTCATTGTTGATGATGTTGCCGGTTGTATTATTTAGCAACAACATTGTCTTATTTCAAATGAGGCATACAGGACGAATGCTAGCCTGCTTATCAGTCCATTCATCATTACAGCTGCTGTTTTCCACAATTTTTCACTTCAGGCTCTTTGACAGTGACATTTTTACCTGACAACAGGCCTTTCTTTCTGTAAGCATTTTCCACCAATCAGGACACTGATTACGTTTCAGTAATTTCAGTAATCACTCCTCAGTGAACTGCGCCCTAATCTGAGATCATTTTCTAGTTAAGTAGCCTATCTAGTTATCATTATGGATGTAAAAAAAAAAATATAGCATTAATTTAGTAAGAAAGTGAAAATATCAAACAAGAAGATGCGTATTAGGTATCATTTTATTTTCTTTATTTGAAAGTCTGGCACCTGGAGTGTCTGCTTAAAAAAGTTCTGGCCCTTTGAAAAATATAGTTGATGACCCCTGGTCTAGCTTTGCTGCTAATGGCACAACATCCAGTGGCAGTGGCTAGCTGGGTTAGAACCATTTTCTGAAGCTTCATGGTAGGTGCGGCGTATATTTTGCTGCTTTTTTGTCCTTTGCCAATCACACCTATGATATTTCTTTCAGGGCCAGTAAAAATGTAGAAGGGGCCAGCAAAACTCTGCTATTCTGGCCCCCGGGGCCAGTGGGAATTTTTTTTTTATGTTGAGCCCTGTAAAGACAAAAGAGAGATGACAGTTAGGAAAGGTAATGATAAGAGTAGGAAAAAATAAGGAAAGCAATTACAACAAAAACAATACAAGATAATGAAATGATAAAAAAAAAACACAGAATGGATACATGAATTTAGCAAAGGATAGAGCAGTGTAGAACAAACATTCTGTTTTTGTCCTTTTTCTTTGGTTCACTGCTGTTCTTGTCATTACAGGAGGGATAGCAGGCAATTAGTTTTGTCATGGATCCCTCCAGGATTAGCTCTGGGAAAACCACAATCCTGACTATCCTATATGTGAACCTGTGAACCAAGTGGCTGGCTGTGTGTGTGTGTGTGTGTGTGTGTGTGTGTGTGTGTGTGTGTGTGTGTGTGTGTGTGTGTGTGTGTGTGTGTGTGTGTGTGTGTGTGTGTGTGTGTGTGTGTGTGTGTGTGAGAGAGAATACTCCCATTGGCACACGTTCCCAGGGTGGCTCTTGATCTACCTGCATTGAGGGGTGTGTGTGTGCTCTGTATATCAGAAGAGACAGGCCTCTCTGGAAACAGATGGTGTTGATGGTAGAGGTGTTTTTACCATAGTGTGCTGCTAATCAGGCTGATTGTTGAATTTTGGTTGAGTTGTAAGGGAAAGCAGCCCTATATTGGATTTTGATCTAGGAGTTTGTCCATTTTGTCCCTGCAAGCAGGAGCAGCATTTGTAAGCCTGCCACTTTTATAGTAGCAACAACATGTCTCTGACTCTTTGTCACATTCAAAAGGTCTATTCCAGTGTTTTTGCGGGGCTTCAGTCTTTGTTTTACATTAAACAGTGTTTCCCATACATTGATATATTTGTGGCGGCCCGCCACACAATCAATTTTGACCACCACATACTGCGGTATATGCCTCTCTCTCTCTCTCTCTCTCTCTCTCTCTCTCTCTCTCTCTCTCACACACACACACAAACACAACAAACCCGACTGTGAATAGCTCCTCCGTGCAGATTAATTAATGTCATTGATTATTCTACACACTCCACATGTAGATGGCGGTATTAAACTTGGTTTGCAAGCTGCTAATTAACACACAGAAGAAGAAGATGCTTTTTCCCACATCAATCTTTTTTTCTTTTTCCCCACCTTTTTTTTCGTGTTTTGGTACAGTTCATTTTAACACCTGATGAGAGCCAGATGGGAGTAGCCTACGCATGAAACTCAAGGTTTTGAGTGCTTTAGTCGCATTGACCTGACTCCTTGAATAAGCTGCAAGAGACGTCATCTCGCTCTGCCTCTCTGCTGAGACCCGTTCATGTAACAGCATCAGTTAAAATGTATTTCACACTATGATGGTTACATTTGCAATTAATCCGCGGTTCACATGCCTGCTGAAGGGTGGTCCGTTCAACAGTACCGCCCACAGCGGGTTCCAGAAGTAAAAATACAATGCATTTTCTCCATTGACAATTGGAGCATAAACCATAAAATCGTAACTGTCGATGGTAGACTTAAAACCAGCTACGACATGACTAAGCAATTCTATATGCTCATATAGATGCCAAAAGTTCATGGGGCACCAACCTTGTTTTGAGATAAATGTCTTTTCTTCGTGATGTCTTGGATAAGTACTCCATTACCCACAATCCTGAACAATCCCACAATCCCACAGTGATGCCTCTGATCGTTAGCATTCCATTGACTGCCATTCATTTTGACGTCATTTTGACAGCGAATAACTTTACATCTGAAGCGTTTAAAGACTCTATTTGTCCATTGTTTATTTCTAAAGAAACACGACAATGTATAAAAGGCTCCATTACGTTGTACCTCACGTTATGGCTCCGTAGCAGACGTTTTTGTAAAAATAGGCTACCGATTGTGTCACATAGTAGAGGAATTACCGTATAGTACAGGAGAAGCTCACAGGCAGTTTCGACTTACGTGAGCTGTTTAGGTTTAATTACTAATGTTAACTAGCATGTTAGTTAGCAATAATAACCTGTGCCTATGTTATCTCCTTACATATACCTACGCTCTCCGTCTCTGCAAGATTGGGAATGATTGAGATTTCTCTTGGCACAGCTACCAGAAGACTTACAACTTTCAGACTTTCAGGTTGCTCACGTCACATTTACTTTGTCTCTCTCAGTTGGAGGCTGCGCAGTAATGCTCAGTGCTCACCGGAAAAGTGCTTCTAATAGCCTTCACTGGTCTCCGTCCAGAGCAACGGGATCTGTTGGTCCAGTCTTATATACTGTCTACGGGTGGAACTCATGCTGGTGAGGAGGGGGAGCTGCCAGGCGCTGTCTGCACGATCCGTCATGCGCATGCCCAAGATGATAATCCTGTTTTACAAGGATTTACGACACTGCACGAATCACGATCTGTTCCACGCTTTATGGGATGAGTAGTTCCTTCGCTTGATAATGAAAATATGTACACAGTCTTGTACCTTTGACTTTTAGGGGATTTTCTGTTCGTTTTTTCACTCAAAATGATATGTTGTATGCTTATGAGTCACGTCGTAGCTGGTTAGCCTAAGGTATGGTCTAAAACTCTTTATGTACGGATTTTTCCAGACGTCAATGGGAGAAATGAATGGGAAATTTACTTACGGAACCCAAGGTCTCTCGGAGGAGGGGCAGGATTGTTGAGCTTTATAGGCTATTCAACAATTCAATTTATTCATCAATTCAAAATAGAAAATATTACACTTGTTGCACATGTTTTGTATTCATAACACTATTGTATTATTGTACAAATTAGTACAACAGTAATAGCAGTTACCTTACGTAGGCCTAATCACTCCTACATTTTTCAACTGAGGAGCAAAGCATGCTCCTTGGGAAAAAGATACAGTTATGCCCTGTTCATACTAATCAAATGAACTGGACTTTGTTGTCAGATGCGAAAGCCCAGTTACCTTAATGCATTATAACCATTACATTTAAAATTTTGAATTGTTACCTGCTGAATTTTGTATTTTCCTTGACATAAATTAAGATGTTTTCAACATAAATCTGTGCCTGAGAATGTATCAGAATGCAGGAAATGAAGTTTTTGGCGCTCAATATTTCCTGGGGGAGGACCCTAAGGCCAATTCTAAGCCAGAAAAACCCCTGGTATTATGAACACCTCAGAACAATTCCTCCAACATGGATGCATTCAAGTCAAGGTTAATGTATTATGTTCTTAACACGTTTTTAGTCTCTAAAGCTGCATTTTGTACACAGTATGCAACTTGTGACAAAGGGTGCTAAAATAATTATTTGACATGCTTAAATCTCGTGGTTTTAGCTAGCTACAGGCACAGGCACTTTGTGGAGTTGTTTTTCCCACCAGTGGGGGCGGGACTTAAATGCGCTGTGTTTCTATGGTAGGATGGAGGTCGGCCATAGTAGGATGTGATTGGACAGTGTTTAGATAAGAGACAAACCAATGGGCCAATTATGTGATCTCTCTCGTCTCTGAGGGCCAGTCAGCGAAAGACCAAGGATGTGAATGGCCAGTGTTCACATGAAAGACACAAGTGGGCCAATAATGTCATCGCTCTTCTCTCTGTGGGCCGATAAAAAAATAAATCTTTAGACCAGCGTGTAGCACATGCAGCCCACACAAATAGACCAGCCCAAAACCAGATCGGCCCACCGGGAAATCTCCCGGTACTCCCGATGACCAGTCCATGCCTGCTTAGCGCCACCCATGACGATTGTGATTGGTTTAAAGAAATCACAATAAACCACAGCACATTTTTCTCCCATCCCGGAATGCTATGTAGTACCGCTACTACATAGTAGTAGTACCGCTACTACCGCTAGTATGTGGACTAGTCAGATCCTCTTCCGCAGCTCTGTGGAGGAGGATCTGGAAAATCGAGACTACCACCACGCCAACCCCCTCCTCATGTGCCAAGCATTTGGTGTTGTTGACTTAACTTAAGATATATTTCCAAATCAATTTAGGTGTCCTTCTCAGTGTGGCTTGAATGATCAGGTAACATTTTTGTTAGGGCACACATCAATGCCATTCACTCACTCTGACACATAAGATTTGATTATTGACATGCCAACAGTATAAAGTACTAGAGACCCAGACTTGAGTAAAAGTACAAGTGCTCTATCAAAGTGCTCTTTAAGCACCTCACTTAAGTGGAAGTATTCAACATTTTTTGTACCTAAGTATTGCAAGTAGTTTATTTTAAAATGTACTACTCAGGTTCTGAAAGTAAAAGTACTAAGTATTGTGTAGTAAGTACTGTGTTATGTAGTTAAAAAAGAAAGCAGTCAAAAGTTTGAATAGCATATTGTCCTAAAGGACACTCACAATTCCTTTGGCTGTAGCAGCAGTACAAGGACAGGAATGTACAACACAGCAGCATGTCATGAACCGCGGGTAGCTGGTTAGCTAGCGCTTACTGATAGCTCAAGCTGGTGTGCCATTTGTGTATTATATTTGTAACTTGATATGTTTCTTCAAATTCGACGGTGAATTTTTGAAGGCCATTATTTCGCAATCTTCTGGGAGGCACTTCATTCTATATGAATTGTCTTTCACTCATGGATTCTACATAGGGCCAGGGGTGGTCTCCTGCCTCACCCTCACTGCCATGATCATTCCAAGTTGAAGGTGGTGTTTCTGGTTCTTCCACCTCGAAACAAACTAACAAAGATCAAGTGTTGTCAATGCAGGCAGGCAGCAGAGCGACAGGCAGAACGGGAGCACGGGTGGGCTTCTAATAAGACAGCTTGATCGCTTGATTCGCTCAATGATGAGCCAGCTTCAACAAACCTGGTGACAGAGCCATCTACCGCTCTGGCAGTGATAATGTGGGTTTGGAATGATTCCTAACATTTTTATAATTGTAACGAGTAACGATGCAGCACATAAAAACTGTATCGGAGTCAAAGTATTAAACTCATCGAAAATATGTACTGAAGTAAAAGTGGAAGTAGGAGAAAAAAATACTACTCCTGTAGAGTACAGATACAGCCTTTTAGTACTTAAGTACAGAGGTGAAGTAGTTCTACTTCGTTACTATACATCTCTGCCAACAGAGCATAGTTTACATTTGAAAAAAAATGTTAGCCTCATGCAGTAGGCTAACATGTACTCAGTACATTTTAACTGACCTAGTTTACTTTCACTTAAGTACATTTTTACACCTGTTCTTTTACTTTAACTTGAGTAAAATTTCTTTCAAGTAACAGTACTTTCATTTAAGTACAATATTCTAGTACTCCTTCCTCCTCTGGAAATTAAATTTCAAATTGTCACCTTCCTTTGTACTACATGTAACGAATAATATGAGATAGTGTTTGTATCCACATAAAGTATTTACTTCTTTATAACCTGACAAGCTTTCACTGTCACTCATGCCACCACTGCAATGCAAAAATGAATAATAATTTGAAAAAAAAAGATTATTATGAAGCTTATCTTGTTGACGCACACTGAGCGTATACTAGCCCTCACGAATTTGACAATTATTAAAACTGAAATAATGTCGCTGTGCTCGGGATTTCGAACATGTAATATTTTACAATCTACCCACTTATAAGGAGTCAGAGTCATTGACCAGGAGCTGTTGGAAGGCCGGAGAAAGATCAAAGAGGACATTCACATCAGACACCAGCAACCATCCTTGACTGAGACAAGGGTTATGATCTCCCTTCAATATAAGACCACTTGTTAATGTTACCCAAACTGTGTAACTCTGATAATACTGACGCCAACTTCATTCACTGTCCGAGGCCGAAAATGTGGTTGGAAGTTCCAAAACAACTTGCAGGAAATAGGTGTTTACAGTGCAATACAAAAACATATAAAGGAAAGCCACCACGAATCAAATAATGTCAAAGGCAAATGACCCCGTCAGATGACTTATCTAGCCTGTTAAAACACTGCAGCAGTGAAATATAGTACATGATCTGTCCGACCTCCGCTACAATGACCCTAATAACCCTGTTAGATTATTTAAGTCTGCTCACTGTCAACAGCTGTTGGTATCTGGCTGGATTTTAAACTTTCCTTTTTTTCTGTACTACCTACATAGCCAGATACACAGCATTGCAATAATGAAAGAAATAATGTTGCAGCTATGCCTCTTGAAACTATGACATGTTGCTAAGCAACAGTAAACAAAACCAGTAGCCTGCTATCAATACAATGTATAGTAGGCAAATACTCTTTCTAAAATACTGTTTTAATGAGATCTTAAATTAAAAGTAAAATAAACTTTTATTGTTGATCTACAGTTTACTTTGGTTCTTGCACATTATATCCCACAATTATTATTTCTGGCTACGCTAGTGGTACTAATATTGACTTTTACTTCACAACAATAGTTCTGCCTGGCAACAGCAACAGGCAGAGACGTTGATTAGAGTACAACTATTTTAAGCTTCCAATACCTCTACAATCTATTTAAAAGACTAAGTTTAGACTTATATCATTTCTTAGTTTTAATAAACGCTACCTAATTACAACTTGTAATCTAGCCTATTAAAACCTCACAGCAGTGTAAAATATACAAGATCTGTCTGCCCTCAATAAGCAATATGCAATATGCAGACTCTTTGGCGCTGTCCACCACCAATCAGATAGAGTGACCCTTCATACAAGTTGCTCAAAGCGTAAAAGCAGAGTTACATGTTGTAATGACCTGTCAAGGTCCTGTTCTACTTTGAGCTGTTTCTCCATATTTCCACACAGGGGGCATAGCATTCATACTTCATCACAGTAGGTCACTGCCATACTGCTCCCCACTGTATTGCACAGAGTTACACCTTCCTATCCCTGTCAAGGTAAAAACTTTAACCATTCACATATGCATGCTGATGTGTGTGCACACAACCTAATAATAGCCTAACCTTTATGCTGGATCAGTTACTGATGGCTTGGGATATTTCATCATGTTGAAGCAAGGTGAAAGATCTCGTTCTCTCGTTTTCCAAGTGTTCTTCTTCTTTTGCTTCAGCTCTCTCTGTCTTTCTCCCTCCCTTGACTCCCACACCGCCACCCCCCACTTCCCCCAAACTGGCCTTTATCTGTGAACTTTGCTTGACCCTCTCCCGCTAATCTGCCACGCTCTAGGGAAGCCGGCGTCAAAATTCAGAGCTTTAATAGAGTCTGGGAGCTAAGGGCTAAAGTAACACAGAGAGTAAAGGGAATAAGAGATGGCTGCTCATAGCATGGCTAATGCCAGGCTCCGTGAAATGCTCTGAAAGGGCTCGACCATCAACTTGTCTCAAGGTGAAAGAGACCTCATAATTTTCATCACAAGTGTGCAATTAAATTGATTTCACTAGTATTTTGTGTTAAAGCTGCTCTCATTAACGTTATTCAGTCATTCATTGTCTCTTTCAGCGATCCTCATTACTTTGCTTTACTTGTAGTGGACTCCTTTCTCCTCATATGTGTTTCTCTCTTGATGTCTCTCTTTACTTATTGTAGAATTTGTTAAAACAGTAAACAAAAAACGGATGGTTGGCGACTTGTCCATACTAATTTTTTTGGGTTGCTCCTGTGCCAACAAAGTCCATTCAGAATGGAGCCAGCAGACTGGAAGCGACCCAGTTCACACCATGTTTGTATTTTCACGCATCAAAATCAATTTAAACCAAGTACTTTCACACATGGCTAGTTGGCACATTTTCCAGGTTTTGCAGTGGCTGTTTTAAATAATCTGCAGGGTTCCACTTAAACTTCCACAACTTTGCCACAGACGTCTTTCCGTTACAGAGGGCAAACACATGCGAAAGGTTACACATTTCAGCAGGAAAGTCTGTAATCTCACCTCGTCCTTACATGCTTTTTGCCACCTTCTTTCCATCTCTTGTTCCCGCTGAGCTGCTCCTTCATCATTAGACCCCCACTAAGAATGTCGGATTGAGGGATGGCTGAGATGGATGAGAGAGAGAGAAAAAGGGAGGAGACAGGAATAAATGAAAGAGGCTCTCAAAGAAAAAAAAAACTATTGCTGCTAATTCTTTTGTTGGTTCAAGTAAACTTTTTAAAGACATGAAAACTCACTTCAATCACAAGCTTTTCAAAACCTGTTTTATTCAGTATATAGAAAAGCATGTTTAGTGATAAATATCTGATCATACATTTGGCACAAGTCATGTTATTCGAGCTTTTCTCCCACATCTACTGGCATGCTGCCTTTGAGATCTCAACTATGGTATTCAATATAAAAAATAATGACAAATACTGTAACTGCACTTATAAGTCTCACAAGGTCTGGAAGGTCACCTTCTATTGAGTATTATAAAGAGGCAGAAGTCTGTCAATAGATGAGATCTGGAACAAATTAAAGCAGTTTCCTCTTCATAGACTGTTGAAACAAAACTTTTTCTTTACCACGAAAAAAATCTGTTTCAGCATAGTTTCACCTTTTGATCTACGGCATTTTTACCTGAAGAAAACAGATGTCTCTTTGAGAAGTGCAGCTGTCTGTCTTTTCAGCCCTTTAAGACAGATGCCAAGCTTTTCATTATTTCTTCCATGTTCATATAGAACTGTCATCGCATTGCTGTGTTTGTTTTGCACCACTTGTCAGTCCTTCCAGAAAAATGCGGAGTTTTTTTGTGATTGTTGTGATTTGATGAAAAAGAGAAAAAAAAGTGATTCCCCCAACACCCTGCTTTTCGATGATGTTCACGTCGCGTAATTACGTCAATTCATAACGTTCCCATAGCAACAGGGGAAAATGGCTGCTCTTGTGTGAAGTAAACGCAACATTTTTCAACCTTCTGCTAAGATATATGTGACTTTTTTGCAACGAAAATGCAGGGATTATGAAATCATGCAAGCCCTGCATATTTTGCGTGGAAATCGGCAATTTATGCAGCGAAAGTGCGCCGTATTTGAAAAAATGCGACCCCCACATAAATATGCAGACTTTGGCTGATTATGCATTGAATTATGCGATTGCATAATCGCGTTTTTCTGAAGGGACTGATTTGTACACAACCCCTAACATCATATTGTTGCTGTCCTTGAACTCACAATCTCCCTTCAATGGGTTCTGTTAAAATATCCATTTGTAACCCTAGTGCAGTTCCCGTTTAAAATGTGCCTGTTCAGAACGGGCAGATTGCTAAAACTCTGGTATTTCTGCTTGCAGCTTTCTCAAGAACCGCTCATCCAACTTCACACTCGACAATGTGCTTCCTCCTGAGCAATACACCTGCTAAGACACAGTTATGCGTGAGTAAACGCGTCATTTGCTAACAGCTGGCTATTTGGTACCAGGCTATTTCCGGGAATAAAAGCGTTTCGAAAGTTAAATCACTGATGCATGAAATGTTTGAGTTTGCTACAATGTAACGATGGAGAGCGAGCTGTACCCAGCATGCCGTTTTGCGATGTAACAGTTAATAGAGGTCCCCTCTCAGTGTACATAACGTACTACTAATAAATACATCCGTGTCTTTGACACTGCACTTTCTTGGGTTTTCAGCCGTACAGCCGCCAAGTGTGTAGTCGATTGGATGAAAGGTTGTTGAGAAAATCAAAGGACAGACAGACAGACAGACAGACAGACAGACAGACAGACAGACAGACAGACAGACAGACAGACAGACAGACAGACAGACTCCTTCCATTTTGGTTAGATGTTGTTGGTTTTCAATGTCTATGTTTTGTTGTTGTCTTTTCGCTTTTCACTTAAAGGTCCCATGGCATGAACATTTCACTTTATGAGGTTTTTTAACATTAATATGTGTTCCCCCAGCCTGCCTATGGTCCCCTAGAAATGCTAGAAATGGTGATAGGTGTAAACCGAGCCCTGGGTATCCTGCTCTGCCTTTGAGAAAATGAAAGCTCAGATGGGCCGATCTGGAATCTCCTCCTTATGAGGTCATAAGGAGCAAGGTTACCTCCCCTTTCTCTGCTTTGCCCGCCCAGAGAATTTGGCCAACCCATGAGAGAGAGACATCATGGCTTTCAAACGAGCAAAGTGGCAGTTGGTCAAGGCCACATCCCCACCCTCCACCTATCCCCCCCCCCCTCTCTCCTCCTCAATAGCTACAGACACAGAAATGGCACATACTAAGGAAAGCTCATTGTGGGACTGGCTCTAGTGGCTGTAATTCTGCACCAAGGCTGAATTTCGGGAAAGAGACTTCAGATACAGTATTAGGGGACCACTAAGGTCTTATATTAAAGCATCCAAAGAGCACCATGTCATGGGACCTTTAATGTTTTCATCTATTGCTGCTTCCGTTACCTGCTATGCTTACATTTCTCAACAACAACTACTTATACCAAAGAACTGTTGGTCAATGAGAGAGCAATGAAACGCAGCCAGACACACACAAACTATGTGTCTCAAAGATAAGTACAATATTCTATGGCAACACACACCAATAAATTACTATTCATTATGTATTGTCTATTCATTATGTAGTATATTTATATTTATATCTAGCATTAATAACTTTTTACTGATTTGTAATAATACATCCTATTACATTTGTCTGTTCGTATTCATGATTTCATAGGGACACAAAGATCACCAACATGTCAGTGTCATCTTTGACAGTGAAAGACAAATTGGGCACAGCTTAACGATTCAAAAAGGATTGCGTTGTGAAAATGTAACTTCCTGTGTGTGAGGCAGGTTTCACATCAGTCATTTCAATTAATGCTTTTGGGCAAATTAATGCTGCTTAAATCTGTGATGATGGGATGCTACTCTGACTTTCCAGTTTAGGCTGCACACTGATGTAGGCTTGTGTTATTATTTTCATGAAGATAATCTTGATTATTTATCAAAAAGAAGACTGAAAGGACACTGGACATGAGAAAGTCCAAATGTTAGTGTAATGCTGGTGCACTCCTTTAAACAATCATGCAATTATATCTGGAAAGCTTTGTACAGTCTAATTTGCAGCTGAGAAGCTTTTAATTGCACGTATCAACAAGGTGCTTGTGTGCCCCTGTGTACATGTGTATGTACATGTGTGTAATGTCCTGTTACATTGCCAGTGGCACCAGTCATTAGCATCCTGCCTACGCACGCGCACACACACA
This sequence comes from Perca fluviatilis, assembly GCF_010015445.1. Classification (NCBI taxonomy): domain Eukaryota; kingdom Metazoa; phylum Chordata; class Actinopteri; order Perciformes; family Percidae; genus Perca; species Perca fluviatilis. The sequence goes on from NC_053118.1 coordinate 16,119,294, forward strand.
CACACACACACACACACACACACACACACACACACACACCAAGAGCCAATACCAAACAGACATCCAAATGCAGACACACACATGTACCACCAGCCAACACCCCAACACACATCCCTTATGCCCCCTCCACTGAACACACACATTGTTCCTCCCATTTACACACATCCTGCATGTGCGCGCACACACACACACACACACACACACACACACACACACACACACACACACATCCCATTCAATTTCACACATGTCAAGGGAGACTCCCAACCAGGCAGTCATATTAAACCAGCTCATTATTTATGCAAGGGGAGAGATTGCCAGTCCCTGATTCGCCTCATAAAATGTTAATATATTCATCGGGAAATTGTAGTCTTTTAATCTGGCCCACCAGAAAAAAACACTTATCTGCCACTACAGCACCATGTTTTACAGTAGCTCTCTCGTTCCTTAGACTCACTCTCCATCTATATCTCTCTGTTTTTCCCTGTCTACCTCTTTCTCTCATTCCCTATCTCTCTTTCTCCCTTCATGCAAAAAGTAGCTGGTAGAGATCATGTATGACATCTAGGATGCTAATTCCTATTGTCTTTGTCTTATTTTTAATCACCAAAATGTTAAATCAAGATTTAGAATGCCGTTGCTCCAGAGTACAGTTATCTCTAAAATGTTTAGCCACTGAAGGAGATTTATGACACCAGTATTCCATGAATATTTTTGAGGCTGTTTTATAGGACTGTAGTATTGGGAGCATTGTGTCACTCATTACTGTAAATTTCTGTTTTTGAACTTCATGGACCCTTGAAGGAAAATCAAGGAAGCATGTTAATGAGTTACACTTTTTTTTTAAATGTGGGGTGATTGTTTCATTTGTTGATTCTATCAAGAACTTACACCATCAATATCATTTCATCCACAGTAATGATACTGTATTATATCTTTATTTGTATTTTGAATATCTGGTTACCTTATTGAAGGAAGTTAATTATTCTAGACAATGTATTGTAAACTCAAGCCGAATTATTGAATACTTTTAACAAAATCAACACACTATTGTTAAATTATCCTCCATGTTTTTTTTTTTTCCTTCCCCATTTCTTGCTCTCCACGGCTGGCAGACAAAAATATCTCCACTCCTCTTGTTTTATTAAAAAAAAAAAACATTTCTATCACCTAAAATGAAGCAGGGCTAGCTGAAAATTACATTGGTTGCTATGCAACGGCAGCATCTGTGCAAAGCCCTGTCATTTCCCAAGCCAAACTAATATCCCATAATAACCTCAAATAAGCCCTGTCCTGTGTGTGTGTGTGTGTGTGTGTGTGTGTGTGTGTGTGTGTGTGTGTGTGTGTGTGTGTGTGTGTGTGTGTGTGTGTGTGTGTGTGTGTTTGTGTAAAAGAGAGAGAAAGAGAGAATGAGAGACAATGTCTGTCTGTATGAATATGAATATTGTATATACAGTTGTGTCTCTGTGCATGTCTGTGGGCACAGCTGCCTGTCTGTATGTCTGTAGTTTTTGGATTTATCATTTTTAAAGTATTGACGTGACGTTCATATATAAATGTTTTAATGCATGCATAAGAAAAGTCATTATTAGTGGAAAACATGTTTCAAAGTGATCTCTAGGACTTAAAATGCAAAAACTCTACAACATCATCTCATTGATATTGCTTATTGGTAAAATTTAATTTGCAACATTGCTTATATGCCCAAGTATATAAGCTGTGTTTAGCATGTAGCATGATGTCCTACTGTGAGGAAAAGAGCAATGCAGGACATACAGAAACAATTACACCAATCAACACTGACAATGACACTTTGACTTTTGTGTCAACTGATCTGAGAGATGCTAATATGTCACTGAGCATGAGACATTCTGACACCAGTGTGGGCGGACCATCAGTATCTGCAGCCGTGCAGCCTTGCTGAGATTTATCACAAAGTGTTGAGTGCGATGACAAGTTGTTGCATGTGTGCCATTTGCAGGATGATAGCTGGTGCTAGTGCCATCCGCTCCACAAAATGGTGTTGTGAAATGAACTTAGGAATAAAGGTCATTTTAAATTCCCTTGGGATATTAGAAAACTTAACAGGGGAATGAAAGACAGCTTCACCTTTCCACCTTAAAGCCACTACTTCAGTGCCCTTGAGCAAGCCATTTGATTGTCCTTGTTAAAGTACTGCCAGCAACATAAAAATAAAAACTTTTTATGTTGCTAGCATATATATATACATACCTCTGAATAATCCGGTCCAAGTGCCCTGCAATAATAGTGATTATTATGTCCATTGTTTTTGTTTTAGAGAGGTGTTGCCAAAATGTGGGCATATTTTCAAATGTTGTTTTGTTATTTTGCATTATATTGTAAGGATTTTATGTAATTGAACCCCCCTTTAAAGATATGCATAATGCCTGTGCCCTATTTTTACTTAAAGTAAAGCCCAGCATTCCAAAGCTTGTGTGTATTTTGAAAAGCATTAAGTGATCAAAATCATTTCCATGCATGAAAGGTGTTTGCATCATGCTGTGCATTTTTCTTGCGCCACATGTTATGTCCTGCCTGGACCAAATGTATAGATTTTTATGTGTGAAATCACATGTAAACACATGGCCATGATAGATCTAAATATAAATCTGTTCTATCTGCTCTGCAGAAATAAATGAACCCCAAGTGTAGGTCCAAGACAAGTTAGGGTTTACAAGAAACCTTTATTTCTTCATTCAGCATGTGGGTTTAATCCTATATTTCTCCTTCATGTTCTGCTTTATCTGATGTATGATTAAAACACAAACACGGCTTTATACTGGAAGAATAAGTTATAGCTGAGAAAGAATAATATATTAAAATGATCACTTAAGGCTTTTGACCTTAACATAGTAAATAGTATACTTTCTATACAGTCGCCTCATACCAAAGCTTTTTTTTGTGTCTATATGTGCTGAAGGACTTTGTACTGTAATGGATTAATCAGCATTCATGGAAAAAAAGGGGTAAAGAATAATGCCTTTGGTTCAGTACCCTATATAGTTGCAATGCCTGACCAAAATGTATGTAAATATAACATGTCAATAGGCTACATTGTTAATGGAGTTGTTGTTTTTTTCCCTGCAGGAGCAACAATCAATGTCACCTTAACTATTCTGATGAAGATGCAAATTAAATAAAAATCCTGACTTTACAGTTAATGTTAAACTGGACCAACAACAGTGTCTGTATGCAAATGTTTCAATTGAGATTTATTTTAGACACCAATAATACTCAATGATAATGATTTTAAGCTATATAAAAAAAACATTTGAAATGATTTGCATTGAATTACCAAAACATCATAGTGCTAAAGAATCTGTTTCCACACAACTGCCTGTGGTTTAATTTTAACTCTCGGAAAGTAGCGTGTAACTTCTAGCCCCAATGCCCTGGGACATGGTACTTCTGTGAAAGTATCCCTTTTGTAGAAGTTAAAACTTCTTGCAAAAAAGGAAACAGTTCACAGAGGATATCAAATCTATATTAAGATACAGAAAGCTGTTTCCTGTTGTGGGTGCTGCTGCACAAGTTCATACTCGCCGAGCTTTGACCAATGGAATCATTGAAAAAACACCTGTGCTCGGAAATCTATATCGAAAGAGTTGCACACGACTTAAAACTTTCAAACACAAGCTTATGATTGCAGCCTTTGAATTTGGAACACAAACTTTCTTTTACAAAATATATTTGTCACCTTTTAATCATTGCAAACACTGGAGGACACAAGTTTCACATACCAGCCCTGAAAATTCATAACAGAAAACAGCCAGAGTGGCAGTTCAGCAAGTACCAATTCCATTGTAACAAGGTCACTGCATACAAGCACTAAATCTTAAAATGTCATCACCGTTAAAGTTACAGGTTTTATGTTTAATACAATGTAATACAAAATGCCATGTATCTGTAAATACTTTCAAAGCCTTTGAACTTTAATGTTTGTTCTATTGTTAAAGACTCCGAAATTGATGAAATTAGCGTAATATACAGTATATTTAGAAATCGGTTTGTAAAAAAAGAAAAGAAGCAAACTACGGGCAACTTCCTTGAAGGAAGTCAATGTTGTAACAAAGTGTTCTAAAAAACATGTCTATAGCTTTAACTTTTACATTTTTGTTTCCTGTGATGAGTACCTATTGCTATTGAAAGACTCTGAATACACAAGAAAACCACACTGGAATATGTCAGCCAGCTTTTGCTAATACGGTCGGTGCAAGTGTTTTCAAAGATGTGACAACAACATCAAGCCAACAACAATGACTACTGTTCAGGTAAGGGTCTTCTGCCATCTTTCCTGTTTGAATCAAACCATGTATAATTCACATTAAAATAGACTTTAAAAAAACAAAAACAACAACAAATACATTTGGCTTCAAAGCTCTAAGTGGTTTAAGTCCAAGTTGCACTTTGAGTACAAACTTCAGTCTAAACTTTCTTCAAAAAAACACATTGGCCCTAACAGCATGTAACAGCCTGACCTTCTGTACTTTCCAAATATCAAAAGATTCATTTCAACACCCATTCATTCACTTTCACACATTAATATAACACATTCCCTGGTACAATAGGCCAACATACAAACACACGCAGATGGCAGACACTGGGACCAATCCAATGTGTGTGTGTGTGTGTGTGTGTGTGTGTGTGTGTGTGTGTGTGTGTGTGTGTGTGTGTGTGTGTGTGTGTGTGTGTGTGTGTGTGTGTGTGTGTGTGTGTGTGTAACTGTGGCTGTAGGAGGTTGACAGGCAGTGTGTCTGGGATTCTATGTCCAGTCCAATTCTGTCTACACCTTCCTGTGGTAGGAGGCTTAATAGGCAAGTGGGTTCATAAAGAATATACTGTATGTATGAGTGTGTGGGACTCAGTGAGCCCCTTCTAGTGTGTGTTTAAAAAGGACAACACATGCAAACATGTGTATTTATGTGTTAAAGCATAACAACGTCTGTGTGTAAAGGCAGAGACAGATACAGAAACAGGATTTACTCAGTTACTCAGTATTTCTGGCGTGCTGATAAAGCTCTTGAAGCCATCAGAGTGAATAATATCCAACAGACCGGGGAGGCCTGCTTAGATTCTCCAGCCAGCCCTCTCTGGTTTGATAAGATTGTGTTAGCCACCACATTGCACCGCCTCAGACTTCAAACAGTTACATATTGCTGGGAAAATTGTCGCGGGGAGCACGTCAGGCTGATAAATTCATTTCTGATCATCTAGCTCAGCCAGCCAGGCAGGAAGCGGGGATGAAAGAGGGTAAGAGGGACAGCTGGAGTGAAATAAGAGAGATGGAGAGTGAGATGTATGAAGGAAGGAGGAGGAGTTTTACTTATGAAAGCTCTCCTACTCTCCTCCTCTCCTTTCCAATCTCCTCCTGATCATTCCCCACATTCTCCCCCCTTCATCATCTCAAGTCATAGCTAAGCACCATGTGCTCACACAGAGACTATGGTCACAGCAACATGCAGCATATGATATTTAGTTGAGTTTGCACCTGAGGTTTCAAACCAACATGCTAACTCAGGTAAAAGGCATCTTGATAGTTTACTTCATGGTTCCATTTGACACATCTGATTTGTTTTGCTGCTCTCTGTGTAATTTTAGCCTCCTCAGCCAGATGTGCCTTGCAGACTGATCACACTGCTCAACACATCTGGCCTCACTCCCCCAATAGAGGGCTTTTATAGGAAAAGATTATGTTTCTCTTTTTACTACCAGACTGCTAGCTCTGTTAGGTGTGGGGCACAAAAGGCAGAGGGAGAACCCAACACACATATTTGTACCTCAACTGGTGGAACTTGAGGAAAATCAAATCTCCGAATATGCAAAACAGTGTATCACCATCTCATGTATTTATGAAAGTTAGCATATTTTTTTCCAATGCGTGAATGTTGATCGCTTAATGATTAATTGCAGATGTGCTCATCTAAAATTGATCACCACAGCCATGCAAATGGTAAATAAACTCTCATGCTACGTTACATAACATTGTTAGTTAGCCAGCTTTATGGCACATTGTATCCATATCATGTCACCTGTTGTCATTGCTTTGAACATGTAAACATCACCAGGCAGCAACGCCCCTGAGAAAAATCAAGAGAAGGGACCCAAGTAGCTTCTCACAGTGCAATCAACACACAAGTCTGGTTTATAAGAACACCATCTTTCTATATTCCAGAGAAACATTTACTGAACAAACATTCCATTAGTACTTTAACTAATAGAAACAGTACAGTTCTCTCTACTTACACTTCAATTCACCCTGTATCAAAATTCAGTCCACCATGTTTAAGGTTGCAGTATCAGATAGAGAGGAAACAGGTTTCCATTATAGAAATATGGGACACAGCTGTATATGTATATGTGTGTAGGAGTAAGACACCTCATCAGTTGGTTTCACCTAGCTGTGGTGTTCTCACAGTACTCTGACACAGTAGGCTAACACCCCCGCTAACTTCCTGCCTTTAAGTATTTTTAGTCCCACTGTCTCACGTACGCTGTCTCGCTGTCATGCACACACATCGCAATCTCTTATATTTAGACAAAACAGCATCTTTTCTACCTCTCCAAGCCGCTCTGGCCACACCATTACATGGACATTAATTGTGTCTGTCTTTCACGTTGTTGGCCTGACCCTTGAAAAGGCCTTTTACCAAATGGAAAGCCCTGCATTCTTCTTTTCTCAGCAGTGGATGTGTGATGACATTTTTATGATCATTATTCTTCCACCTCCAGGCTGACTTCAGAGGTAATCAGCAAGGAGACAGTAGTTGAGCTGGAGATTGTGTGTGCTGCATGTTGAGCGTGTGTGTTCTATAAGTGAGAAGAGAGAGATAACATCACATGCCTTAATTTCTGAGTTAAAATCCAGCTTGTTGAGTTGTGATTTTCTTTAAACTTTATAGTGGTCCTTTATGTGCAGAGAAAGGTTTATTAAACTGGGACTGTGGGACTGAGTATGTGAAATGCAGATGTTTTCCTGGATGCCTTAATGGCAGACAAGTCTTTAAAATATGCAGCTTTGGACTGACAGTGGTGATTGTACTGTATTTGCATTGCAATAAAGATCAGACAATTAGAAACTTAGACAAAATGTCACTGTGTATTACTGTAATCCCTTTTTGTAGAATGCCATTTCCCAAAGGGAGAAAATACTTTCCTTTAAAGGTCAGGGGTCAGAAAGCACAGTCAGGCACGAATAGCAACATCTCAGATATAAAAGAAAAATATGTTTATTCATATTAACAACTGTTTTTTTGCAATAATGTATTTATTAAAAAAGCAATCACTGTATTTCTTAAGATACACATAATGTGTTCCGTAATTTAGCAGAGTAACTGAGCAGATTTAAAAGTGATGACATCTCTTACCAAAACAAAATTTAAGTTTGCTCATCCTTAACAACAGAGAACCCCAGGAGTGTGCAGAGACTGTTTCTGTTTCGCCTGAGGAAATTCCAGATAGCCCCTTGAATATTGAGCAATTTCTACTCCTGGATCATTGAGAGCATCCAGATACACCAGGTTCAGGGGGAGCTTCTACCCTTAGGCCACTAGGATCCTAAATGAGGGCACTGCCTAAGACCGTAATAATAGGGGCACCAAATGATCTCTGATATGCATGTGCCATCATTTGGAGCATACAGCAGATACCGATTCATATTCTGATTATTAATTGTCTGGTATCTACCGAGGTGCATGGCTTCATCAGTTATCAACTAGTGTGATGAACCACTGTCTCTATCTGATCTGCTGGGAAGACAGCGGTTGCATGGAGAGATAACGAGTAGAGAGTGTGTGTCGCACTTACAGCTTCTAGAACAGACAGTGACAGTTATGTCTGTGCATTACAGCTGCAAACTCTCACTTGCCAAGTCGCGATGGCACCTTGACCTTTTCAACATTGGATGTTTTCACAGCAGTGCAGGTGACAGCACAAGTCAGGCAAGCAGCTCACTGTATAGGTTTAATGAAGGATTTAATGACTGCTTTATTAAGGTGAGCTACACTGCTGCAGTGCTGACAGCAAGTGAAAAGACAGAGAGCGAGCACATGCTGATAAAAAGTAACACTACTTCTAATTAACTTGTTTGACTTTGTTGATGAACTAAAATGTGTGGAAAAACCTATGAAGGAAAACATAACTGGAGTAGAGGGATAGATATATTATCCAAGAAGCACTCAGTGAGCAGATACTTCCAATAAGGCTGCATTATCGAAGTGCCAATTATAGGGCTAAATACCATAATATTATGCAGGTTTGACTTAAGTTAATATGAATATGTAATCTAAATTTGGTTGCAACTGCACAGGAGTAGTGATGGAATTGTGTTTTGTAAGAATTACAAAATGGTGGAAAAATTAAGTAATCCACAAAAAAAGTAGCCTCCAAGCCTCTCAACTTTATATGAGCAAAAGCCTAAAGTGCTTTATAACTAGCTAAATGGCGGCACTATGTCCACCAAAAAGCAATCCATACGTATTTAACTCATGGTCTAATATTTAATCGAAGTTTATTGATATCTGTAATGTAGTTTTTGACAAAATCCTGCTAACTAACAGACATATAAACAGGAAAACAGTGAAAACATAACATCCTGACAGGAGTGAATTAACTAATTTGACTGAATGAATAATAGGGGTGGAAGATATTAGTACTTACTGGAGAATTGTCCATATAACATCTGGCATGGAACATATTTTCATTCAGTGTTGCTGGTGGCTCACAGAGCATGGGGGGAAACAACCTGAAACCAACATCAGGGTCAAACTCTTTTCTTCTTTCACTTTATGGCTTATTTCTTTCCTTCTCTCTCAATGAGCTCCATTTGGCAATCACAGAACTTATTTTAGCTTAAGGTCAATGGCCATTTGATTCATAACCTGGAGACTTGTCTCAAACTAGCTTTAGAGCCAATAGATTAAGTCCTTAACCCTCACATAGTACAATATATTCTGATCTGGCCAGTTAGTGCAAACATTTGAAAGCACAGCTGACTTAAACTTCAGAATCAAAGTGATGGCCATGTAGTTTATCCACAGCATTAAGGTATCTACCATGCAAACATACATGAACATAAGCTTGGAGTTTGTCTCACGCCATCGCGAGTCTTCTATCTGGTGTTGTCCCAATCACCAACTGTCTGTTTAACTGGGATATATCCACAGATGATGTGTAAATATTAAAAAGAGATGGACAGGGTGTAGTATGACAGGATGGAGGGGGGAGGAAATGGTAAGATGGGGTGAGGAAGGCCTGCAGAGGTTGTTAATCAAATAGTGTCATTGAGAGATATGGGGGTTGGGAAGCAGGTAATGTGTGAATGTGAGGGATCACATTATGATGTGGAGGAGTTAGAAATGCAAATGCAAAAAGACCCATGTGCTGTGTCTCTTGGTGCATAATGGAGGGTGTTATAAGGCTGTGCAAGCACTTACTCTACTTGCCTTGTTTAGCCTCTGACGGACTGAAATTGACTTGCATAAATAGCCTCAGCTAACCTTTTCCAACTGCAGAATGCTTTACATGCCTCTCACTGAAAGGAATTATTGGATGCGCAAATAATTCCTCCAACCATACACTCATGCATCCAATTTGATTGCCGTTTGTGGCTCAATATTATTATTATTGTTTATTTACTTTCTAAATCTTCTCTTCCTCCCTTCCTCTTTTTTGTTTTTCTCAATTTTTCTCAATTACACTCTTCCCCTCCACCCTAGCTCCCTCGGACCCTGTGTTTGCTCCTTCATCTGTCTCCTCTTTCCCACATGTAATCTACATCCTCCCTGTCAAGAAAGAGGGAAAGAGAAGACCAAATGCAGTGGTTATTAATAAATAATAACTAATTCATTTATTCCTTTCCTCCCTCTTCTACCCCTTTCACACCGATGGCTCAGTCAGGGTTATACCCAGGTTGACTGTGTGTTTGAATGGGGTAACCCTCCTGGATTTACTCGGTTTAGCGACCCAGGTGGCAAGGTGGGTTAGATCAGGGTAGACTAGGGTCGAGTTCAATGTGAATTGCGCACGTCCTTGGTGGCTTGGTGGGAAATTAGAGTGGGGCAGTTCGCCGCACACTTTGATAAAAGAATAACACAGATTTTGGGCCCTACTTTAACGATCTAAGCGCACGGTGTGAAGCGCATGGCGCAGGTCCGTTTAGGCCGTGTCCAAATCCACTTCTGCTATTTTGGCAGCGGACAAAAGGGTCCGTGCGCCGGGCGCATGGTTCAAAAGGGTTGTACTTAGTGTCTTCATTAATTCATAGGTGTGTTTAGGGCGTAACATGCAATAAACCAATCAGAGTGTCATCTCCCATTCCCTTTAAAAGCCAGGCTCATTTGTACCTTGGCGCATTGCTGTTATGATGGCGGATTTGCACCGTTCTATTTTTATTTGTAATCTTTTGAATATTTGTGTACTGCTGCGCGTCCCTGTGTGTGTGTAACAAGCATAGTGTGCGCCAGCGCTGTGCATAAGCCCAGGCGCATTTTACTAATTTGCTGTTAAAATAACAACGAAATGCTGCGCTATTGACTTTAGACCAGGTTTTTGTTGGTCAATGGCGCGATCACTTCCCACTGCCTCAAGATAGCAATACGCCAAGAATTCACCTGAACACACCTCCCTGTAAGACCAGCACGCCCATGGGCACAAAGATGGGCACAGGTGCATTTGCTATTTGAACGACGCGGGCGCTGGACGGGAAATTGACAACTGCGTCGGTCTTAAACTAGCAAAGACACTTGCGTTGGGCTTTGCGCTGCGCTGCGCCGGGTGCACGATAGGGCCCTTTGTCTCACTGCGCTTTACGCTAGGTTTTTACACAGGTAGCTTCAAGAAGAGCAGGACGGAGCGCATGTTGCAGAGCGTTATGCAGATCGGTAGCAGAGTTTTACAGGCAAAACTGCCTGTAAAAACCCAGCGTTAGAACATAATCTTATGAAAATATTTCATTTTCATATTCAGCCCAGCCGCTCTCTCTCTTTCTTTCTCTCTCGCTCGAGACACACACACGTCTGCAGACTGCAGTTCAGTGCGGCTGCTGGGTAGTGCAAATCTCCCTCTGTTTTCTCTCTTTCTTTTATAAAATGAGTCGTGAAGCCAACAGCAAAGCCCAACTTTACTTTCAATGACTTCAAACAAAGAGAAAGGTTCTCCCCTCGTCTTAAATTAAAAATTTAAAGCAACACTATGTAAAGTTTAGCTGCAGCCGTAGTTCCAATGAGATAACCTGTAGGGGACCGGCGGAAAAGTTACAGTGAAATCAATTAAACAAAATCAAAAATCAATATTAGAGTAACCTACTCCTTGTCCAGCTGCTGCAATACATATGCAGAGAATGAGAAATCACTCTGCACAAAATCATCTGTTACTGTTTGATGGTTATTTATTTGTGTTTTAGAATGTAATCACTGCAAAACTATCATAAAATAAGTTTTATTTCTCTTTCTCTCTCTCTCTCTTCTCTCTTCTCTCTCTCTACTTTTACTGTAAAATGACAATTTCAAGTAGTTACAAAACATTAGTTCTGCTGGTGTACAGATGGACTGGAGTATGTGACAAGTTCTGTGTCGTCAAAGCCCTGCCCATTTCTCGAACTCAAGGTAATTGTTATGCATTGCTCCCGCGTTGTGACCCAGGTCATCTCTGAATTGTCATGGGCCAGGGATATACCCATGTTGACTGGCTTGGTTTGAATTTCCAAAAAGAGGGTTGAACACTGATCATATAATCAGGGTCCAACCCTGGTCACTGGTGTGAAAGAGGTATTAGTCTATACTCATCCTCTCCACCTACTTTTCATCCTACACTCATTTCACTCAGGAGCGAGTCGATAAAAGAGCTCTTGGATCACGGATCTTATGGATATGAGGTGCAGCCTTTAATCATACTGATGTTAAAGAGATTATCTACAGAAAGCAGTGCCTATCTATCGCTGTGTTATCTAACACTATCCCACTTAGCATGCTGATAGCGCGCAAAAAAGGATTTGATTAATATCGGAACTGACATCCATACACTAAGAAACCTGATGTTGGAATATTGTGTGAATGCAGTATGTATGCAAATATATATTTGCATTATTTGCATGCAGCTCTGTTCACTTTTGTTTTGTTAAGGTTTTTCCACGATTGCATAAAGGAAACATTCCTCAGATCTTATAAAAGTGCATGAAAGATTCAACCAAAATCAAAGAATGCAAAAAAAGTAAGCAAATCAGATGAAACTGATTGTCTTTGGTATATACTTTATAATGCAAAATATCACACTCTACTTTGTCAGAACAAAAAAACAGAGAAGAGAAGAGAAGAGAAGAGAAGAGAAGAGAAGAGAAGAGAAGAGAAGAGAATATTTGTCATTAATAAACCTTACATTATTAATAAGAGCATCATTGCGGCTGCTTAATAAAGCAATAAAAGGGCCTGAGTAATTACCATCTGAGCGCTGACTTCCATGAAAAGGACATAATACATTGTTAATCACCTTACAGTACAGCTCACACCATCACAGAAATGCTCTTACTGCCTCAGGCAGCTTGTTTGTAACTGTATGTCCACCCTGTAAAAAGGAAATCATATTTTATTGTTGTCATTCATAACAGTGAGCAGTGAGAAATTTTAAACCTTATGGAAAACAGAGTGCTAACATCAATAGTTACATGAGATTAAGATACAGTTAGGCGAGATGGAGATCAAGGTTCAACATCTCATTCTGTAGAAAAGCCATAACTGGGAATGTCAGTGAAAGGCAATCACTTGCTATGTATGAGGCATAATGTAAAGGAAGAGAAAATATGAAAGGAAAAAGACAGAAAGTGGCGCCTTAATCACTAACTCATTCCTCTCTCTGATTCCCCCTCTCTCTTTCTCTCTCTGTGTGCCTTCGGAGACGCTTTAGTCACTATAATCCGCTGAGCGTTGCTTTAATCACATCTTTGTGGGTCTCCACTTTTTAATTAAGGCCCGTGTTTCAGCTCATTTCACTGCGCATATTTAGCGAGCCGGTGGGACGCCGAGGCATTCATCAGACAGACAGTCTGACAGAACAGCATCAGGCTGCTCCTGAGCACGGATTTTAAAGACACTGATTGGGTTTTGAACCAAGGGCAGATGAAGGCACACACACACACACACACACACACACACACACAATTATAGACACAAACAGATAATTGCATAAATTCTTATTTGAAATATATTTCCACAAGATACATATACCTTTTTTAACCAATTATTACATACACAATGCATTGGCTGCAGGACTAAAGGGCACCTCTGACTCTTGGCTCTTTTTAACAAGCCAATTAAGAATTCCCTCCAAATAACATTCTCTCTGGATAATATAACATACTGATGTTACTTTAATTGCTTTTTTGTTCCTGATTTTAAATTGTTTTTTAAGTGTGTTCTAAATAAAATGTTATTACCTTAATTACTGTCCACCTCTCTGCTTAGCTTGCATATCTAAATGTGAAATTAAATAAGGTCCAATGTCTCTTTCCTCTGCAAACAGAGCAGTGGCATCAAATTCTGTTCTAGCAAAGGGCAGATTGACACACACACACACACACACACACACAGAAGCACATGGACGTGCCTTTCGCAAGCATATGCATCTGCACAAACATGTTCTCAGACTTATTTTCTTTTCTTAACTTACCCAGAATCCCATATTGCTCTATTATTCCCTTATACTCACACTTCCCATTCAGTCTCTCTTTATCTCTTTTTCTCTGTCTCTCTCTCTCTCTCTCTCTCACACACACACACACACACACATACATACACATTCAATTCTCCACCCATTGCTCCATCAGTGATCATCACACAGTCTTCCATTAACTTCACAGCAAGCGGTTTCCATCTCCCTCAGATTGCTCTTGTTTGTCATCCTAAGCTCTGCCTTCAATCATGTTTGCCCACGCCTTTACAGCACATTGCCCATTTAATTGGATTGAGAACCCCGTTTTGAATATGTAAGAGCAGGAGCTGCATAGTAATCAGAAATATTCAAATGAAGGACAGTGCTGTTAATTGACATTTCTTGATGTGTTGGAAAGGACAGAGAGGGTTTTTTTTATGGAGGGTTAACAATGTTTGTTTTGTAAGAGGTATGTTATAGAGCAAAATCAGATGAAAAAAACTTGTAATCAGAATTTTCTCTTAATCTTAAATGGAATCTACCGCAGAACTTAGTCATATCTCTTATCACTGTATCATCAAATTATTAACACTACAACTAAATTGTAATCTCCTTTTATACACAGTTTTAAAAGGGCATTTTGTTTCTAACATTTTGTGAGTGTGCCAATAATTCTGACCCATTTCGCTCTACCTTTCAGCACCATACATGAAGTCAGGAACATACACTGAGCCAACATGTGTGCCTATTTCTACATCTTTACCATTTTAAAATGTAACGAGATGAGTTAAAACATTATTGATCAGGATCTGCTGCAGAAATTGAGATTTAACACAAGAGGGCAGGGAACAGATATAAGAATAAAAATGGGTCAGTGTAACGCTTATCAGTTCAATTTTCTAAGCAAAAACGGACATTTGGAAAAATAGAAAAATGGGTTCAAATATCCAATTTTTCATTTTTTTCCACCTTGACAAATTAAGAAATTGGATCTTTAACCTGTTTTTCCAGGATCAGAAATTGAGAAAATTACAAAATTGCATCTGAGCTCCAATTATTCAATACTGCCATGGTATTCTCTTCCTTTACTTTGAAAAAAAATTATAGACTTTGGTGTCAGAGGTGCCTGCAACTGATGGTTTCGAGTGGTGTGTACGTGTGTGTGTGTGTGTGTGTGGGGCGATATGAGGGAGAGAATATCATTGCAGTATTGAATAATTGGAGCCCAGACGCAATTTTGTAATTTTCTAAATTTCTGATCCCCTGAATGAAAACAGAAAATTGGAAAAACAGTTTAAAGATCAAATTTTTTTAATTTGTCAAGGTGGAAAAAAATGAAAAATTTGATATTGGAACCCATTTTTCTGTTTTTCCAAATGTCCATTTGTGCTTAGAAAATTTAACTGATAAGCGTTACACCGACCAAAATGGACTATAAAAAATAAGTAGAAAAACAGCATTAGAAGTCAGGATATAATAAAACAACGAAGCAAAACAGAACAATAAAAGGACTTTGCGGCAAAAACAGAAAACCTAGACTTTCTAGTCATATTTCTTTTTATATATTGTTGAGGCCTACTCAACACCAAAGTATGTTGTATTTTACCTCAATAAAACAATATGCAAAAATGACTCATGCACAAGAAAAGAATCGATCAGAGTAAAACTATACACCAGCCCTTCCCATTTTACACAATCTGGGTTTAAATTGTTCTGTTAATGGCTGAATGATGATTATTGACTGTGTTAGTGAAGGCTGAATATTGATATCCCTTACTTCAGTGACATGTTGGAGTTGATGGGTTTCAGGTCCATGGAGTCAGAGTTCACACCTTAGTGACATGAGACACGCTTTGCTGGATAATGAAAGAGAACTGTCACTGTATTCACTGGAGGAGAACTAAACAGTTCCAACTAAATGCCCAAAGGGTAATGGGCTGTAGCAAGGAAATCAGCCCCATTATGTGGTGAGTAAGTAGATCAGATGGATGAATGGTTGGATGAACCAAATGGATGGATGGATGGATGGATGGATGGATGGATGGATGGATGGATGGAAGGAAAAAAGGATGGATGGATGGATGGATGGATGGATGGATGGAAACATTTCTGCATGAAAGCCACACAGCTTTTTATAGAAAAATGGATGCGATCTTTTTCGCATTCTTTTGATGTTGCAGTAGATTGATTGACAGCAACGACGGCAGTACGTTTGTCTCAACCCCACCCAGTCTCAGGATCACAAGGAGCTGATGCCTGCGTAGTGGAAGGAGTTGCAATGTGTGGATCCTTCCCATGTGTTTTGAGATCAAACTCCTTTTAATGGTGATTAGAGCTTCAAGTTGTAACAAGACCACATGCGTAGATGTTGAGGGAAAGGTGTGTGTCTGTACGAACACCTGCTGCCTATTGCTGCAATTACAGAATATCAAATGCACCTTTTGGTGTATTGTTTTATCAACCAAGTAGTATTCCTGCAATAGGAGAACCCTGGAATGTATTGATAGAGAAAGAAAACAGTTTGAGTGAGGAAACAAGAGATAAAGGGTAAACTGCAGTGAGAAGCAGAGATGGCATGATCTCAAACGGAGAGAGTATGGAGACAGCATAAAGCAGTGACTTATGGCAAAGTGACAGAGTTCAAAGCTAGGCCGAGTCGTCTTGTCTCCTCATTGCTTTTGCCACGCACGCACGCACACACACACACACACACACACACACACACACACACACACACACACACACACACACACACACACACAACACATACACACACACACACAAAGAATGGCTGACAGAGAAAAGGGTGATTCCATTTCTCTGAGATGACATAAAGATCAGTGTTCAGTGGCTCAGGGGGCCTACCGAGCGCACTCACTATCGGCTCTGACACTTCCCGGCACTGCTGCCTCAGGGAAAAGAAGACCCTGCCTCTCATACTCACACAGACACACACACAGACACACGCACACACACACACACACACAGAGACAGAGAAACCACAAAGACAAAAAAGCCAATATCTTTTGTATAAACGTGTGCTGCAATCTACCCTTATGTGTGTGTGTGTGAGTGTGCGTCCGGGTGCATGAGTGTGTATGACGCTGCCCTTCTGCCTCATCGGCAAATGCCAGCAAGGACCAATGTGTCAGTATAATTTGCAAATGCCAGTCATGATAAGGGAGAAGGGCAATTACCCCTACAGGGGTTTGGAGTTAGACAGCTTGTGGCTTTTGAAAAAAAAAGAAATACTTATTTAGGTTTTTATTAAACTAACTTTAATGTGACTATTGAGATCTATTTCTTTAGACCATCATTTGTATAGGACAGCTTAGACTTGAAAGGGGGAGAGAGGGAGGGAATGACATGCAGCAAAGGGCCTCAGACTGGAGTCAAACCCACAGCCACTGATTCAAGGAGTAACCCTCTATAGATGGGCATCTGCTCTACCAGGTGAGCTAACCAGGCACTCTTTGAGATCTATGGTAAGCAGCATTCAGGCCCCCATAATTGCAACGTTCACCCTACTGAGTGCCCTTAAGCAGAACTCCCCTGTAGGTAAGCTTGATATACTATATGAATGCCCTGAGAACTATTAGACTAATACTAAACTGACAAGACACAACAACAATGTGCAGCTGCTGTGGAAAGAAATGTGTATATCTAGGTTCAGAAATAAAAAAAATAAAAACATTTTATTGAGTCCAATCCGCTTCCAATTTAAAATCCAGCTCTGTAAGAGATTTCCTTTCATTTGGAGATATTTAAGGTCAAATTTGTGACTGGACTTTTATCTTGCTACATGGCCATCCAATGCAAATCTGTTTCCAATGGAACCTTTTTGTAAGGCTCGATACAAAAAGGAAAACATCTAGTGCAATGTTGCTGCTTTTAGTCTTGAAAGATGTTTTATTATGAAACAGATAAATCTGTCCTATTGTACGCATAACTGGTCCAGCAGTTTGTTGCTGTGCACCAAAACTAAAACAATTTTATCAGAAAACTATATGTAGGACATCCTATAATGGTCATAAATGCAGCTTATTATTATATACAAAGCAGAAACTCAATGTTTACCTGAATAGCACTGTATAGTTTATTGTATGTGTAGCCTCTAAATTACTGAAAATATGAGGTTCTTTTTGGCTTGTTATTGTATTTGTTTATCAATGTATTCTTCTCAGCATGAACAAAAGAACATAAACAACTTTGGGGCAATTCAATAAAGGAACTGTGCATTTCTTTTATGTACAGTTCGTACAGTAAGTAAATGATCATCTTTAAGGCTTGCTGCACAATACAGCAGCATTTTGCTCAATATATAAATGTTGGTGTATCTATGTCCCCGTACATTTGCATCCACCTGCATGTATGCAAAATTGTCTCCATGCCTACATATATATATATATATATATATATATATATATATATATGTGTGTGTGTGTGTGTGTGTGTGTCTGTGTGTGTATTTGTGTGTGTGTGTGTATGCATGCCCATGCAATGTGGATACACAGATCACATGAGATTGGGTCACCGGTGTAATGAGCTTTGTTGTCCGCACATGGTCACTGGGTATCGGTAAAGGGCTGAACAGACGGACACACACACACTCAGACACACACAGGTCCCCCTGGAGCAGTGCACATATAGGCGACATGTTGGCACTGATGAGGGCAGACAGCTCACCCCCTACACATAGACAGGCCCAGACAGGATGGCGGGGTGCCAGCAGCAGAGTGTTTGTGCGTGTGTGTGTGTGTGTGTGTGTGTGTGTGTGTGTGTGTGTGTGTGTGTGTGTGTGTGTGTGTGTGTGTGTGTGTGTGTGTGTGTGTGTGTGTGTGTGTGTGTGTGTGTGTGTGTGTGTGTGTGTGTGTGTGTGTGTGTGTGTCAGCTCTGCCCACAAAGTGTCCTGCTGGGAGTTAGGCTCTATGTTATAAACAAACAAGCAAGAGCAAATAGGAGATGGGAGAAACGGAAAGAGAGAGAGAAAACAAAGAAAGTGAGAAATAATGATCCATTTCTGTTTTTTTCATCAATCTATCTATCGATTCATACATCAATCCATCTTTCTTCCCACTTAGTAAATCTTTTCTATAACAGGAACTAGTGCAAAAAAACACAAAGGACAGATCAGAGAAAATGAAGGCTGGGACTTAATGCCAGGTCAAGTCATAAGTCAAGCACCTTCTCTCAACCATATGCTTTATGGTTATGAAAAGGTCTCCTATGTGTGTACGTGTGTGGCAGTCTCCCAGATCCCACACCTCTGTAGGTGTAAATGAGACTCAGGCAGCAGGCAGAGGCCACAGAGCGAAAGAGAAAACGAGGGAGAAGACTGACATTCTGTCTCTTTAAAGCTCTTTTCTCTCACGTGCACACCTCAAACAGAATGACACACAAATGTACAGACTGTACATGAACAACGCAGACCCCTGTTGTTCCCGGCACTAGCTAGTTATGCTAATGTGTGTCCTCACTAAGCCTGTCAAGGCGTGGAACTGGATTAGCATAAAGTTGATTTCAAAGCCTGCACACACACACACACACACAGGCATCTGGGCTATTTAAAATAATCACTCTTCAGACTGAGTATGAGTAATCAGCGTAGGGTGTAAGGCGTTAAAAGAAAAGAACATATATGATGTGTATGTAAAAGCAATGTCTGCAATCATAATGTTATGAGCC
This sequence comes from Perca fluviatilis, assembly GCF_010015445.1. Classification (NCBI taxonomy): domain Eukaryota; kingdom Metazoa; phylum Chordata; class Actinopteri; order Perciformes; family Percidae; genus Perca; species Perca fluviatilis. The sequence continues at coordinate 16,138,638 of NC_053118.1, forward strand.
TAAGTTCATCTGCATAACAGCAATCTTTAAGTAATTTGCAATTTTCCAGAAATAGGGGTCTGAGGCCAGAAGCGGTTTTATTGGATTAAAACAAAAACTCCCTGGATGGAGTATATGGAGGTAGAAGCCCACATGTGCAAAAGTTGATCACAAAATCAATAGCAGGCAACTGACATATTAGAAGAGATAACTGGAACTGGTCTATCTCTCTCTTTATTTCAGTCTCTTCTCTTTATTTATCTTATGTCCCTTTCCATCAATGACAGGCATTTACATAGGCCTGATTCCATCATGAACTGTAGCCTCTGTTTATCCTTCTCACACACACACACACACACACACACACACACGCACAAAAACTGCATTTAACTTGATAAACTCCTTGTTAAAATAAATTCGACATAGTACCAAAGTTGAAATCTCATTCAATCTCTCACCTTGACACAAAAGTCTGCAGTGAAAAATTGCGCATCTCGCCTTATGTTAAATGCTGAAAGAAATGGAATTACATTCTTCTATACCTAAATCAAAAGTCCATTAATTATATCCTTTCTCATACATGTGTGCGTATGAACACAAAACACACACTCGCATGAACAGAAGTGTGCACACATGCACATGGTCACACGCACACACAAAGTGGCCACACTGCGAGGCTATCAGCTCCTGCAAACCATCGTGGGTTTCATCAGATGTTTCACTTTTTTTCTCTCCCTCTGTTTTCACTTTCCCAGCATTTATGGGAAACGACAGATGGATGGAGAGGAGGGGAGAGCAGAAGAGGGAGGGAGAGGGGGGTGGAAAAGAGAAGCAACGGTGTTTTCTTCTTTCTCTTCTTTCTTTTTTGAATCTTAACAAAATCTAAATTCAACGTTGCCATATGCTGACCTGCAGAGGAATGTGCCATATGCTTAGAAATTCATCAAGCAATACCAGAGGCCAAGACTGAATGATACTTAATATTAAGAAAATTCAAAGAGCACTGCCAGAGACCTTCGTCCTATAGCACTGCTGGTGAGCACGGCTGCGAAGCTGTGAAATAGTTTTTGTAAAGTGCTGCAGCAGGCAGAAGAAAATTAATAGATGAGATTAAACTTTGAATATGGCCTTGTACATAACTGCCAAGGTGAATATGTGAAGTATTAGAAAGAGTAAGGCCTTTAGATGATCCAATAAATGTGCAATAAAAATTCACTAAGTGATGCTTTCAGTGGCTACAATAGAGGCTGTTTAGGAACGGCACCCACATTTTGTTCCTTCATTCTCAAAACAGCTTTTTTTAGTCCTAACATTTGTGTCAGCATTGAATCCAATCATTTTCTTTGTTTTTGCATCCATACATATGAAGTATATGATATATGGCACTTAAGCTGGGATGTTGTTTAGTTTTAAAGGGCAACTATTATGTAGCATTTTCAGGATTATACTTGCATTTTGTGTTTGTACTAGAACATGTTTACATGCTTTAATGTTAAAAAAACACTTTATTTTTCTCATACTGCTCGTGGCTGCTGCACACCCCTATCTCCTCGCTGTAAACACTGGGCGTTGCTGGTTTTTCGGGGGTATTAAGTCCCATCAATGCTGTCAAAACTACTGGATCGTACTTCCGTCCTTCACAATAAAATGACTCTGAATTATGCAGTAAAAGCTCCTTAATTTCCAGTACAGTAAAAATAGAAACTTTTTAGAGGGACAAATCATCGCCCAAGCGTCACCCGAGCATTCTTACTTCTTTCCCTAATCAAAGTCACTTTCATATACTAATTAGACATGTAAATGTCCATGTACATATATGAAAATTCATATGTAGATTGTTATATGGGTATAGATCAATTCTGCTAACATTTTTGCTGATGATCGGAAACATAAAGTACCGCGAAAATGCATCAGGTCGGAAGTGTCCGGATATGGCCAATAGCAGCGAGTGGTGCCGGAACGTGGACACAGTGACGCTATATAGCAGGACTTCGTACCATGAAAAATCACCAATAAAGGCTTCTAAACCAAATATTACACAACTGGACATGTCCCAGCAGTAAAGTGACTGGATTATGTCGCGTTAGCATGTAGCTACTTAATAGTTAGCAGTATGCTAACATAAACTTTCTACCATCAAAAATCACAGATAAAGGCTTCTGAACCAAACACTACCCAATCAGACGTGTTTCAGCAATAATGCGACCCGGAATTGGGGAGAATTTAAAGTGCCCATATTATCAAAAAATCACTTTTTCTGTGATTTGGGGTGTTATTTTGTGTCTCTGGTACTTCCACACACATACAAACTTTGAAAAAAACCCATCCATGTTGTTTTGAGTGAGATACGATTTCTGAATGTGTCCTCCCTTCAGTCGCCAGGTAAGCTGTTCAAAATCTGCACGGCTTTCTACGTAACTAGCCGAGACGAGGGGCCTAGGGGGCTAAATGTTAGCATGCTAGTTTAGAAGAAGTCTTCCAGCTAATCCTGCCTTGTACAGGCCGAAGTTGGAGCTAGCTCATGTAGTCCTTGCCTAGCTACTGTGCATGTGCGACTGACAACAGAGATGTTACAGTTAAGAGGTCTCACTCTGTAGCTAAAACAGAAACCTGACAGAGTGAGAAAGGAGGAACTGCAGCAATGTGCAGTACAACAAAAATATGGTGTTTTTTGAAAATTAAACCATGTAAACCTATTCTGATACAATCTCAAATTACAATTATGAACTTGAAAATGAGCATAATATGGCCACTTTAACAACATTGGCAGCCAAGATGACATTGTTTACTCCCGTTAGCATGTAGTTACATGGGACAATGTTAACACTGCAGTGGCTTAAAAAAAAAAAAAACTCCAGTCCTGCCTACTTGGAGCAGATGACCAATCATAGAAGGCCGGCTTAGAGTTGTGTAAGACTTAGCCGAGAGTAGAAAAACCTGTTGAAACTGGAGTTAGATAGTTGGAAAGCTGAACGTTTTAACTCACAGGGATTTGTCTAAAATATGTTTACCTAATTATTTGAACCACGTTTAACATGAAAATCCAACATTATAACATACATATGACAGAAAACACAGAAAAGCATTATATGTGACCTTTACAGCATGCAGGTGTTATGCAGTGCTGTGTTATCAAGAGAGCAAAACTACTTCAATGCCAATCAAACAAAAGTAATTGATCTAAAAGTTAACTGATGACACTCTAAAATCCAAGATGAGAGACCATCCAAATTCTGTCAAATCAGACATACATTTTACTTAAAAACAGGCCAACATGAATGTTTATCTGTGTTTTTTGCCCCCAACGGCGCCTTCCAGGCAGCGTTGCCTGGCAGGGCGCCGTTGGGAGGCACTGGTTACGGTTAGGGTTAGGGTTAGGGTTAGGGTTAGGGTTAGGTTTGGGTTAAAACACAGCACCCAGAATGTGAGGGGCACGGGCACAAGGGGACCACTGGTGTGAATAAAACACTTTATAAAAACTCCTTAAAAAACCAGGTTCGGTTAAATAAAAAAGAAGACGGGGCTGTTTTAAAAAAACGGCCAGATATTAAAAGGAGGTTAAAAGAACCACTGGAAAGGAAGGACAGCGGGAATTTAAAACTTTAAATAAAAGGTCAACTACACAACTACTCCGGTGTCTCTCCCAGAGAAATATCAAGGTAAAAAAATAATAATAAAAAATAATAATAAAAAAATAAAATAAAAACACCCCCATTCCTACAAACATATATACAGTCATGTAATACAAAAAATTATAAAAAGCGCTGTCTGGAAGGAGCAGTTGGGGGCAAAAAACACCATCGTGCAACATGTATGTATGTATTTGAAACATTATAGTGCAAAAGATAAAAGTGCTAATCTACGCTTTACTAGCCTGGAAACCAGACAAATCTGTGAGCTCATGTTTTATTTGCTCTGACAGATACGTTTGGCCCCCCTCACCTTCAGACAGATTTCCAGCCGGTCAGGCCCTGGGTAGACCAATCAAAACTGTTTATCTCACATGGGGCGGGTTTAAGATGATGACTAAAGCATCATGCTTACCAAAATGTAGTTACCGAACATACGTAACTAGCTTACTATGTCCAGCGCAGCGCAGCAGTCTTACGAAACTCAGACTTGGCGGTTCTGATCAAATACGAATCAAGATTATGCTACTGTATTGCCTATTTCTCACCTCAAAAGTAACACATTTTAGTGTACTGTTTAGCTGTAGGCTAATTAGAGAAAATTTGAGACCAGGCAGCTGTTTTTTTCCTGCTTCAAATGGATCAAGCACCACCTTTCCTTGCATGTGTCGCTCAAAGCTACGTAGTTTTGTTGCTCTGATTGGTTGCATTTTGGTCTGTGCCCGTTGATAACGCCCCTTGAAAATTGAAAATGAACTGAGAGGATCCAGACTAATACACATATGCGAATTAGTCTGGTGATGCCAGGCTAACACTTTACTGCTCATAGCAAAGATTTTTGTCCTTCAAAGTCACTCACTGTATTGCAGTGTTATGAGCATGATTGATTTATATTTGTGTCTGATGATGCCAGTGCTCTGAATTGCTTTGCATTTAAATACAGCTGTCTATATAAAACCCTCCAGTCTGTAATTAAACTCAGCTCAGGCATTTAAAGCACAAAATAATTGTCCAGTGCATGTGTAATATTATTATAAAACAATTATATAAATGTAACAATTTTAAGAAATGAAATGGTCATTAAAACAGAAATATTTATCTTTTTTCAGTATTGCTAATTCTCTCTTTTGCCCGAGCATAAAGCAAAAGACTGCACTGAGAAAACATTCTTAAAAGACACAGTTATATTCAATGATATGTGAATCTTTCAAATGCAAGTTTTTAAAGCTCTTTCCATATTTGTGGAAATGCAGAAATAGTATGAAATACATTACTTTGAAGAAAATGTGAATTTCATAAGGTTTTTCAAATGAGCTGCAGTGAGTAGGGAGATGCCCGAAAGGCCTCGCCTTGATTGATGGTGGAGGTATATGCACAGAGCTGGCATTTTAGTCCTTACACACACACGCGCACACACGCACACGCACGCACACACACACACACACACACACACACACACACACACACACACACACACACACACACACACACACACACATTGCCTGGGCCCTGCCTGTCTGCCACGGGTGTCAGTACATCTAAAAGGTCTCAACATAAATAGGATTAATGCAGTCGCTCTCCCATCGGCAATCATTAAGCATTCTGTTTAAAGCGCAAACACACGCAAAATAAATGCACTATCCCCTGCTGCAGTAAATTATTCAAAAAGAAAAAAAAATTAAAGGAAAGAGAAAAAGAGAGAGAAACTAAGATGGGGGGATACGAGCAACTCCTCTGAGGGGATGAGGTGCGGAGGATAGGAGAGACAGATAAATAAGAATGCAAGGAGAAGAGGGAGAACATGAAAGAATTGTTTTAGAGCTGAGAATCCTAAAATGCAAGCGGCTTTGTCACTCAGGAGTGATGCCCGCTTTCTCTCCCAATTTATTTCTCTGTTTTTCACCCATTGCCATTTCTCCTTTCTTTCACCCTTTTTCTCTTTCATTCTCTCCTGACATGTTCCTTCCTCTTTCTCCAACTTTCTCCTCCCACCTCCCTCCTAGTTTGAAATCCCTGCTTGCTGCTTGCTGTACGTTAATAACTATTTATTTCCCACTGAGAGCAATTAGGCTAAAAGGGCTTATTTTGTTCTCCTTTTCATATTCTTGAACTTTTGAAACCAGGCATATAGTTTGGAGTCCATCTTTGGAGGCCTTAACTACTCTAGATAGAACATGGGTAGTATGGCTTTGTGTTGCAAATCAAAGATTTGGTAATGGAACAAGATATATATGTATGTACCAGAAAAAGCTTTGTGATGTTTTGAATTAGACTTCTTCCAAAAAGTTTGTACAAGAGATTGTCTTTGTTTATCAAAGGGGTTTTTAATGGGTGTTAATGGAAACAGTGGAGGAGTATTAGTTTGGCAGGATATTTGTTTTGCTAATGTTTCTCCTTTCCTCTTATCATACAATAAACAAAACCAGGGTGCATTTGATTTGCACAATACATTTTTCTTTTAATCGCTTATGAAAATGAACAAACCTGCTTTTTGCCATCACACTCTATGTTGCATTGAGAGGTTTCCTTAAAGCTAAAAGCCTCTGGCTTGAAGAAATGCAGTGAGATGTGCCCATAGTCATTTTCTAAGTGTTTAAATATCTTGGATATTGAAAGCAGAGTATTTATTGACGTCCTTTATGAGGTGCAGTACAGTAGCATAGGTTGTATAGAAAATGCCTTTCAATCAGACTCAATGAGGGTGCCCATACTCACAGATGGAATCAACATTACTTCAGTCTCAAAAGGAATACAAATTGTGTGTTAATGTGTGTAATGAAAAGAAAGCACGAGTTTGTTACTTCCTTAGTGCTATTCAAACATATAACCACTACCTTGTAAAAACATCAAGCCACTGCCATCGGCGCAGGAAGTGCTGCTTTTCTTGTAGGCCTATTGTTTAACTGCAATGGAAATTAAAAATCCATATATTATCAAAATATTTTTATACTGGGATATTTTTGGTTTACACTTGTGTCCTGTATGAAATCCTTTCTGCCCAGGAACTACATATTAGCTTATAGATAACGATGGTACTGCTAAGAAGCTGTGCATTGTCCCTGACAAATAAACAAATGAGTAAATAAAATGAAATGGCTGTATCCTCACTGTCCTACATTATTATAAACTATAATAACCTGGTTATGGGTCACATCTCTCGCCCGCATCCACACATGGCCTCACTTCCTCTCACTGCAGTTCTCAAGCATTAGTTCTGTGTTGTTGACTCTGTGGTTGTTGTGGCTGCTTCGACATTGAAGTTCGTAGTCTGTTGTAGTGTAGAACGTTCTAAAATTAGTGTAACATTTTGTTAAAAACTATTAAATATAAATGATTCTGGCCATTTAAAAATAATGCGAAAACTATTAATGTCGGTCAGCATTTAGTATGACGTCATTACATAGACTGACTTTTTCTCAGCACCCCCAACTTTGACTGGCTAGCTATACTTTTTATAAATGTAAATGTAGGTATTAGTATATTTGCTATATTTAATAAAAGGAGGCTCAGTTAATGAGCACATAAGCTTCAATTATGTTTTTTTTCTCACCTTTGATGAAACTGCTTTCAAAACCAGAAGTTGATTCATGCCTGTCTGATTTTGTTCTGTCATCTTTTTGCTTAACATATTCCTGTGTAAAATTGTGTATTTGTGGTGTCTTGCCTGTCCAGCACAGCCTTGTTATTCCTATTACAAACATAAAGCTGAAGGTTAGTTTTACATGTCCTTACTTGAATGCTGCCCCTCTCATTCTGTCTTATTCTACTCATTAATTTAGGTATGATAGAATAAAGCCATAATCCCTTTCTATTTTAAATAGTTATTATCAAATAAAAATCAATAACACAAAAATCTGACTGGAGATGAGATTTTATTAAAAACCATTGGCAGTGCAAACACTTCAGTTTGACTGTTTATTTTATATTTTTCTAGTTTTAATTTGATAGAAGGTTGCTGGTGCATAATCAACAGCTGATTTGTGTGTGTGTGTGTGTGTGTGTGTGTGTGTGTGTGTGTGTGTGTGTGTGTGTGTGTGTGATCAGTGACTTCTTGCAGCATGAAACAAAAACATTTGAGTGAAAATATCAAATCTAACTGAAAAAAACTTTAAACTTATCTTATTTTGAACAATAAAAACATATTTAGATTATGAGGCTGTATTAGTAATAGTAATCAGACTGTGCAGTGATTATGATGCTTTACTCTGCTTCTGTAGCAGCTTTAGATTTGAGAGGACACTGCCATCATAGAAGAGTTTCCCTTTTCAGAAGTGTGTGTGATTGGGAGGCCAGACAATAATTCAATAATATTTTTTTTGCTACAAAGAGATACATTTTAGTGATAATTAATCAGACGTGAAGTTATTGGTTAAAAAAGCAGCAAGATGCATGTAAGATGTTCACATATTGTATATGCTCTCCTCTGTCCTCTTTCTTGCCTCCTGTATCTGCTTTTTTTTGCCTTTCTTGGGCTATCTTGTCCATATACTGTACTGTATCTCTCCCTGTCTGTCTTTTTCTCCCATCCTCCTTCCATCAAAGTGAATTATCTAGTAGACGTTCTGCTTAACTTCACATGTAATATGCAGCCACACTGACATGAAATACATTAAAATAAATCCCACTTTTTTTCCAATTAGCTATGACTTTGCTGTGGTTAATTACATTTCTCTTGGTTCAAAAGCTAAATAGAATGCGACTTCTAAGTGTAGATATATGTATTCCACTTATCTGTCCAACTGTGATTTATGAAGCCTCAAGATGAAACAGCAGAACTCTTAAGCAATTTTTCTGCTAATACATGGTTTTTATTCAGATTTTAAATATATGCATCTTGTTAACAAGTGCAAGAGTGCCACCACTTGGGAATCCCAACAGGTGAATAGATATATTCTATGGCTACAGCTTTACATGGTTGTCATTGTAATCCTATAATGTATGTTTGTGAGCATATATGTGTTGATCCAGTTCAAAAGTGTTGTCATATGCTAGTTCCTTGCTCTCTGCTGTCCTCTTTCTGGTCATCACCAAAGTAGACTATAAAATCAATGAGAAAGCTCATGACAGTAACCCTGGCGTTAAGAAAAAGAAGTATACATTGTGTTAAGGAAGCCCTGTGAGCGCTGTCCATGACTCTCCAGCCGTGAGCTTTGATGAAATATAGTTCAAGGGATGGGGCTATAACATCCATACCTTCTTCTCATCTCTATCTCTCTCTTCTCTTTCGCCTTCTTTTCATTCATAAGTAATGGTACACAGTGAGACTCATCAATAACCTAAAGCACTCCTCTGTGAAAAAGTATCATGCTCATACAGTAAATGTTATCATTGCCCCCAATATATTGCTCTAGGCGGCATCATATATCAGTGATATCTGTGTGCAGGCACGCATGTTTGTGTGTAAGAGAGCAGAGGAAAAGAGAGAGGCAGAGAGTCACTGAGCCATGATTGAAGTTACTCACATGTATATTTTACTGTAAATGCATAGGTTCCCATGGGTAATTATGGTGAATGTGTAGCTTTCTTTGTTGATGTAAGTGGAAAATCGTTTTTACAGTGGCCAGGGCTTTTCCACCCTCTTGACCACATTTTGTAATAACATTGTGCCAATGTGACAGTTTGCTCCTAAGCATTGTTTGATTAATTGAATTAGATTATGGACCAAAAAACTTAAGCTTACATGTTTGGTTCAACTTTTAACCTTTGGTTATGTTTTTATGGACAAATTAGCGCTATATTACATTCATGGAGTGATTATGGCACACACCGGACACAATGTTGTCACTTTTTATTGCATTCACTATTTTTAGGCGAATGAACAACTATTCCAATTTAAAGTTGTTTGTGGCCAATATTCACTCAATTGTAGCTCTATACCAACTTGTGAGGAATACATGGCTTATTATCAATGGGGTTTTTTAGCTGCTAACTGTTGTGATTATGAAAACCAGCTAGGCACAAACAGTGTCCATCTTTTACATGAGCAGGTAGAGTACAGTGGGTTTTTAGAGCTTCACTGGAACTCGCTATAAAACTCTGTAAAACTGAGGGAAGGTGCACATTCCGATGATAATAAAGGTTTGTCACAAGGAGTGACTCCTTTCACATTGTCACTCATGGGTCTAATCCTTCACAAATCTTAAACACTGATTCTTGATGATGTGTCCTTGAGCAAGACACTGAATGCCTTGCCTCTGGGATGGCACCATTAACTTAATTAAATGTTCATCATCCTATTAAACACGTACATGTAGGCACATCTGAGAAATATACCTCTAATTACATGGCTACTTAACATGACCAGTGAGCACTCTAAATTCTTAAGAGAAAAAAAGAAACTTTCAAATAATAGCATTTCCCTTTTATCACGCGCTGCCTTTTGTGAACATTAGATAATAGAAGTTCACAGGGTTCACATTAGCTGTGGTGGTGGTCCAGAGGTTAGAATCAGAGAGAGTACTTTGAACACATTAATTAATAATCCATGGCTGGGTCATTAGTGTATGAGGGATTTCTGGCCCCTATTACTGTAGATAAGTAGAACCAGAGGGCATCATGGGTAGAGATGAAGGAATATGATACACTGCCTCTTAACTCTAAACACATTACTGGAAAACTAAATGACTACATTTGTTTCATTTTGTAAATCTATTGTCAAACTTTTGCTGAAAATCCTGAACTTTCTATCATATTAATCAATTTGCTATGACTAGCTAGCATTTAAATTAATATGGAATGTTATTCAATAAAGTTTCTATCAGATTTGCAAGCCCTTTTAAGCTTTTGGCATCTAAAAACACCTCAGCTTTACACTACACAAGATGAACGCAAATCTTGTAAGAAATCATCAAATGCAGCCCATTACCCACACATCACATGGAAAAACACCTTGAAGCCACCATGCCACTATAGCCAATTTAATTTCCATACGCGTATGCTAATTACCCTGAAATAATCAAGCTAATTCAGAAAGATGCAAATGTGTTTGAGGTTGGGTTCATTAGTAAAGGGGGCCAGTGCTGTGTACTCTGTGTGTGTGTGTGTGTGTGTGTGTGTGTGTGTGTGTGTGTGTGTGAGAGAGAGAGAGAGAGAGAGAGAGAGAGGTGAGTTCCATCAGTGAGGGTCCTTAATATGTGTGGAAAGGAACACCATGCAGTAAAGGAGAAAAGAAAGGTAGGTACAGTCTCTTTATTGAGTGAAAAATTTATATTTTACGTGCATATTCTTCCGCTGACCGACATAATTTGAACTTAAATACGTTTTCTGAACCTCCTAAAGTTAGTCATACACTACTACAGTATATAATACAGTACCACAAGGTTATGGACAGATCTTTTGCAGTTTCTATCACAGACTCATGAGATGAGACCTATAGCTACTTATTAAACATTGTAATATCCCTTTACCCTGCTTCACTATGAAGTTGGAGACTCACATTACACACCAGCAACTCTTCTGCAATTATCTTGATTGCAGTAGAGTCACTGTGCATTTAAACACATACATGCAAGCACACATTCAGATACACATCCAGTACATATTCTCAGATACACACACGTCACACACATACAGACGTACTCCTCCTGGTCCCTCAAGGCCAGGCTTCGGTGCCACTGAAGGTTGTAGCAATTAAAAACGTCATCCTCCATTTGTGACAAACATGATTAATTTGTATCACCAGAGCAGTAAGGCATATCTCCTACAAATCACGATATGTCACATTTTTTCTCCTCTTCTAATACTTTGCCATATCATCACAGATATTACTAAACCAACTTATTTTTATCTCAACAAGTTTGTTGTTGCTTTCACGTTGAGTGAGAAAAATACATGAAGTTGTGATACTGGCTAAATGATTAGATTATAGAAGTAGGCCACTCTGTTTGTACTGTACAGTCTTTTGCTGTTGGAGAAGGATGATTTCCCAACATTTTCTCTTGGGGTGGTGCAGAAGCGCAGTAGAAGCGCAGCAAATATATATGATTGTCATTTCAGTGACAACTACATGTGCAAATTGGCAGATCTAAAAGGGCAGGACATTTTGAAGATGTGAGAAACACTTGGGGGGTAGTGGGAGGAAACCGTACACATGCACGTGCATACATTTATGCCAACCTACGTGCTAAAATACAGTATCAATATAACAAACTTACTATATAATTGAATTTATACAGATAATATTTAGCCTGGGACAACAAAGAAAAACAACAACTAATTCACCACAATGTTTTTTATAATAGCTCTTGGTCTATAAACAATGGAAATGCCAACACACATGCGGACAGGCAATGGTTTGCGTCAATTTCTTAAACAGACCAGACCTAGGCTGCATCCCATGACAATTATGAACCAACAGCCTCAAATACTGGGTTTACGCCTGATGAGGTGTCCATTGATGGGTATTAATGGACGACGTTGAGGCGTTAACTGCCTGACGGGCAGTGGAATTCCATTAATACCTGACAATGGACACCTCGAAGGGCATTAACCCGCTTATTTTTTTAAACCATTAATTTAAGTTTTAATTTGTTTTACAATCGTATTTCTAAAGTTTCTCCAAACAATAACTCTGTTTTCCTGGCTACATCTGAGAGTTTGACTAATACCTGGAACATTCCCATCCCATAAGGTTCTTTTGCAATGCAAACGTTGTTCACTGCTCCAGTAAATAGGACGGACCTTAGATATGACTTGCCACCCTTAGCAACGGGAGATATTTACATTATATAGTCCGCTCAGCTCATAGAACCCTTTAGTTCAAACAGCTACGAGCTATGCTAGCAAGATTAAAAGTCAATAACATTGTGTACAGTTGGCAATCAGTAAATATAATTTGACAGTATGTTTAACAACAAGACAAGCTAGCTATCCAGCAATGTCATTGTCCCCAAAACAATATAAAGATTTTCACGAACAATTATATGTCATGCTGTCGGCCGCAGCCTGAAGTAGCGACCTGAACAGCGAACGGGATGTGAGATAACGTAATTCGCTGTGAAACAAAGTAAGTACAGAGGGGCAAGAAGCACTTACTTCTTGCAGTTTGTGTGTTAGCACCATCATGTGATGTTCAGAGGATGAGGTTCTGAAGCACCACAGTGTTGGAAATTACAGATTCACATTTTCTTTTTCTTTTAAGTAGCGCATTAATTTCAAATGGTCAGTTTCACCGGACCTCCTTTAGTAGGTGTCCTTTAACACTTTTTAATGGACACCCTGCAGCCAATCAGAATCGAGTATTCACCCAGACCATGTTATAATGCAAGATAACTTTTCTACAGTTACTTTAAACCTAACACTCAATGTTCGCTGCACAGTAGAAGATTCCGGAGGAAACGTCCCAATGCAAATGCACCATCACACAGTAGGCAACGTGCGTTGAGTGCACCCCCACGCACGGATGGCCACAGAAGGAATAAACAGTTTTTTGTTTATTAGACACAAATGGTTGGAAAATGTAAAAAAAAAAGTGCTTTAATATTAGCATATTTTATATTTTAAGAACAAAAATAGGAAAAACAGTGGCACCAAAAAATACAATATTTTAGAGCTCCCCGAAATATCTCAAATGAGGCTTTCTGGGGAGCTCATGTTTCTTTAAGGGAAGCCAAGCTCCCCGTAGCTCCCCCTTCATTCAAAACTGCATACAGGGTTTGTCTTGGCTATCTGACACTGACTGACTGATTCATAAGGGAGAGATGAGAGTAGGTGAAATGCCTTAAGGCATCCCTTTCTGTCTTTCTTTCACCCCAATGGCCTTCTACTGCATATGGTCACTGGTCTATTTGATGGTAAACAGTAGAACAGAAGAAGAAAAGAACACAAAGTACAGGCTTCTCCAATGGCTGCCGTTTTTACAATCAGTTGCAACACTATGTTTCTTTGATAGAGTGCACTTTATGATGATCAGAGTGTATAGTGTATGTGTGTGTGCTATTGTACTTGCTGCGTCACCTGTACTACTCCACACCATAATATATACCTTTCCCATATGCAGTATATCAAAGCTCCAATGTGTACTTCAAAATTGTATTAAGGGAAAACCCACCCTGACGGAAACAAATCTAAACAGAATTTTAAAACACTGATAACGTTTTGCTGCTGTGTTAGTCCTTGAAATAAAGAATCAATCATCAATTCATAGGAATTTTTAATTTTGGTTGAGAGACTACCCATCTTTTAACATTTGGATCACACATGGTTACTATAAGGTCACGTTTGGGTGTATAATCAGTATTTCTGTGAGTATTATGACCAGAATAACATCATCAAAGATGCACATGTAAGAAGTGTCATTACTGCAAATTTAATGGTGATCTGTTGATGGCATCCAGATCGTCCCATTCAGTTTGGAATAAATCATCAGTCTAAAAATCATCCCCCTAATGCAACCCATCGTTAAACAATCAGAGCTTGTTAAGCCCCTTGTTTGTTAATCAAGCACTTGCTTGTTAACTGGGAGATGAGATAATAGACCTCTAGTGTGTGTATCTAATTTTGGGGGCTGTCTATCTGCTTGATTGTTTATTGCTTTTAAATTTCAGGCTCTGCTGCAAAAGGCTTCTCTAATTGGTTTGTTTGCATTGCCTTGCAGCACCGATGGAGTTTGACTCAGTCAGGAGTTGGTTGCGTTTTCCAATCAGTTTTTTATTTATTTTTTTGCCTGCCTCCTAAAAATCATCTACAAATGTTTACTGTGACATCACAGTGCTTGGCTGTGTTAAGGATAGCAAATTAACCTGCTGCAAGGTGTTTACAGTGAGACAATTCCACTATTGAATTTTATGATCGCACTCTTTAGCTCTTTTTTTCCTTAATCTCTTGTTTATTCTTCTCATGTTGCCATTGACATTTACATTTTTAATCTGTAACCCTGTATTTTATTGTGCAGTGGCTTTAAACACAAACTCAAAATTGAATTGATGAGTCCATCACATCATGGGGTACATCAGCTATTCAGCTTTGATGTAAAAATACCTCTTGTATTTGGTAAGGTGATTGTGCACATTATTACACGAGTATTCTGCAATCCACATAGATTATCAACCTCCACAACACTGACATCAAAGGTTGAGAAAGCCTCCACTTTATGCTTCAGCCTACATAACCATAAGTTATAAATCCTAAAACAAGGGAGGTATTAGGGGGAGAGGTGTTGCTAATCTATTATGAATGTTAAGTCCCTTATAGAAATAAAACAGTGCTGATAAGCCCTTGTCAACGAATGCATCAAATCTGATCAGTCTGGATTTGATTAGCATTCTCTAATATGCCATTACTGTAAACACACAGAGAGAGACAGAGGCGAATGAAGAGAGGGAAAGAGAACACTTTGAACATTTCTAGTCTTGGTTTTTGAAATCATTTCATTACGAGCCAATGGACAAATATGCTGCTGCTGTTAAGACGCTTTGAGGCCGAGAATGGCTGAATGGTTACATGAGAGTGTTTTGATGTTGCAGCAGGTAATTCATGGCGTATTGGCCTAAAGCCGGCCACAGAGCTATGCCAGATGATAAAAAACATGGATTTAGTCAATGATGTCTGTTCTTGTCAGTAAAGCCTTTTTCCTCTCTCTCAGGATCTTATTTTTCTAAGAGGCTCTTAGAGGGAAATTGTCATGTTTTCATGTCAAAGGCGTGCTTTTATCTGTTTGTTTTCCAGGGTGCTTAAAGTTGTTTACTGTGCCAGGGGGGCTTGCAGTGTGTGTGTGTGTGTGTGTGTGTGTGTGTGTGTGTGTATTTGTGAGAGTGTGTGATAGAAACACCTAACCATGCTGATGCAAGAAGGAGGTAGAAATTCGACATCTAAGCCTTAAAGTATCATTGCATCAAGTACAGAAGTACTCTGTGCCAAGCACGGGACAGAATTTAGCAGTGGCCTACTTATCTTTGATCACGAAAAGCTGCCATTGATTCTCAGCCAAATGTTGACATGAAATGAGTCAAACGTGCGGATGACCTTTCTGAGTCTCCCAGAGCAGAGCAGGGGCAAGGTACAAAAGCTGGCAGAGTATGTGGTGAAAATTATTCCTCCTTGACATTTCAGGGACCTCGGCCCATCGGTTTTTAACATTCCAGTCGAGGCACAGAGAGAAAATGTCACCTTTTTTATTTACTTGAGGGAATACACCAATTAAACGTGACTTTAAGGCCAGGCCATGATAGCTCTTCTATACCACTGCCATGGTTGCTCATGAGCCAACACGCACTCACACACAGACACAAACACACACACTGTAGGAGTGTGTCCTCGTCATATCAGTGACATTTTAAATAATGCTGATGCTTGACCCTGTTGAGTTAACCTTTCTTACACAGGCAATTTAGAATTAGTCTCTTTAGCTTTCTGAACTATCTGCACTGACCTGTGGAACCAAGGTTGGACCTTTGTATGTTAGAGGAATGTTATGGTTGTGGTTTTTTCCTGTTTTATTTTGTTAATTCATTCCATGTTTGCTTGTTTCCTTGTCATTTGTTCACCGTTTCCTGTTTTGCAGTATTGTTCTCATTTATTTTTCATGGTTCGGTTCTGTGTTATCTGTTTTACTTTTCCCAGTACCATTCTTGTGTATGTTTTTATGCTTCCGTTTCCTGTTTTATTTTGTAGTCTCTGTTTCTCCAGCGTCATGTCTTGTTTTCTTTCCTGCCTTGTGTTTTCCCGCCTTTGTGATTGTCTGCCCTGCCCTGATATGTTTCACCTGTGCATCAGCCCTCAAGTCACCTGTCTCTTGTTACTACCCTTCTTACTTTGTGTATTTAGTCCTAAATTCATTCTAGTTCATTCCCTACGTCTCTTCGCCCTTGTGGTTTTTGCTTTACTTACTTACTTACTTACCTACTTACTTACTGAGTGGTTTTGGATTTTGGGTTGCATATTCCTTTTGCCTGTCTGCTCCTCAGGACACCTTTTGTTGTAAGCCTTTTTCTTTTAGTAAACCTTCATGACCTTCATTGACCTTGAGAATGGTCATTCTCCACCTGGAAACTTTCAGTGTAAACTCAGCTGGGACAGGAAGTACTGTACAGTATATTAATGCAACTCCACTCAAAAAAACACCACTTGGGATTGGAACAGTCTCAGAAATCTTAAGCAGTTTTTATAGGTAAATGAAGCCCAATTTGTTTAAGTTTACTTGACTGACGACCAAAACTATTTTGTGTCTTGTAAGATGGCACAGGGTATCCTGTAGTTGCACACTCTAAACTACAAACTTAATTATATTGGGAGTTTAAAACCATCTTAAACCAATAAATAAACCCTCTCATCTAGTTTGTCCATCCATGTAGGGTCAAAATAAGCAGTGATGCGTTTACTGTAGATAACAAATTTTGAAACCACAACAAATAACCATTCTTCAGTTTGCACAGGGCCCCCAAAAACTAGTTTTTAGCCTTGATTTTAGGAAAGTATTCCGTGACATGTAGACATGAAAATGACAAATCAGTTTTTTAGTGGTAGAGAAAATACAATCAGAGGTATGAGATGACCACTGAATGTGACATATTAATTGCCATAATGAGCAGAACCCTTCTTTGATGTGGCTCTGTAATTAATACAAAAGACACATATCTGTCACATAATTATAACATAATACCATTGTTGGTCCACTTGACAGCAGAAACACAGCTTTTCTGGCAGTTGCAGTGCAGTTATTTGTGGTGTTAGCAGCTGAAACAAACCAGCATAAAGGGGAAATCTATCAATCTGTTGTTTTAACTACACCAAAAAGATTCCCCTTCATAAAATGAATGTGTTTCTTGTGGAACCCAACTCGGTCTCACTCATCTCTCTTTTCTCAGACAAAACCAGAAAAAAAAAATCTGTTTATGCCACATACAATTATCAATTAGTATTTTCTCAGCCGCAATAAATTCAATGATTAATAATAATTAGGCATTAGCTCACAGAAAACATAGCACCCATGGTCATTATCTCACTGACAATGAGGCATTTTGAGAACATCCTACCGTTTCCAAGTTTCCTGTTTTACTCCAGTTTACTTGACTTGGACTGGGTTCAATCAGCAAACCCTGGACTTGATGTAAAAATGTACAATTGTATGTAAGAAACAGCAGATCAAAAATAACTGATGCAACATATTAAATTGAACAGGAAATGTCTCTGAAGCACAGGGGATCTTCATCTCTCTCCCCCTCCTTTCCACTCCCTGAACCCCCCTCTCTCTGTAATTAGTGCTTTTTCAGTATTTCCAGCCATGTTTTCATCAGTGTATAGCTTTGTAAGCCTCGGCTGAGAGAGAGAAAGAATAAAATTGGGAGAGAGAAGGTCCTCTGTGGCTGTTAATAGTTCTCATCTCTCCCCTGGACTCTCCTTTAATTGCTCTGCTCTGCCTGCAGGGTCATCATTACTCTGATTAAGTGCAACTCTGTTTTTCACTGTTTTTTATGAATATCATTTTCCAAAACAACTGCTTTGAGGTTTCTCAGGCAGGAGATCAAATTTGATCACCTAACCCTATGTAAATGTAAGAGTGTTCTTGGCGTTAGCAGGACACAATATCTTTCATATGCAGGGCTTTCATGTTTCCAACACATTTGACATCCAAAACACTTTAAAGTATTTTTTTCTTGTTGACTAGCTTTAATCAAGCAAAATGCCGTTTGAGGTTTTGACAGTCACTGGTCAGAGAGCATAGATTAATTCTGCAACTAAGCGAGATAGTGGAAGGTCCCAAAATCCTCATATTTGTGTCAAATGAGCTCAGTTCCCCCGTTCCTCCGTTCTAATTGCTTTGCTTTGTCTCTCGGGTTATATTGCTCTGATCAAGCGCAATTTGTTTTCAGAGCTTTTTTTGAATGTCATTTAGCATGGATATAATAGTCCTAGTTTTCCCTGAAAACAGGAAAATGAAGTCCACAGTTTGGGCACACATTGGCTTTGGTAAATAAAATAGAATTAGATCAAGAAGTACAAATTGTGACAATTTTTCATTTTTATCTTGATTAAAGCTGGTTATTAAAAGAAATATAAAATGATTTTTTTTTTCAAAAGAATAAGTAGAGCAAGAGGGGAGATGAGGAGGGAAAAGTGTAACTTGTAGAGTGCACTTGCTCTTGTCTATCAAATGTATGCATTTAGACTAACATCATGTAACAATTGCTTTGATAAATAATGCCAAGTCTTGACATTTAAGATCACATCAAGATTTTCTATATTGACAGAAAGGTTGTTATGGTTAAGGCAAAGGTTTCATATTTGAAGCATCTTACAGATGGTATTTGACATTTTTTCAAATATAATAAAATATGATAAAGATCTTTGAATGCACTGAAGAGGGAGCAAAAAGATGGGGTGTTCTGCAGTATTATCTGTACAGCAGGGCTACAGTAAAGCCATATGGAAAATGCCACCAAGACAAGAAGAAATGTAACATAATAGAAAACAAATGATTACATCTTAGCCATATAGGCAGCACAATGTGTCGGCACACAAAAGTCCCTCTGTCACTCCTGCTATGAAAAATGACGTGACAAAGACTGCCATGTTGTTTGCCAATTGGTAGTCAATCACACAAACTCTGTGTAGTGTGCAGACTACCGTGCAGGAGTTGTCAAATAAACAAGTGGATCTTCAAATATGAGGAGGCTTATCTCTCATTTCCATTCCCTTGATGTTTTCTAATTCGAATGGTCTCAGTGTGGTTTTGAATGCAGATTTTAGTGAGCAAACACTCCTAGAAACTTCATACCGTCTCCAGAACTTAACATCTGCCTGGCCAGCCATTGGATTAAGAGTCATCTAAGGCACATTATACCAGACAAACAATGAAAAAAAACGTTTGGCAGGTTCATTTGGTTTCAACCATCTCACTCTCAAACTGCTTCCTTAAAAGGAGCACCAGGTGGAGCAGGTTTTTTTTTTTAGAATATCAGCTCTCAGCCTTTCGATAATATCAACCAAAACAGAAATATGAATTAACAAAGGGCTCAAAAATGAGTCCAGTGTTTCAAACTTTTCTGCTAAACAAATCAGGGCATGAAATTAGGATAAACACTGATATTTAAATTTGTTTTACTGTAATTCATTAAATTATGTGTCCATGGTTTGTACTTTTGGACCTGTAATCTTGTTACTTGTTAGGGCAATAGTGGGTCTCAATTGCATCTCTTTTGAATTTTGGAATCAAAATAAAGCATTCATGTCCCAGGCTGCCAATGGGGCAATAATAATACGCCTTGTAACAATATTGTCAAATATACTTCTTCTGGATATCAGAGGCAGTCTCTTGCCTATGATTCAACTCAATAATGTGGTTAGAGGATCCAAAAGCACATTTTACATCCAATTTTCTTGGACTGCGCAGTCTGGCAGCCTGCAGGCAGGACACTCAAAGCAGAGGATTCTGTAATGGTTGCATAGCTGTTGAAACAATTTGTTATGCAACCTCTGAAATACAGAAAAGACATGCAAGGCACAGTTGTTTTTTATACTGTCCAAATAACATAAATTTTGGACTTTTATATATGCAACAATTCTATAAGATACAGCCCTATTGAGGGGTAGCATCACTGTGCAAGATAAATGTCTATGTGCTTATGCAGGCCATAAAAGAGGTTTCATATTCAAAATTATTATGAATACTATTGAATCTATAAATGTGCGTGCGTGTAGATGGAAAAGAGGTTATATAAAATAGCTATTTCTTCCAGCTACTTTCCTTAATCCTGTTAGGATTGTAATTATTTATCAAAGGTATCATGCTGTGAATTAGGCCGCGTCTCTTGCCCTTTAGTAATTACAGCAAACAGATATAACCAAGTGAATTTTACAAGGAGCCTCGCTATGCAGAGGAAGGATTGAAAAGATGACCATGATACATAAACATACAGCTACTGTAACTGCTTACCAGAAGCAAATCAAAACGGTTGTAAAATGTTGTTTTTGTAAAACATTGTAAACTGCATGTTGTTTATCTAAAAACTATAAACCCCTACATGTTACACCCTCACAGGTGTTTTCACTTAACCTGCCTAATTAGACCTCTTCTCTTGACTGTGCAGGGGTGTAAAGACTAAAACCTGAACATTTTCTACAACTATTATTATATTATTATTATTATTACAACTATTATTATTATTACAACTATTGCTGCTTTGTACTTGTTGCCGAAGTCCCTGATACGTCAGAAAACCAAACGCCATCATGTCTGGGTTCATTATATCATCATAAGGCGCACATAGATCGTTGCATTTCACCGCCCACAGACGGCTATAATAAATGTATTGTCTATTTCTGATTTAACAACGTCAGGATAACTGCACAATATCAATGCTGATAGGATTTTGTCAAACAGCACCAAGCAAGTTTACTCTCACTTACTCGATTACATACAAAGTCAATGCATAGATGCGAATGAGGCAACTTTTGCAAAATTTCCTAATTTGCGTTGCCAGGCACTAATTTGCATCTATTTGAGTCATTGCATTGACTCTGTATGTAATTGTATGATTTTTTTGTGTGGATTGGTTGTTGCAGCCTGTGGCTTCAGTATGAAGATGTAATTGTTCAATATATATTACACACACAGAGCGATCCCAAAGAAAGCCAATCAAATCACTTCCCCCCAGGTCAATGTGCCAGTGATATTGGTTTTCAGGAGGTCAGGGTTCATTCAGCAGAATCCTATCTTGTCAATATATCAGAGTCAAGTCTCCAGTCAGCATATGGTATGTGTGTGTGTGTGTGTGTGTGTGTGTGTGTGTGTGTGTGTGTGTGTGTGTGTGTGTGTGTGTGTGTGTGTGTGTGTGTGTGTGTGTGTGTGTGTGTGTGTGTGTGTGAATGCGTGCGTGCATGCATGTGTGTGTGTTCCCGGCAGATCTGTCACCGACCCGGCACTGTTTCAACAACAGATCTGTGTACAACCCAACAGGGAAGAAAGTCAGTCTATTGATCCAAAGCATGGGAGACATCAAGAGATCCATAGGAGAAAGAGTTGAAAGAGCTTAGTGTGTGTGTGTGTGTGTGTGTGTGTGTGTGTGTGAGAGAGAGAGAAAAAAAAAAAAAAAAAAAGAGAGAGAGATCACAGGTTTTTTAATTTTATTAATTAATACTCTTGTTGTGAATTGATTTTCTTTACATTGGAGCACATCTCTAAATGCAAACTTTCCACAGTATCAAAGAATGGAATAGATTATTGAAGGATTTTATGTTGTGTTCACAATTTCCTTGCTTTACATTAAAAACTACTGGAAAAACAACATTTGTTATTGGGATTTGGGTGGCTGGGGGAATTAAAGATGTTGTAATGCCCTGGTAACACACACATATACACATACAGTAAATCCTGGGTTGAGTGACTTGCCAAATCTCTGGGTAGCAACACGGGCCCTGTGCCTAAAACTCTGCGTCTTTGTGTGTGTTTGTGAGAGAGAGAGAAAAAAAAGAAAGAGAAAGCATACATTGATAGAATTGATATAAAGGATAGATTGTGGGCATAATAAAGCACATTTGGAAAAACAACATTTAAATTACCATTCTGCTACATCAACCAGTAAGGTTCCAATCTCTCCCTTAACTAATGCACATTAACACACACACACACACACACACACACACACACACCCTACTTATGCCATTTGTGACACAACACACAAAAAGAAAACGTTCACCATTATGTTCATGGCAAGAGAGATGAAACATTGAAAGAGGATGAATAAAAGCAGGAAAGTAGGGAGAACCTTGACTTATTGTACTTACACCCCAAGCTTTCCTAATTATTTTTTTGCCAAACAACTCATTTAAGAGCATTTCAAATGGCAGTGTATTACTGTTGTCATCACAGTCACAATGAAAATGTGAGATTTGACCATTAATCCCGTGCACATGTCACAAAGGGACAAAACACAGCAACAACAATTTTGTTAACTGCTGTTTTATTAACAGTCTATCTTGAAAATGAAATTGTTACGACAGCACTAACGCAAATACATTTGAAGGCTGATCATTGGTGCTAATGTCACTGCTATACAGTAGGTCATTGCACGATAAAATTTTCTGGTGCTCAATCGTGATCTGGTCGTGACGTTGGAAATGTTGCATTTGTTTGCAAAGAAGTAGCCTAGAAAGGAGCAAACAAAAACAATTACACATTTTTCAGGCTTCTGAAAATAGAAAGGGAACTATCCCTAAGCAGTGAAGATTCTGCTGAGAGCTGAGTCTACTAAGGGACTGTTCATTATTTATTTCAGGGGCCACCGGAGGAGTTTTGGGATCTTTAGTCAAAATAGACCTGACCCTCCCTTTACCAGAAATACATTTTGGATGACCCTCCAAAATTATATGCAAAAAAGGGATGACCCTCCCCAACAATTTATTGAATCCTTCTGTACTGGTTTGCGCTTGGCAAAGATGTACTGCACATGCCCATTGTTTTTTTACAGCCATGACATACGTGACTTAACCTCTGCGTTCTCATCTGAGAAATACTAAGTTACTCTTCTAGTAAACTAGTATTCACATGAAATAAAACATTGAGACCATTCAACAAAGGACACTGGGTTGCTATGGACTTGTGACTAGACTTCCTCAGTCATTGTATATTTTAGCATATACAGTAGGTAAAGCTGCAGAAGCTGAACATTATCCAAAACTCCATTTCTTTGACGAGCGTCAATTTGTGAGCTTGCATGCTACCACTCCTTCCTTCTCAAATGCCTTGAAAAGGTTGTTGTTTCACAATTTCACAAATAGTCACCGGGACCGAAAGGATATTTGAGTCAGGTATGGCTGCAGCCTGGAGACCTCCCGTCGCATGCCCTCCCGGCTTGGTGCTGTCCACGAGGTTCGACTTTTCAAAATAAAAGCTTGCGTCTGGTCAGCTATGTTTTCGTACAGTGTTTTGGATGTTTTTGAACTGAACAGTACAGCAATCATGCTAATGAATAAAAAAATACAGCAGATGTCTTAGTTACAACACAATGAAGCTAGCAAAGCAGTTTTGTGTTTATATGTGCGAGCGGGATTTATTCAGTTTGGGAAATCCCACGGTCTCTAAAGCTACAGACCCTCCCATCAACAAAGAATAAAAAGACATGACCCTCCCATATTTTCCTCCGGTGGTCCATTCCATAAATACCGAACGGTCCCTAAAAGTAAGCCCTGCAGTACACAGATCGAGTGGCTCAACGTGGGTGGAGCTAAACGTTTGACTCCACCCACTTGCCCAATAGCAATCGGAAAAGGAAGAATGTATTTTTTTTTTTTAAAGGAAGAATGTATGTCCCTACCATCCGTTGTTGTCTGGCGTCCCCCAGAGACATGGGCTTGTTTCCCACGAGTCACATTTGCTTTCCCCGTTATTCTTTTCCTTAACCCAGCAGCGGAGTGGAACCAAAACATCTACCGGGAAATTTCGTACACCACCGTTCGCCGCACGCCATACGGGTTGAGCAGAGGCTGCACAGTTTGACCAGAGTGCAGGTAGTGTCCGTCCGCCGGCAGGCAGCATCTCCCAGAGACCGGGGCTTGTTTCCCACAAGTCACGTTTGCTTTCCAAGTTATTGTCCAAGTTATTATAGCAGCTTGGTTTGCTGTTGCTGTTGAGTATTGTTGTTACTATGTAGGCCTAAGTTAACTGCAATGATGCTTCTAAATGAGGGAATATGTTGCTTTTGCACTTTTGTGCTTTTATTGCATGTTTCTCTGCGCTATACAACGCACAGAGCTGACCCTAAGCTGTAAACAGGCATGAGGCCATAAACTGGCCGTAAACTGTCCCACATATCTTAATCGGAAAAGCTATATTTGTAAAAACAAAATTAAAAATACAAATAAAGTCCTTATTCAGAAAATCCAGACGGAATATGCTGTTTACATTAAATTATTAATATTGTCATATCTGGATATCTATCAAAGCCTTATACAGTGCCTGGACCAAACATTTGACGTTTTTAGTGATCCTCTTCACACTATAGAGTAAGAAACATTTTGTCTTTTTATCCCTGCTGGCAGTAGGGTCTAAAAGGCAATTGTAGTTGGTCTGTTTGCCCATTTATCTTCTAATTTGGTCCAGAGCAAGATGTCTATACTGGGTAAATTCTCATGAAATTTGGTATGGGAACTTATGGTCCCCAGAGGATGATTCATGTTTTTTTTGTCAACCTATCATTTAGCGCCATCATGAGATCAAAATTGTCCTTTCGCCATTATGTGCTTGATAGTGTATCTCAAAAATGAATGGCTGGCAGAAAGATAATATGGATGGATGGATATAAATTCCTTTAAAACTTTTCTTTCCCTTCCTGTAAAATTCAGTGTTTGTGTCTGGTCTCAAACACATTCATCACCAAAGTTATTAGTTGGTCTTTAGCTTACTCCAGTCATCTGTTGACTGTTGACTGATGCAATGGGAGGCAACTGCTTTGAATTACTGTTGCTCTAACAGTGTATATATTTATACACAGCCTGGTCTCTCGCTCTATGAAACACACACACACATATGTATAGCCCACAGGAATTCAATTTTGTACCTCAAGTGAACAACTTGAAGATTTCCCATAAGAACCTGTTATAATGATAATAAACAATTTCATCTGTATTCCAGGTCAGCATCATGCAGGTATTTTTTTTATCTATATCCTGAAAGAAGCATGCTGTATAACCCACATTTGTTTCAATGTTATTCCTTCCGTATTCCTATCTGCTTCTCTTTTAACCTATTTGAAGAACTAGCTGTGTAGATGACGTCCTCCCTTTCTCCCTCCTGCCTACTAATTCATCTTCCATACGGACGACACTAACCGTCCTGGGTACAATATGGCTTAAAACTGGCACATGGCGAGGGCATGCTGGGTCGAAACAAGACAAATGCACACACACACATACAAAAGGGGATGGCAGACGGGTCAGGGGTAGTGCATCTGCTCTTTAATTAAAATGAGAGGGGGGCCCACAGACAAGGCCTGAATAAGAATGGGGCCCATGTGTGTGACACACGCACGCACACACACACACACACACACACACACACACACACACACACACACACACACAGAGCTCTGCTGTTGGTCCATGAGGGTCCCTTACTGAAAACGTGAGAGACAGATAGGTGGGAAGAAAAGGAAAGACAAAAATAGAAATACACAAAAATGACAGATAAAGAAGGGCAGAATAGAAGAAACAGAAATCAGTAGATTATGTATAACTATATTAAACATAAAATTGGAAAAAAATACTCATTAAATCTACTTAACATTACCTCCAGAGCTGGACATTTTTCACAGGCATGCTTTAACAATTTGGGTGTAAATGGCATACCAACATGAAACCTCCACCCTTAATTTGTATATAAAAAATAGAGACTGCAAAGGCATGGACTGTAAATCCACTTATTTGAAACCCCTCACAACAGAACACTAACACAGTAGAGAAATCTAGGTTTAATGTTTATCTGGTACGGTGCAATAATCTCAGGGAATAAGGGAGTAATCTGAAAAGAAATTGATGTGTTTAAGATGATTTCCCAACTCTATGAGATTGTGGTCACATTGATGGTTACAAGATACTGAAGACACTGTCAAAAGCCAAAGTATGGACAGGCAGCATATACACAGCATAATTTACTGTATAATGTATTTTAAATGGAGCCACCAGTTTCTCCGGTAGTTCATAAAATCCTCACTTTAAACTTATTTTGATCCATTAACAATGGTGAAAATGGGGAATATCCAATGTATGCATATGTGTATTTGTGTAAACGCACGTTTTTCTGTGCAGGAGTATGCGCTTACGCGTGCAGTGTGTGTGTGTGTGTGTGTGAGTGTGTGTGTGTGCAAATGAATCCATAGGGTCTCTCTGGGGAATGTCTCTCTGGAAGAGAGTCAAACAGAGTGAGCAGGACCCCATATATCTACCGAGACTAACAGGATTAAACCTGACTGGGTAGGGAGACAGACAAATAAAAAAAAAGTGGGGTGGGGGCAAAGAGAGAGAGCAAGTGAGTGGGAAAATCAAGTTCTCCTCTTTCATACCGAGGAGAGGAAGAGAGAAGGAGAAGAAGAATGAAGTTATGAGTATCAAAAAGAGGTGGGCAAGAGCAGGAGGAGGAGGGCAAAAAGGGGAAGATGATCAGAGGAGGAGGATCAGTCTGGTTGAAACGATGGGGAAGGCAGCATGTGTGTGTTGGCCCTTTCATGTGTGCATATGTATACACGCAGAATGTTTTTACCTGACTGCAGTTTCTTCTTCTACATGGAAGAGTGATGCTCTCTCCATTAGCCTTGCAGACATATATCCACCTAACTCCTCTCTAAAGCAATTCAAGAGCAATTTAGAAACGCTTTCACACTTTAATGCCCTTAAAACTACTGAGCATACACACACACACACACACACACACACACACACACACACACAAACACACACAAGTACTGCAGTGAGCATGAAAGCAGAACGCACAGGTCAGCAAAATGTGCGAGAAAAATGTCTGAGAGAGAGAAAGAGAGAGAGAGAGAGAGAGACAGAGAGAGAGAGAGAGAGAGAGAGGGAGGGAGGGAGGGAGAGAGGGAGGGAACTATAAAGCCTGTTTTCTACAGCATCCCATGCTGGGTGAAATATGTTTTCCATAAGCCTGTCCTCTGCAAAGTGTGAGCCCCGCTCAGCTGGGTTTATGCATTAACACCCTGCAAAAACTCATTTACCACAAGCACTGCAATCTCACTTAACACAACATTTGGAGATGTTATATTACTTGACACAGTTTGGGTTTTTCTCTGAAGGCTACCAAGTCTTCTGGGAGTGTTGAGAAAAATTTTCTGCAGGGATTGTAGGCCCTAAAAACTGTTGAAACTGTGATATTTTGCACCAAGAAGTGCAAGAATTAATCAGATTTGTTTAGCAATGCATTAAGTAGCCGTTACTACATTACAGGTCCCATGGGTGAGACTGGTGTAGATGATGCAGATGGTGAAAATCTAAATAAATGATCAGAAAGGAACACATGATTTCCCAAAGTGCTGCTCACTTATGAAAGTACATCAGGATTGTCAGTAAAACCTCAACAGGATATATAAATTGATTAATTACATTACTGAAAGACTCCCCATCCCAGAGATCTAAAAAAAAAATCATCTATCCGTATTGTAGCACAATAGACAGTCAGAAAGAGAGAAAATGTCCTTCAGCAGCACATCCCCAATTCAAATGGTGTGACTTCCACTCTGCTAAAGAGCCCTACATGTTAGTGAAGAGGCCTACAATTGGTTCCTGAGGACAGCTTAGAAAGATGTAGATGAAAGTGAATGAGAAGAGCCCTGCCAGAGGTGTGACCTAGTCAACCATGCTCAAGTCCTGTGTCGGTGAAAAGCAGAGAGAGGTAAGTGGAGAGGAGCCGCAGCAATTTCCGCTCCCTGCTCAAAGTATTCTGTAATCACTCTGCTCTCAGGTGCTGCAGGATTTCTATCTGCAGTTCCCCACTCTGGGTGTTTTTTTTCTGCCCATGCAGAGATTCAACCTGTTCGCTCTGTAGCCGGTTCAGTTCGTCACATCAATGGTAACACAGTGTGAATGCTGCCCTGCAGTTTCACTGCAGGCTGTTAGAATGCGTTCCTTGCATTCAGTTGCAATGAGAATAGAAATTTAGAGATGGAATGAATGTATACAAAAATGTAGATTCACCTTAGGCAGCAAAGACACATGCTCAAGTTGTAAATGTCTCTACTTGAGTGAAAAATTAGCTTTCATCCAAAGTTACATACCCCAACTACAACCCAAATGTACAGAGACAGGAGCAAAAAGAAAGCAGCCCAGGAGGAAAATAAGCGTCTGATCTGTCACGCATACACAGACACACTCCACACACATGGAGGAGGACATGTTGTTACAGCAAATGTCTGCACTCAGTGAGAGAACACATCCGTGGGCTGTTTATGGCTATGGATGTGTTTAAGATGAGCAAAAGCATACCAAGGGTCCAATTCACACAAACGAAGCGAGCCAAAATATCATGTTGGTAATACAACTACAGTATATGCCTCAGAAATCCAGGCAAAACCATGCCGCTCCACTCTGCAGCACTCACACACCCTGAACTCAGGTTTTGAGCTAAAAGTCTTGAAGTCTAACACCTGAATATGAAATCTAAGTCAAGTACAGGTCATTAGTATTGAGTCTTAATTCGAGTGCTAACTATAAATGCTGCAATCCAATTGAAGTCAGAACAAAAGTGCCCGGTTCCAAATTTAATAGCTAAAGTGAGTCAGATTATCTTTAACTTTGATGTGTAGGAAAGCATGACCAACACTGGGGTGTTGTTACAAGCAAGAAGCACAGCATGGGGCATTGCTATGCTAATAAACTAACAGTCACATTGACATCACGATGAATTTACACACAAGGCATGCTTACTTTCAGCATATCTAATAGAGTTGTAACCCCATGCCAGCTGATACAGAAGCATTCCCACAGGTAGCAGAGTGGTCGGTCTCTTTTAAGTCACTACAAGCAAAGTCAGTTCTATATGTATACATCACGTGAAGTCTCAAATACATCAAACTGTCAAGTCAGATATGAGTTTAGATCTCGTTCCCATCTCTGTGCTTCACTAGCCAGAGTTTAAGTGCCCTTGAGCCAGGTGTTCGGTCTTCATGGGACAACAGGAGTACTGTAAGTGGTACATTGCAGTTCTGTGAATGTGAACCAAAGTGTTGCTGTAAAAAAAAACAAGTGTGCTCAGTTGACTTTCACATGATGAATAAAGGTTGATACCCTATAAACGCTGATGACTGATACAAACACTCAGAGAGATTATATAGCGCTTGTAGCCTACACAGTATGCCGTGAGGAATCAGAGAGGAACTGGAAAGTGGAGATACTATTATAACGGGAATAAATCACGCTGCACTCTGGGGCTTGAAAATGAAACCTGACGTGGGCCATAAATCTTGAGGGATGTAAATAAAGCAGGACCAGAAATTAGATATTAGAACTTTGATATAAGATGACACTGCTACACCGACTCAAAAATGCTCCTCTTTTTTACCTTGGAAAAAAATCTACAAATGACTAACATGATCCGAGAAAGAGGATGATAGAAGATATTTAAAGGGAAAGACTTAAAGAAAGCAAAGGAAAGGGGCAAAAAGGGAGATTAATGCAGACAGCATGAGAGAGAGGAAGAGAAAAAGACAGGGATTATGGGTACTTTTCTTTTGCAGCCTCATCACAAACAAATAAGCCGATCGTCAAGCCAGGCAATTAATATTCAAGGAATTAGTTTTCTTTTTTAAAGAAAAGGGGGAGAGGAGATTTAGATTCTTTCCCTCCTTTTGCTGCACGAGGATCCATTTTGTGAGCTTAGGCTATAAACAGCTTGAAATCACTTTGACAGCCTGCTCTATCTCATGGAGTACACACACGCAAACACACAGAAATACATACACACACACACATACCACGGGGGATTTTAATTTCAACCTGTGAAATTGTAATTGCCTCTTCTGTAAAAGGCAAAGGATTGTGGGAGAACTAAGTGCAAACTCCCAAGTATCAGTTCTGCCAGTCAGCCAGTTCCTTTTACTTTTGTTATCCATTTATTGATTTGTTTTTGTTTTTTACTTGTTTTAATTTACTTTTTTTCATTCCTACCTTTCTCTTTCTCCTCCGTTTTCTTTCTGTGCCTATCCCTTTCTCTTCCTTTCCTTCTCTCGCTCTCGCACTCTCCTGCGCTCTGATCTGTTTGTCTCACAGTGATGAGACGAGCTGGCAGAGCTGACATTAAATTAACTGGAGCTGTCAAGAAAGAAGAAGGGCAGCTAGGAGAGGAAGAGAAAAAGAAAGAGCAGGGAAAAGAGGAAGAACGTAAAGAGGAAATGCACAAGGAAGAGAGATGATGAGAGAGCACTAGTGATAGCAGAGAGAAAAACATACCACAGGTTGAAAACCCCCATGACACAAAAATGTGATGAAAATGTCTTAAGGGCACTTGGATGCCATTATTATTTTTCTTCTTTTGTTCCTTTTATATTTCTGACTCCTCTCCCTGCAAGGCTGCCCTGTGAATGACTTCTCAACTCTGTACGTCTGATTGTTGTTCTGCAACGTGTCGGGAGAGACCGCCTGCCACGCAAACTGTCAGCAAAAGCTACATTCAGGAAAAATCTCCCAAAGCAAAACAGGCATGAAAGGCTTGCATGTGTGTGTAATTAGTTGTGATATTAAGTCATTTCTAACCTGTGACAGCTCTACTCTAGCTCTACTACTAAATAACCCTCAGACACACACACTATGAGGTGAAGAGGTCCATATTAAATAACAGCTTTCTCTTATCAGGGCTTTACAGTAAAAGTACTTTACTTTCACAACTATGTGTGTGCACACATTTGTGTGTGAAATCTGGGTTGTAAGTGTACTGGCTGGCCCCCCATTTCTTGGAGTGTGTCCACATTAAGCTGCATTCCTTTGTAAACACATCTCTTTCTCTCCATTATAGCCTGTTTGGACTTATCCATTATATTGTGTTAGGGCCGTTTTCAAGTTCAGATGTCCATTTACAATTTTTTTTTTATTATTGGAACAAGGCTTCATGAAATCCTCAGACATGGCTATTCTGACACAACAAAAGTTGGTTTGAAAATGTTAGTAAATTGTAAATGTCTCTAAAAAAAAGTAACGTATATGGTGTTACGGATCAAATATGACCCACCAGAGAACAGTGACAGTTGTGGGCTGCTTTGTAGATGAAATTTAGCTCAAAGGTCCCCAACCACACCACACACACACCTCTGCACACATTCTTGCTTCTTGTTTCAGTGTCTAAAGAGTTAACGAAGCTTTTGCAAAAAGATAACCTGAGCCACCTCACTGTGGGTCTCACTTTTTCTGTAATCATGCATTTTAAATGTCCATATAGCTGATTATTCAGCACATCTGTTGTCATTAACGTATATTTATGTTAATTTTGTCAGAGAACGTCACACTCGCAAAAATAAAATAATGATTTGGTAAGCTGGGATGTCCTGTGATGTGCACTTTTGTTGTTACTGATTGAAAACAAAGCCAAAAAGAAGAGATGTAGCCATTTTCATATTGTCCAGGTGTTTCTCTACAAAAACGACCTGTGAGCGCTAATGTGGACACAAATAATAAAAAGCATGCTGGCATACACTGACATATGAGGAATGAAGAGATGAAAGTGAGATAGAGATAAATGACAGATGAAGGAGAAAAAAAAAGCTATAAAATGTATCAAAGTAAAAAAAAAAAGGAAGATAAATGATGCATAGCAGAGGAAGAGGGGGAGAGAAAGATGTGATGGCCTGCTGCTGGAGAGCTGTTATGTAACATGCTGCCTTTCTCTCAATACGCTACAGATGCCTCAATGTGTCAGTCAATGACTTTTTATCATGATGTCACTGTCATGTCATGGGGCAAAACCTAGTGAGCTTTCCTTCTCTCATATGATGAACAAAGCAGACAAGATCATAAGGGTGGACTGGAAAATCTGAGTGAGCGTGATGTTTAGCAGGGTAGGAATCATCAAGTTCTACCCAGAGATGCAGAACTACAAATTTGTCAAGTTGATGAAATACAGAGGGGCTGTTTAGTTCATCTGATCGGTCAGTAATCACGAAGGCTCACTGCTTGTTCTACAGTGGCCTTGTGGAAATGTTCACTGGATGGGTCTTTAGGCCTCTGTATCGGTCTTAGGTATGTACATTAACTGGCAAAGACAAACATAATGGTATTAAATATATGTTGATATGCTGCTTGCTGTAAACTTTGAGGTTAGCACCGTAATGTTACAGAATTGTTTCGGTCTAATTTTTCAATCATATGGTGAAGTAATTCATGTTCATGTAATGTGAATTTCAATGGTCAGACCAGTATTTGCTATGACACTTCATAAAAATGCACTTATTATGCTCTTGAAAAGAAAAAACTTGGAAAAGAGCTTAAAAAACTATTTCATATTTACACTGGCAAAGCTCATAATTTCATTTCACTCACTGTGGTCTGGCAGCATCACAGATAAATTTACTTGAGGGAGAACTCATTTCAAGGAGGCTGCACCGTAAGTGATTGAGAGTTCTCTCCTTCACTCAGACATAAACATGAACTTTTCCCACACCTGACTGGACAAACACACTACACACTGGGCTGTCAGCGGTCTTTCCTGTTCACTTTCAAACAGGCATGGTTGGTGTTACGGACATGTCAAGATTCTCCTCAACTAATAACTAAAATACGTTTTTGAATAAATCTGAAGCACAAAGTCATGCACTTGCAGAATAATGCTAGAGTCTGTTTTCAGTCATTGTTTGTAATGTTTTTAAAGGTGCCCTGCCACGCGTATTTCATTACTTTGTGGTGATGTCTGAAGTTCTACCATGGACTTTGTAAAAAAAATTGTGGAAAAATGCCTTGGTTACCTTGTTTCAAGCCATTCTAGCGTGGTATAGAAAGCTTGCAGGAAGACTCAGCTTGATTTCTGCCAGTTCTCATTAATATTCAACAAGCTAAGCTGTTTGAATCTGATTGGCTAACGGCTAGCCAATGAGAGCCTGGCTGTCAGCATCCTTTACCCAGCACAACTGGGCGAGCTAATGAATAGTAATGAGCTCAGGCAACATGAAGCTCATACTGAACTCAAAAGATCTAGTTCATGTCTGACTCTGCAAGACTAATATGTACTCTGCCTATGGAAAGGTCATGTAAGTACACATACTGCTCATACAGTTTGTACAGTTTAGGGTTTTAAGTGGGTCTTAAGAAGGAAATAATGCATTCACTGTATATTGGGGAGAAGTTCATGTGACACAATCATCAAATACATTTTCACACTTTCACATGATGCTTTTTAAGTCAAATCCTAGACATGATGCAAGTTATTAACACTTGACTCATCTAGCCCTGAAAAAGCCCATTCAGCCTGTAATGTTTGACTGCAATGTGGTTCAACAGTGTGACATTTCTTCAATTAGGAGGGAAACTGCCATTGGTCTCAGTCCTTGTGACATGTTCTCTCTCTTGCATATACTTTTATGGCTCTTTCATGGCTGTTTCTCACATAATGATTCCCGTCCCCCTCATGTTCACATCTCTTCCTTCCCTATCGCTCATTTCTAATTAGCAGCCAATAGACTAGTTCCACCATCATTTACAGGATCTGCTTACCCTGAGTGTGTGTCAGTGTCTGTCTTTATAATTCCATCAAACATCAGTTGACAGCCTCCTTCCGAAGTCCAAACATGACTTTCATTGATTTCTTCTTTCATTCTATAGATTTTATGACAAGGTCATATCACAATATCAAAGGGGGGCATAATTGACTATCAGGCAACATGGGGAATGAATGGTGCCTGTAATTACAAGCAGGTTGTGTCAAAGTCTTAGGGCACATTTAAGTAGAGAGAAACATATATACATAAAGTAGGAATGACAGTGTTTAAATAGATAGATCATTGCTAAGTGTTTTAGGGTGACTTTTATTAGATTTAACAAAACCAAGAGTCTTTGCATTAAATGCAAACACCAGCATGCTAACATGCTAAAATGACAACGCTTATGTGCTAATGTTTAGCAGGTGTAATGTTTACTAGGGTCAATTTGATAGCTTAGTATGTTAGCATGCTAAAAATAGCTAATTAGCACTGATGGGAATGTCATAGAGATAACGTGGTGATGTCATGGTTATAAACTAACTGGACAAATCTTAATTTTGACCTGAGGATGGTACTAGAAGTCAGAGGATTACTACAATCATGACAATAACAAAAATGACTGTAATACGACCACACCAGCCGCAATGCCAAATCGTGCCAAGGGCGTGAAGTGTGTTCCCTGCCCACTTCCGGCGCCCTTGCTTGGACCACACCCATCTTCCAACTCGGTCTTTATTTTTATCTTAAAGCAACACTATGTAACTTTTCCCGCTTTGGCACCCCTACAGGTTGTCTCATTGGAACTACAGCTGCAGCTAATTTTGACATGGTGTTGCTTTAACTACACACCTGTAAAGTGTGCTTGCATCTTGCACGGTTGTGAAACTATTGTCATGAAAAAATCTGTCCACAGTCACACAGACATCTGGCAAAGTACTCACAACCGCCTGCTTGTTAGTTCCCACAAAAGTAGGTGTCTCCAGGACCACATTTTGCCATGATGACTCACACACACACACACACACACACACACACACACACACACACACACACACACACACACACACACACACAGACAGACAGACAGACAGACAGACAGACACACTTATTATATTATTTATAGTGTCAAATCACAACACTAGACTACAGATAGAGTAGGTCTAGACCACACTCCATAATTTACAAAGACCCAACAATTCCCCCCCCAGGAGCAAGCATTTGGTGCAACAGTTGTGAGGAAAAACTTCCTTTAAACAGGCAGAAACCTCTGACAGACCCTGACTCTTGGTGGGCGGCCATCTGCCGCTGCCGGTTGGGACACAGAGACACTGATACAGATATACAGATATGGAGAAACAGTAGCAATTATAGTACAAATAAAGATAATACAACTATGACTACAAATAATTTTAGTAGCAGTACACAAACACACACACACAGGCTCACAAGGTGAAAACAATACCAGGATCACCAATCGGCGTTTGCTCTTTAGTAATAGAGAGAGAAAGAGTT
The DNA here is from genome assembly GCF_010015445.1 of Perca fluviatilis. Taxonomy (NCBI): domain Eukaryota; kingdom Metazoa; phylum Chordata; class Actinopteri; order Perciformes; family Percidae; genus Perca; species Perca fluviatilis. Next base: position 16,173,877 of record NC_053118.1, read on the forward strand.
TACTTTAATAACTAAAATCAGTTTACCATTTATTTACTTGTTTGTGATGGGCAGTACTCTTGGAAGATGGGAGGGTTGGACATTGGTCACCTCTCGCTGCCCATATGCATGATGTTTTTAGTACAGATATCGGTGCATACTTGTACAAAAAATATGATCCATTAAAAGTACTTTTAAAACACATGGAACTGACCCAGCCTTAGATAATAATACTCTCCTTTCGTACTGACAAAGCTACAATTAAACATTAACAATGTCGTTGTGTAAATGAGCATTGTTTCATGTGTGGACAACACCACAGGAACACTGCACCATAGCAACAAAGCAGCCCTCAGGAGTTTCATGCAATGTAGCTATTTCCATGACAACATTATTAAAAGTGTCATGGCTGCCATCTGAAGTACTTTGATCAAACATTAGCAAGAGAAAAAACAAGGTGCATTCTCACTTCTTTTTTTGTAATTCTTGATTAAATAGATGCAATGCACATTACCGCTGTTTGATGGGAAATATTTGGATAGAACTAGTCAGATTGTGCATTAAGCTCTGAGTCTGAGTGAACTACTCTCTGAAAGGAGACTAAGCAGTTTCATGAAAAACTCTTTATTAAGTGTTCATGAATCCTGACAGTTTCTTCATGAACTTCTTACATATGGGATTTAAAGACAGTGAATTGCACCGTTTTAGGATTACTCTTCATAAATTAAATTTAATTCAATCTGTTGTGCAAACAATATAAAACCAAAACAAATGGTGTGCCAAAAGACATTAAAGCAAGCATTTTCCCAAAGCTAAACAGATAGTAATGTCTTTAAAACTGTCTTCAAACTAATAACAACTTTTAACACCGAGTAATACTGCAGCGCTGGCATGTCTCTGTGTGATTATTAAAGAGCTTTCAAGAACAATGCTGCTGTAGAGCTAAAATATTGACTTTGGTCCCCCGTCCCACTGGTGAATACAAACACCCTTAACCGCTCAAAGTCAAAGATGTATAAGCCCATCAAACACACAAACACACACACACACACACACAAAGACATACACACTAAAATAAAACTGGCAAGCCACCAAGACACTCAATAGAGCCAATCTCTCCCTCGCACGGCAGACTGTGAATTCCCAGTTTCCTTTGCAGCGACAACAGGTTTTTTTGTGTGTGTGTGGGTGGGGATTGTTGATAATGCATATCGCATAAAGGCACAAGCACAAATAAAAAAAAAAAAACAAAACACACACTACACACACACACACACACACACACACACACACACACACACACACACACACACACACACACACACACACACACACGATTAGGAATGGATATGCTTGCCAAGTCATTTTCCCCTCTGTTCCAGAAGGCACTGAAGTGCTTAGCACACAGTGAGCAGACTTCAGCCTATGGAAATGGAAAGGCAGAGTAAGAGAAAAAAGAGGGAAAGGTGGGAGGTGGAGACAGAAAGCAGGAGAGCATGTTGGTCACCAAAATTGCAAAAACAAATTGGTCATACCCATTTGGGCTTGCATTGGCATCCACGAATTGTATTTGAGCCTATTGGAGGGAATAAGAAGCCTTTTTTTATTCTTCAAATTTTAGGTCAACGCTGAAGTACAAATATTTCGTAATCACAATCTATCACACCGCCTCCTCAATTTACAGCATGAATATGCTGCTGTTTCTAGTGCTGTGTGTTCACTAAGAGTTAAATTTAGAGGCGGATCCACTGCCATTACATACAAATATTTTTAACTGCTGCAGTAAAAAGAAATAGATATAAACTAATGCTTACAAGTTGCTCAGAATTGAGCTAAACATGACATAAGGCAGATGTTCTTCTGACAAGAGATTTAGATAAAATAATTGTTGAGGTTGGTCAGTATGCTAACAGTTGTGAAATATAAATAAGAATTAAACAGAAACAATATGAGTAAAGGAAAAATGCAATATGATACAGTAGAGGAGAGTTTCATTAACTAATTCATTCATACTCACTAAATAATTCATCTTCACACCATGTGTTTGCTGTATAAGGTAGAAGCAGCACATAGAGCATGATATATGCAAATTGTACACAGACAAAAACTGTGTTCAATATTCCTTGTATACTGTAAAGTAATGTCACAGCTAAAGATTGACTGTTAATGTAAATAATTTCTGTCTTTGCTTCTCTGTTCAAACCAGAGCAGTCACACACACACACACACACACAATTAACATTGCTTCAGCCAGGCCTCAGTTGTAAGGTACAGTAGTGTCAGTCACTGCAGTGCCGTTACAGTGTGTCTACCCTGGGGCTAAGTAGACCTCCTCCCCTCCAGCCACACACACACACACACACACACTGCACAAAATTTTCATATTTTATGTCAGTGACTGCATCCCGTGTCAATTAACGTCAGTGCTAAAATAAATGCGATATGGAAGCTTTGATCCTTTGAATATTTTAATTGCACCTTTAACATTATTGTCTCTTTAATCTCCCAAGAAGCTGCTGCCGCTTTGACTGACATGAAGATAGAAGTTGGTAAAATTCTAAGCTAAAACGCACAGGGAGAAAAAAAAAAAAGATATTTTTAATGGCACAGTTTTGAAGCATGCTAAATATCAGCATGGTAAATTGACTGAGCTAAATTGGACAAACATAAACATTGTAATTATGTCAGGTTTTCACTCCGTATTTTACTGATTGCTTGCCTGAAGTATTACACCCAGATAACAAACCTCAACAAGAGAGGAATCAGCCGAAGCCTGGAAAAAACCCCTGCTGTCTACACATTTCTTTGCATTTTTTTTCTTCCACTGGTAAGAAATACAACAGTTGCTTGACACCAAGGCATCCACTGTAAAATATCCCAAATATTTAGTGTAAGTGGACTGTACGATATGTATGTTTGAAAAATTCTTGGTATGAATTCTGATATTCATGATTTATTTTATTTACTCCATACCACATTCACCTTATTCAAAAGAATGATTTATGTCATGTGTTCTCCAGTATAAAGATATCCAGACAAACACAGAAGCGATATAAGCAAAGTGTTGAACGCAGAAGTTATTAAGGAATTAACTTTGCAGAAAGGAAAAGGTCACAGCCTGGGATTGGGGCTAATGAGAAGCTCTGTCAGCCATTACATGTTATGTGAAGACTCTCTGTATTAGCTACACTCATGCCAGTTGTTGGCATCAATTCTATGGTTTACCCATGGATTTGTATTTTCCTCAACTTTTGATCAGCTCAGTATGAAGGATAATTACCAAGCTAGAAGAGAAGACCAGCTAGTTTTGCATGCTCTTGGATGTCATACTTACAGCAGTTTGCACCACAGGTGGTGCGAGTACAGGGTCCTGGGGGCTCAAATCTGACGCTAACAGAGAACCACTGCTTTAACTCATTTCAAAATGACTCGACATTTGTGTCAGATACAGTACATACAAATCAGCATCTTTACAAATTTTAGAAAAACGTATATGACTTTTTGTTTTAAAAAATGAATCACTACGATGTGCATCTTTGATGTCTATAGTGTCTTCTTTCATACTATGTTGATCATTAGGCTCATTATGACACACATTATAGATTTCAGGATTTGGGACGCTGGTAATGCTCATCCATTGTTGTATAGATCATGGCTCACAGCAGCATGTCTTTGTTTTGCTTTTATACAAATAATATCCACTATATCATTACCGCAAAGTCAGGCGTTGTGGCAGCCTGCTGTCCTCTCTGCACCAGCTGAGCAGGGGAGTGCTGTGCTGAAGGGACCAGACGGCCGCAGTCCTCAGCAATACAAAAACTACAGTAGCTATGGGTTCGTCCGGCAGTTTAGGCCCGCTGCAATATGCCTAACTTGTTGCACATGCACATATTATTGCGGTATGACATGATTGCCATTTTCATAATTTTTTAACAATAATACATCACAATATCCACGGTTCCAAAATAGCATAATAGGCACAAATCAGTTGTTGAAGATAACAATTTGGACTGTACAGGGATGATGTAGCAGCATAAAAACATTCAGTGTATCTTTTTTTTATTTGTCTGTATAAACCATATAGTGATTGATAACTTTTGTTATAATCAGACCGCTATAAGATACACTGTAAATGCTGTCTAGTCCTTAGAACAGGCTCACTGTCACATTTTTCTTCAGCTTAACAGTCGTAATGGTGGTTTATACATTTTTAAATAGTCTGCATTTATTTGAGTTAATACTGTTAAGACCTCAGTTACAACTGACATTAGTCAAGATCAGATGACAATTTGTTTTCAAAACAAAATCATTTCCCCAAGATACTTTACTATGTTGCACTCACAGCAATGTTGTATCTCAGCCTCTTACTGTAAGTATATCGTTTCAATACATGAACGTCCTTCTTTAAATACCAACATCGCCTGTGTTCTAATTTAAAACACTTAAATCAATGAAATGCAATGACATGATAGATGAGAAATGACAGGCAAACACATTAATGTTCAACCTCCCTTGCATTTATCTTGTGTCCAAAGTCGCTCCGTTTCACATCAAAAGGACGTCACTGTGTAGATCACAAATTGACAACAGCTGCAACTAAGACAAGAATTCAGAAACTTTTGCTTTTATTAGAAACAAGTGAAGTGAATGATGCAAAGTGAATAATGATCTCCTTTCTATGCTTCCCGCCTCAATATTTCATAGTAAGTGATGATCTCCCAAACATAAAGGGTGTTGTTGCATCCATATTTCATTGGAGAACAATGCAGTGTGACTGACATACACAGTGAGGAATTGTGCTTACAAAGCATCAAAAGAACTGTCACACAGTATGGATGGCTGCAGAATAATATAGGGCACTGCTGGATGGATGTAACAAGCTTCATAGCTACACGCATCATTTGATCACATAATACAAAGCTTGTGTGTGTGTGTGTGTGTGTGTGTGTGTGTGTGTGTGTGTGTGTCTATGTGTGAGACACGCTCCATTTGATCGGGTAATATAAAGCTTTGGTGCCTGTGTTTGTGTGCAAGTCTGCTTGACGTGCATCATTTGCCCATATACTACAAAATTGCAGTGTGCTGTGAGTGTGTTTGCCATGCACCAGCTAGGTAAGAAAAAGCCAGGATACACATCTGTGTGGCAACAGAATGTGGAACATGCATCATATACTTAGATAATACAAAGCTAGTGTGTGTGTAGGTTACAAACAGTGGTATGTATAACAACAGGGCTTTCTGAATAAGAGAGCGATGAGCCCTGTCACTCCTGAACCACACATGCTTTCTGCTAAATTAAGCATACAGCATCAGCTACATCAGACAGCGCAGGCATGTATGCGCACGCACGCACGCACGCACGCACGCACACACACACACACGCTGAAAGAAACACTTGTGACTAGGAATATATGCAGGGTATGTGTACACACACAGATAAAAATGCAGACATACTGACAGAGACACGTGCCAGTGCAATGCGACACATAAATTGGGGCATGGATTATTAACTGTCGTAAAATTCAGAACACATGTTGGGACCGTTGTACCTCCAAACAGAAAGGAAAGACATTAGAGACAAACACAAACACACTATACAGTATACATGACAACAACTGAGCGATACAGAGCACTGTGAAGACACACACACTTATTTATTGGTAAAAACCTAGCAGTTAATACACAAGTAACTTCACACATGAGATATTGCATTTTTCCTTTATTAAACTGTTTTGGATAGTTGCAACAGTGCTAATCAAGAAAAGCCAAAAGGTCTGTCTCATTAATAACTTGCACACTACAAGTAGCCCACGTATGAACAGAGTACTTGTATTACAGGGTCAGTTTACCTGACTGACAAAAAAAGGAAGACAAAAAATCTCATTTGCCTCTAGTGATGTATAGTTTTAGATACATTTGCCTATGTCCCAGTCACCTTCACTGTATTGGGGTGGCAGCAAAAATCTTACCAGACACCACTACAGGTAAGTGAGAAAAAAACAACCCTTTATGGTGGCACCAAAGCAGGCCATCACATGCAAAAAAAAAAACGAATCACATTGGGTGAGAGGTGTTCTGTGGGACAAAATCAAGAGTTAATAATGACCATCAATCCAAGCAGTCAGCATCGTCCACCTGGCCAACTGCCAGTTACGTAATCAAATAAGGTCAGACGTACATTAATTCCATTTGACTTTGATGTATGAGGCAAAAAACATCAAATAAGAATTACATGCTAAAACAACTTCAGAGACAGTAAGAAAGAAGTCTTTCATGGAGATCTGAAAATATACTGTCCATGTCTCTTATTCAAAAATAAATACTTTGAAATGAAGGATACAAATTGCCTTTAACCAGAGTATTGTACACACACTCCTTGCCATAGAATAAAACAACACATACTGTAAAGTAAGCACAATTCAATCCATCAAAAAGATGATGGGCAACTCTATAACACGCAATTTCTAGAAATGTACATGCTCAGTACTCCTAAAAATTGTTTTCTGGTACAGAAGACCAGAATGTGTTTTCAACGAGTATTAAGTAGTTGAGTTGTGCTTAATTTATCTGTAAAACAGCTACATAGACCCACAAACATGATGCCAAACTTGTATTTACCAATCTATGGACAATGTCAGGCTGCAGCCATCAGTGGGCAATAGAAAAAGAACAGCATTTTCCTAAAACAGCCTACACTTAGAAAAGGTTTAACCCCCGTAATGAAAAAAACATATGAAACAGAATCTGTACTTGAAATAGATTATTTTTAAAATCAAGTGTAACTAGGGCACATGTGTCAAACTCAAGGCCCGCAGGCCAAATCCGGCCCTTCGCACATTCTGATCCGGCCCGCATATCAATTTAGGTTCACAATAAATTTTGGCCCGCCTAGTTGTGCGCCAAACCAAAAACATGGGAAACTGTTTTCAACTTGCAATTACACGACACTCAAAGCAAAATTTGGCAAATTTTCTGACTGAGACTCCCACAGAAGTTCCAACAGAAGCAGAGAGTTTGCATATTCAGGCTGTGAAAGAGGTTGTTGTGAGTCAGCTGTGTGGTAGCCTACTTAGAAAATCTAATCAGTGTTTTAATCGATTTGCTAAATTCTAGGATGGCTTTGGAAATTTTTTGCTCACTTTTTCAGGGCTTTATGTGGACCAAACTGTAAGTGAGAAGACTATATGATACATGCAATAATTGAGTCAAAGATATTTTACTTTTTCGATTAAATAAAAGCATGTCAATAAACTATACATGTCTGGCCCTTGGTGCGATTCTCTTTTTCCAGTGTGGCCCTTAGGGAAATTGAGTTTGACACCCCTGAACTAGGGTGTTATTTGTACCAAAAAGTGTTTACTAAGGTCTTTGAAAACTGCTGACCTGTTATTAAAAATTTTTTTTTTCCCCCTTAAAAAAAAAAAAAAAAAACACAACAAAAAAAAAAAAAAAAAAAAAAAAAAAAAAAAATTAATTAAAATACTAACTTCACTAAAAACAACATGAATCTCAGAACATTTAAATAATCCTTAAATCAACACCATGTAACTTTTAGCTGCAGCTGTAGTTCCAATGAGACAACCTGTAGGGGGACCGAAGCAGGAAAGGTTCCATAGTGTTGCTTTAACTGTGTAGGTGTTACTGACTTTGTCTTGTTTTCTTTGGGTTCACTCAAAGTTGAATAAGAGCATGTGGAGTTACAGGGGATCGTTTTAGCGCTGTATTCACCCGCTTCAAACACATTGTTTAGGCTCCTATGATTTCACTGTCCTCTCTCTTCTTCACAATCATCTTCTTCTGTTCTTCTTCTGGTTGTGCCATCAGTACAGTTTCTCTACGATGAAGGCCAAGATGGCTGCTGCCAGAGTGAGCCCGATCCCCAGCTTCTTCAGTACTTCCCTGTCAAGACTGTAAGAGCCGATCAACAAAACAGATGAAGAAGGCACAGAAGAAGCAGGACCTTGGATGCCATTGGGCATCTGATTCTGTGGAAGGAAACATACAGAAAGTAACTAAATAGTTGAAATAGTAAAGTTAGAATTTGAATATCTCTCGTGATATTATGTGAATATTCCTCCGATGCCTGCAAATACACAGACTCACACTGCTTTCTCCCACACACTTGTGGACAGAGAGTTTGTTGCACCTCATAGCACAAGTCATGCCCATTATTCATAATAAGGGGATCATGTTTAGATTAAATTGACTGGTCACAGTCACAAATCAAACAGCGAGGCTTGACAGCAGAGTGACCAGTGATCCAACGCATCAAATGTCTGTAATCGGAGAGCTCTGCTTGGTCTTAATGTGTTGGACCATTAAAAAGACATCCACCACTGAAGGGATGTGACAGTGAAAGATGGGAAAGAGCAATGCTGAGAAGAGTGGAGCAGAAGAAAAAGATAGACTGTCAGGAGGGCAGGAAGAGGAAGAAGAGGAGGACCAAATTCAGGTATTATTATTATAATTTTTTAAACAAATATTTGGATTTTATTTGGCCACATCATGATCAACCAAATCACAATTTACTCAGCCCTTGATTCTTCATAAAATAGACATTTATATGAGGACTACCCTTCATGGATCATTGCTGCTGATCATTATGTACATTTAAAAACACATCTATTGATGCCACTTGATGTTAGGATGTGGTGCCATCATTTAGTTGAGCAAAGGGTTACTACAGCGGGCTTCATACTTTCCTGTCACTCTTTCGTCAGCTGAACCTGAGAGGACCTGCTTTCTCTCTACAACAAAATGATAAACAGAATTTTAAATTCACTGCTTATTTCAATATTTTGTGGATGAAAGCGTTCATGAAACCAGCCATGTGCTTAGTGCATTTCAATTATGATGCCATTATCTCTTTGTAAAACAGTTAATGCAGTTTTGTAGTGATCCAATTATTGTGAGTGCTGTCTATTAAATCAAGCTGATGTTGGGGAAGGTGCACTGTGATTTACTTACATGGGGAAGCTAGGAGAGACGTGAGAAAATAAGAGTTAGTTTACAATGTTAGCAGAGCTAAAGCAAGGCTGTGACTGTGATGGTGCTTGAGTTAATCTCTCAGTAGCACATCATTTTCATGTGGCTTTGCAACAATGTTTCTATAACAAGTATAACTTCACATACAACCGCTTCCTGTAGCAACATAGAAAATAGAAAACACAAATAGAAAACACAAATAGAAAAATAGAAAAATACAGCGTTGGGCTGAATTTGAGAGGTTTGTGCGTTTGGCTTGTCGCTAATAGTCAAACATGACAACTTAAACAATGTACATGAGAGCATGATGCTGCTTACTGAAACAACACTACAAACAGCTGTGATGAGAGCAACAACAAAAATAAGATGGAATTCATCAGTTGTGGATGGTGTTGATACAATTGAGATGGTAACACTGAATACTAACAACCAGCCCTGTCTCCCTGACCTCCACCCCCACCCCCAACATCTGACATTTACAGTATCTAGTTTTATCTCAATGTCTGAGAGTGGAGAACTGAGGTGTACTTTCAAGCAAAGACAATTAATTGCTGAATAAATAACAATGACAACACTTGTCAACATCTCCGAGTGGAGTGGAAATCGATCAGAATGGCCTTGTGGTAGTTCCTATATGTCTCTCCTGCATGACGGTTGGTAAAATTACTTATCACCATGAAGGTTGATATTGAGCAATTGATCAGCGGCTTTCCAGATAACCTTTAATCAAGTCAACTAGGGTTGACTGTAAGACTTTTGGATTTGATATTTACCATAGGTAGATTGATTCTCTCTCTCTCTCTCTCTCTCTCTCTCTCTCTCTCATCCTCCATCTCTTTTGTCCAAGTAGGATGCTTAGCCATCTAAGGAATTCTATTTACCATTATCTATATCTGGCGGTGTACATTATCTCTTAGTTTTGCATTCTATATAGTTAAAAAGGCTCATGAGTAGAAAATTATGAAAAATGCAGAAACATCCTTGAAAAGTTGAATTGTAGAGCATTTGTATGCATACTGCAAATTTGACCTATGAACAACTAGTACAAGTATTTGTATGTAACTGAGAGTCAGTGCACATCTACACGTGTTGCATGCACATGGCTTTGTGTGTGAGCAACTGCATAGCGTCTGTCCTCTACCTCTCTATCTTCTACATTACTCCCGCTCCCCTTTCTTGTTATGGGGGAGTGAACGCTACCTTGCCACCCACTCTTCTCTTCACTGTTGTCGCTGAATGGTTTCCTCTGTTACCGTACACAATGGAGGATGGATACCGTGACCGGCAACGCCTACGTGACACATCTCTAAGTCACTTATAGTTACTTCAGACAATAGATGGAGGGAAAACCACTAACAGAGGTCTGGCTGATGTATCCACATTTGCTTAATGGTAGGATCATCGGTTGACTCCCTAATGGCAAAACTGATACGCTGTTTTGTTTCGGTTTTGATGTTTGAAAAACAAGAAGGGTGCTTATTGCTAGGGTGTATGGTGGTAGCCATGTCAAGTCCCTTGAATGTGATCAGAACGAATACAGCTACTTCTGTCAGGGGTTCAAATCACTGATCCAATCTCATCAGCAATAATATATTTGAAAAGTACTCCTCAGTGAGGTTACACTGTAAGCCCTTTAAAAGTTTTGGAATGGCTCATTCATTAAAGGATGAATGAACTGGCAGTGTGAGAAATAAAAAATGAGAAGGCTGCCTGTAAACAGAGAGACTTCAATAAAAGTCACTTAGTTGTACAAATTTTATTTCCTGCTCACTTAGGGAGGAAAGGAGCAAGATGAATGGAAACCGAGACAAAATAAGAAACAGACTAAAAGCAAAGGACTGATGAAATAAAAAAAGGTGAGCATCAAAACCATTATCTTTTCAGTGCTGACAGGCCAAGTATACTGCCTTCCTCTCTATCCATCTATTTATCTGTCTCTCTGCAGGTGTCTTTTAACAACGGGGTGCCATGAGAGAGACGGAATAGTACTGTCTAAAATGTATTACTAGTAGGGAGGATAAGTGAAAATCCAAGTGCCAGTAGGTGCGTGTCAGCACAGTTGGAGAGAGGGGATGAGTGAAAAACTGAGAAGAAATGAGGGAAGGGGGCAGGAAAAGATGAGAGATGTGGCTTTCAATGATAGTTCACCACCTGCTAGCTTGCATGCTGAGTTTGTGCATATGTCTGTGCGAAAGAGAGTTGGCATTTGTGAGTAAGTGTGTTTGTATGTGTAGGCCTGTGGTGGATAATGTCTATCTCTCTGCTCACAGTGGTAGAACAAAGCAAGATAATCCTCCCGAAAATCTATCCAACACCACACTAGGGGTAGCAGCTAGCTACTTCTCCCTGGAGGTACAGGACTCTCAAATGTATCTCTGTGTCTTAGTAACTCTTGCTCTAATTCCACACGTGCGCCTTCAAAAAATGAATAATAATAATAATCTGCCATGGTGTCTGGTGCAGCCTCAGCCAACACACTGACATATTCACACAAAGATACACACAGTGACTCACACAAAACATCACGAGAACTCGAAAGCACAGTGGTCACATTTCTCACATGATCCTCAGCAGCTGTCAGTGTCACTCTAGACACACAGAGACCATTGAAGTGGTTTGTGTGTGTTGTGTGTGTGTGTGTGTGTGTGTGTGTGTGTGTGTGTGTGTGTGTGTGTGTGTGTGTGTGTGTGCCTAAACAGATACTGTAACAGGCTCCTTAGTCATGGGTGATTTGACAAAGCCAAAGCCATAGTGACAATCACAATAAGCTGCAGCTGTACTTTCAACTGGACAGATGGACGGGAGAGACATTACAGCAAGAGTGATTACAAGTAATATTTCTGATACAAATAAATGTCTTTAATGGAACTCAAAACGAGGCTCAGTGCGGACCTTCAGTCATGTTCTCTTTCGGTCTTTTTCCTCATCTGTGATCTGAAGTTTCCTTCATCAGTGCAACTGTAAAACTCTCAGGGCCTAATTTACTAACACTAGCGCAGTTTGCGCTGCGTCTGTTTATGCGAGTTCGGTAATAGCGCACGCTATGCTTCCACATTTTGCGTAATATTTATCAACCCTGACACCCACCAGGCAATCAGCGTCTTTCTCCGCCCACTACACCGTAAATTGCGCTGTAGCAAAGCGGTACTTGTGCTATTATATGGCTGAGTGCAGACTGCGATATTCCCACTGCTGATGCTATGACTGTTTGAAATGATCTTGATGCCAATATTTTTAATGTAGCGAGGAGTTTAACAACTGCTGGAATGTGAACGCTGAGTGGGAGATTCAATTTCATCTTTGATTTCTTCCAGTAACTCTAATATTGCATGGCTGCTTGATCTGTAACGCTAAATGATGTTGTGTTCACTGACAAAGTGTGATTCTTGTGTTAAAAATATTTTCAGCCTCGCCTATGTCTTCGTCTTGCTCAAATTACTGTTGCCATTTCACCAGCGGCATAAAGGTCTACGAGGAAACTCGATTGCGGCTGGTTTACACCTGCTTTTAAGAGGCGGAGAATTTCCCCCGCAGAATAGAGGCGCGGTCTTACTGACAGTCTTTGTAAATACCACGGAATATATAATTAGGTGCACTTTGCGCTTATCCTCCCACCTTTTTGGGTGGAACTCCCACTTTCCCCATGACCTTCCCACGAACGCATATTGAAAGTGCAACTTGTCTCTTCTCGCTCATGTGGCAGACAATCTGCGATTTTACCCAAGTGCGCCCTGTTTGCAAATAGCCAGCATCGGTTACATCCGTCTTTGCGACCAATTAGCGCCTTGAAACAGGCGCAAACGGCTTGATAAATCTAGCCCTCAGACACTATGGTGTGCAGTATACCAGTTGTCACTATAAACACACACAAAGCTACACAACATCCTGATCTAAACATGTTGTCACGTTTCACTTTTACACTTGTTTCTTCATGCCACTTGTATGCATACTCTACATGTTGACTGTATAGTCCCTACACACATACACACACGCAAAGTTTACATAGACAAACATCACTATATACCACAGCAAATAATAGATCATTTAATCGGTTTTATTTTTTTTTTTTCAAATAAAATAATTACCTGGATATTCAATAAAGGTGACAATACGAGATTTAAAGGTCCAATGTGTAGGACTTTCTCCCATCTAGCGTTGAGATCATATAGCCATGTAGCCATCACACTTCAAAAAGCCAGTCTCTTGCTCTTTTCAATACCCTTTTTCTTTTTCTGGGCGAAGAAGAAGACTCCTGTTCCTGAAATTTGGATTTTGAATTTGTGTGGTCCTCCATGTTTCCTTCTTCAAACTTGCCGAGGCCAGGAAGCTACGATACCCATTAACAGCACCAGTGAGTTTATCATGTGACAGCAAAAACGCGAAAGGCGGAGCAGTATGTCCTGTATGTCCCTTACCGGCTAATGTATTTCAAGATGGCGCATGGATATGTCTACCCCAGTTCATGCAAATGTAAATAAATTTCAAGCCAAAAAGGAATACTTGGAATTGATGGTGGTGGTAAATATTCATGAAAAAGGACAAGTTTGTGAACGGGCAACACCGATTTTGATAATGAACAACTAAACACGTTACACACTGGACCTTTAACAGTAGAATATGTGGGGCTTGTGCAGGCTCTACTTTCTACGCAACAGAAATTACAAATTACAGCAGAGTCAACAGAAGCAGCAAACACAACAGTACATCCACTAGTGTCTGCAGGTCATGGGAATAGAAATAAATATAACCAGTTCTATCTACTATAAAACAATCAGAAAGTGAGAAATATCTTCCGTGGTACGGTCAGCTTACAATTATTTAATGTGGTGTTACTGTGGTATTTTAACTGCTTTTAACTGCTTTGTGGTTTCAACTGTTGACTCCAGTCGCTGGGGCTAGTGTCCAAGCCATGTAGTTATGTCACACAATTTGGAACAAAATCAATTATCCCAATGATATATATATATATATAAAAAAAACTGAATTCTGTCTCTGTTTGACAGGCTGAGATGAAGTTTTCCACGCAATGGCAAAGGGATGAAAGCAAGAGCAGTGGTTGTTTCTAGAGATGTTCCGATACCGGCTCAGATACTGCCTAAAACGCTGGTATCGGGAAGTACTGGAGTTTATTCACCGATCTGATACCACGTAATAAAGCCCCAAAGAAAATCTACGTTGAAGTAGTTTATTTATGTTCTTTTTCGGTTATAACTGTCAAACTGGATAATAAAAGAAAGTTCTGTGGCATTCATTGTTTGTGTTTCACACACTTAAGAGTTTAACCTAAGCCAGACTGACAACAAAGATATAAATAACATCACATCCATACAGGGATAGTAGTATACAGTTGTTAAAACATAATAAAATATATGACACACTGGTATCGGATCAGTACTCGGTATCGGCCAATACGCAAGTTCAGGTATCGGAATCGGTATCAGGAAGCAAAAAATGGTATCGGACCATCTCTAGTTGTTTCCCATATACATTCATGCATTTGATGATATTGACACACAATATATGTCCACATCACAATATAAAATAGCTTTAATTGACATTTAGGCCATTATCAATTGCAAGACAGTTCCTGATTCGTCTTAAATGATTTGCTCTTGACACTGAAACCCTTTACATTAAGCTTTAAGTGCATTGTGGACATTCTGGCAGGGTCATAAAAAGACCATGACAGTGGCATCCGAAATCATTGGGACAGACCTACTATCACTTAACAATGCCTACTAAATGTTACCTTCTGCATAGTCTCGCATTGCCAGACCTTTCTCCACAGCGCTGCGGAGGAGGGTCTGGATAGTCCACACAGCATTCCGGGACAGGAGAAAAACATGCTCTGGTTTATTGGCATTTCTTTAAGCCAATCACAATCGTCATGCCACGGTGCACATCGAGCCATGGTGCCGCTGCAATATAGCCTCGGGAAGAAGCTTGATTTGGTGGAACGTGTTTGTTGAAAAGTTGTTTTAGTCATCAACAGAAAACTCAGATTGGACAGATAGTCTAGCTGTCTGGATTTAACCTGCAGAGATCTGAGGAGCAGTTAACCATAGTCCTCATAAATCCACCGGAGTTTAGAATTCCAACACAAAGGAAGCAGAAGGTACCGGACATTCGGCCGAAAAGAGTGAATTTCCAGGGGGGGCAACGAAGTATCCCTCATTAACACAAAGAAACAAACGTGTAAAACACATGACAGGCACTATTACAGACAGCAGGTGCTTTCAGGCACACACACACACACACACACACACACACACACACACACACACACACACACACACACACACACACACACACAAACACAAACACACACACACACACACACGCGCCAGACTTCAGGTAAATCTTGCACTGCAGTATACCGATTACTCTTCATACAGAAAATATGTCTCCTGTTACCTCAGTCATATGGTATCTTTGCAAGCAAAGAAGGGAAGAGGCCTGAGGTGCTTTTTAAATAACCAAAGACATATTTCAGATTTAATTTGATGTTATACAATACACCATTACATTAAGTAACTTGCGGTTTAAAGCACTTTACCAACAATCATTGTCTTGGGAGTCATTCCAGGTAATGTGTCCCTGGTGATTAAGTAGCAAGATATTTTCCTGACCCTGGGATTAAAGAGGGCAGATTACATTTCTCAGGTGATTCCAACACTGGGATTTTTATTGCCTTTATTTATAGGACAGATAAAGTCAGGGAAGTGGGAGAGAGAGGGGGATGACATGCAGCAAAGGGCCGCAGGTCAAAACCGAACCAGCAGCCACTGCGACAAGAACTGAGCCTCTGTAGATGGGCGCACGCTCAACCAGGTGAGCTAACCAGGCGCCCCCACTGTAACAAATTTAAGTGAGTAAAGACAGGCATCCCTGTAGCCTATTGTCGTGGATACCATTTGCACAATTAAAGACTGACTAGAGCAGTGCCCGTTGAAAATGTGCCTGTTTGGACCGGGCGATTGCTTGGCCTGTGGTATTGCTGCTTGTAGAATTCTTCAAAACCAAATTGTACCCCAAAATTACTTACAGAAGGACCCCAAACCACTTAATATGCAACTCCACTGTAAAGCCTACTACTGACTTACAGTGTAGGCTACTTCTACATCAGAGGAAGACATTGTACTACTATATTTACCTGACAGAGAATGTTGCAGATTCAGAATGTAATCACAAAATATCACAATGAAAATGTGGCGTAATCAGACATTAGCCTCATGGACTCATGGCAGTGTGCTACCCACCTGGCCCGTTATGAGAGCTAATCAGCACATATCTGTGTTAATCAACCACCAGAACCGGACTGTGTGTGTGCGGAGAGAGGGAGAGAGAGAGAGAGAGAGAGAGAGAGACGGTGTTGTCTTGTGTCGTATGATCGTTAACGAATTTAACACTTTAGCAGAGGTGTTCATTTCCACACAGGTTTAGTGGCTTGACGGTTAACGGTGAAGTATGGATTTGATTTGCGGGGGAGTTTTGGCGACGGTAATGTTATTAGTGTTGTAAGTAAGCAGTAGACTTAATTAACCCAACCCAGGGCGAGTCTGATGAAAACTGATGTGTCTGCCTGGTTCAACTCTGAGGTGTATGTCACATTTTGTCTCGGAGTCTTTGGTCCTCAGGGTGAGAGGGGGAGTGGCTAGCGGCTAGAGCAGCAAAAGCCAATGTGTGTTTCTTTTACCTATATATTTAATGATATCTTTTGCATTTTTAATCCAAACAACGTCAAACTTGGCACTGCACTTACGTGCCCGTAGCAAGACACATGTCAAGTTTGGAATCCATCGGACTAACGGTTCGAAAGATATGCGCATAACACGCAGACAGAAAGAAGTTCCTGCAATTTATAGATAGATGAAAAATGTTGCAAAGTCAAAGCCTACATTAAACTTACATTAAACCAGTACTTTAACTGAACCTATAGAGGTGGGCCTCATTCAGCCTCATAATAGTGCATGGAGATGCCTTAAAAGTAACACAAATAACATATTTTCTCTTGTCTTTAAACATGCAACAAATGGCTGGATGCTGGATGCTAACCCCCTCAGCCTAATGCAGATTTAGGATATATGCGAGGGATTAGCAGGGCTGCTCCTGTCAGTTGTTCTGTTAAGAGATAACTTTTATACCCAAGGGGATACTCAAATGCTTATACAATTAGTCACCTAACCACAGGTTACTTGTAAGGTTACTTTTTAATTATTATTTTGGCATTAACTCTGAGAGAATAACTTTGTTTTGTAGGGCATGGGTTGTAAATACAGATGATGTTCTCTCTCAATCAATTACTATTGCAATAACAATAATTAACTGCTGAGATATACTTTGACAAAACTGCAGCTGCAAGTCTGTTGAGTTTAAGATTATGGAAAAAATTGAAATACAATACAAGGCCAAGGACTCATCTGCTGAAGAACTTTTTTCAGGAGTTTGTTTACATGTATAAAAGGCCCATTCTGGGGAAAGTCTATTTTTACGATAACATGAGAGAAAAATCCAAGAACATATTTTTCAGTTTTTGTGCTTGTTTGAGTGCTTTGTTATTTACATCTTCCATCTTCCATCTGTGGTTTAAAAGCAATACTCACGAGCAAGGGACATTTTAAATAAACAAAACAGAATGAGGCTGCATAATGCCATTTGACATGTTAGGTAAGACTACTGAAAATAGACAGATATTTTGATGGCTTAACATTTATTCCTTTGTTACTGTGACATTGGTTCTTTAAGTATACACAAAGCGCAGGCCATGTAATACAATTTGACATGCTAAATGAAATGCTTAAAATAGCTACGCCTGCAGTTTTGAAGGCAAAACTAATTATTTGCTACTCGAGTAAACAAAGTCATGCAAAGGCCAAGCAAAACCTTTCGACACTTCAAAATATATGTATATATTATTTTAAAAGGATTAAATGTATTCCTACCAGAAAAGACTAATCTTTGGCTTTTCCTGACAATACAGAGGACAACATGATGTGTGCATAACGCAACATCAAAGCAACAATCCATAACAGTTGCATGCCAACACGGAGCAGTTCAATTGTTTGTAGTGAAATACGGCTTTTTTTCCCCGAGTGTTATGCCTGTGTGTGTGTGTATATGTGTTCGTGTTAGGCGCACGTGGGTTTTGTCTACATGACTGTGTGTGTACAACCAGTTTCTCATATAGCCTGCGGCTAGTAGGAGTCTGCCATGCACACCAGGGGGGACTGTGCATCGGCCTATATTTGTACATACATCTGTGTGTACAAGGATCTGTGTTTCTGTGTGTATAAGCTGTGTTTTACCAATGAACCTGTAGTGTATGTCTGTGTCTATGTACTGTAAGCATTATGATGCAAAATACCAGCAATCCCACCCACTCAGCCTGTACTACAATATACAAAGATACAATTTTAAACATTCACCCAGTGTGTGTTTTTATATTTCTCTAAAACACACACACACACACACACACACACACACACACACACACAAACACACGAAGAGCAAGAAGTGAAAGGTAGTGAGAGAAATTATGAAAAGTGGAAAGAAAAACACAATGTCAGACAGAAAGAAAGAAACAGATATAAAGAAAAATAAATAAAGACACAAGGAAGAAACCAAGAAAACCAGCCCCAGATAAAAAGAAAAACAAATGTAATACTCCAGAGATTCATTTCATTCACCTCCATTTTCTGTTTTTCTGTCAATATGTGGTCAATGAGGGACATTGTTCACTGCTCGTATTCCTCCATTTCGATCTCTCTCCCAGCTCTTTTCCTTTTTCTATTCTGTCTTTCATACCAACTGTGAATTTGCTGTTTTGTCCCTGTCCAATTCTCTTGGTCTTCTTGAGGAAGTATGCTGACAAAAGAGCTGATTACTGGGTGCCACTCAAGTTGCCTTTCTGTCTCATGATCTCTCTGTCTACCTTGCTCTCTCTCTTTCAATCTTGTTTCATTTTTTGGCCTCTATCCCCGATCCCCTCCCCCTCCTCATCTTCTATCATTTAATTTCATCTGAGGATGAGGACTGGTGAAGATACTTTCTCCTTTTCTTTCCTCCACCGTGCTGTTGAGTGCTTTCTCTGCTATTGTGTCCCACTAAAAGACTCATTACTGTCCTTCCCTTTCTGCAGAAAGCTGTTCCTGTGAATGAAGGGCTGACAGACCGAGATATAGACAGTAAGAGATGTAAATAATGTCAATAAAAGCTAATAAATCTCACTAAAACCTTGGTCTTGTTTCATGGAATGTAATGAACATGTCACACCGAACATAGGAATGAACCTTGGGCTGCACACGGACAAAGAGCACCGTGCCATTAGACCACTACTCATCCATCCATCCATTACTGTACCTATCTATATATTAACACATCAATACATCTATGTATCTGCCTATCCATCTGTTGTGTGCATCTAAGCAATCATGTCTAACATCCATGCAGCCACATGTATCTATCCACTTTCAGGTCCATTCTTCCACATCCATCCACACAAGCTTTCACATGCCACTCTTCCATCAATCCATCTATCCATCTGGCCGTACCGCTTCATTCCTATACGCATCAGTATGGATGCTGGCTGGTGTGCAATCATCTCTCTCTAGCCATCTCAGAAATGGTAAATCTCTCACTTCGACAAATGGACATCAGAGACCTTAGTGGTTTCCCTCTGACTATCTAATCACCCACTTATCTACCACTCTCTCACTTTCTCTTAGAACACTCCTCTGCATATTAGATGAAACCACAAAGCTCAGACTCCGTCCTTCTATTAGCTACTCAGTCATCATGCAATCTCTCTCCTCCCGGCGCTTTATTCTTCTGTTTTTCTCTCACTCTCTGCCAAAAGTCTGTAATTACAGACTCTGCTACAAGACATGGGGGTGAGCATCTATCTGCCTTTCCCTAATCATTCATTCATCTCAAATACGCATACAGCTCAGTGTGTGGTGGACTCACACAGAGACTCAGAAAATAGATGGTATTCAAATATATATAGGCCAGCCACGACTGCGTGTGCAGATATGTGTGTATTACATGGGTATGCTAGTGCCAGATTGTACTGAATGCATGTGTATTTTCAATCAGACCTGTTCACTTATAATAATAATAATAATGTAAACACACATACTGGACACATGGCTGTGAAGGACATCACATATACCAGAGGGCTACTAGAAGTGGGTCTGTGTGTGTAGCTTGCAAATACTGCTGTGTTTCCAAGCCATTAGGTCACTTATCTATAAGCACTGTGCTCCATTTCCACTTTGGTGTCATTAGTAGCTGACAAAGCTGGTCATAAGGATTACAGATCAGTAGCAGCATCACTGGAGATCACTTATAACAATATGTTAATTGCCAATATGCTGTGGGAAGTAGAGAGAAGCATTCCTTAGTTTTACATTAGACCACTGTATTACAACATACAATGATCTGCTACCTCTGTCCTTTCTATCTGTATGTTCGGCTAAATTTGTTTTCATTCTGTGTATGCCATCATTCGTTTATAAGTCTAAAGCTCTCGCATTTTTAACTAAACCTTTTGCTATGACTTCCTTTTGCTTCAACAGCAATCTTGTTGTAGTCTCAACCCAGCCAGCACACAGCTTACTTTACCCATATACTCATATAGCCATAGTAAATTTCATACACCACCCCCTACCCGAAAAAAACCCCAACTCAAAGCACAAGGTGTGTTCACACAGCAAATAGACACAAAGTGTTAATGTGTCCTATTCTTATTTTCATAAGTGACAGACACTTCTCCATCTCTGTAAAACTTGAGATCCCTGCATAAATTATTTTCTAGAGCACATTGACATGGATATGATGATGATGGCTTTGCCTGCTTTTCCTCTGAAAAAAACAAACTCATGAGAGACATTTAGACCTTAGGACTGGTAATAAGTGGTGAAATATCCAGAAAAGGGTATTTACAGTATAAGGACCAGAGAAAGTGTATGTCAGTGTGTGAGAAAAAGTGTGCATTACAGTATGAAGAGTGTGACGTGTGTATGTGTGTGTGTGTGTGAATCTACGTGCAAGAGAGAAAAATGAAGGCCTGGGCATGTTGTGTAAGAATGTTGAAAGAGCGTGAGTGATGGGGAAAGTAAGTGGGGAGAAACGAGTGCATGCGTGTGTGTGTTGGATGGGCTGCAGACTTTATGAGGCAACTAGTTTTACAAGGTCTAGTCCCCAGTGCTGAACTTTTCATTGCTGAGTGACGTGTCGCTTGGCTTGCTGTGAAACCTTTCTCTTTCTTTCTTTTTATCTCATTCTCTGCAATCCATTTCTCTCTCTCTCTGCTTGCTTTCCCCTTCATCAGTGTCAACCTATCTCTCTCTCTCTCGTGTGTCTGTCTGTTCCTTTCTTCCCCTCCCTCTCTGTCTGGCAGTAAAGGCTGATGGAGTGTGAAATTAGAAAGTGTATCATATTCTGCTCTGTGGCTCCATGTCCTGAGCTATAAGCTACAGCTAGTCAGAGTGAAAAATAACATGCAGTGAAACAGATACATTAACATGGTGTTTGTGTGTTGTGTGTGTGTGTGTGTGTGTGTGTGTGTGTGTGTGTGTGTGTGTGTGTGTGTGTGTGTGTGTGTGTGTGTGTGTGTGTGTGTGTGTTGGAAAGACAGGAAGGAAGGACAGTTTAGCCAGCCACAGCTTATCTTAAATTACTTATCTCACGCCTGATACACTGGTGCTTTTCCACAACTGCATAAGTGAGAATGGATCCAGAATGTGGACACACGCACACACAAACACCCATGCACACACACGCACACACACTTTATCCATTTACCGAATGAATACAATTTTAATGGCCTGTTGTAAACAACATTTTTATAGTTTTGATAAGGAAATAACACAGTAGCTATGTTTCCATCCACACGTTTTTATCCGAATTAAGTGATATCGAATGAAAAATGCCTTATGGAAACAGTAAAATCCGATTGAATTTCATGAATATCGACTCAAAGAAAATACGTTCGGTCTCATCGGATTTTCTCTTGATCGATATACGGCTTATGCGATAAACGCTGATGGAAACGTTATTTGCCGAATAAATAATGAATTACGATTAAGTTTTAGGTCATTTTATGGTTGCAACCCGCAATAAAATGAAGAAGTAGTTTCAGTTCATTTCCGCCCACTATTTCCGCTCTGTTTGCACACATGACAGCTGTCAACAAAAACAGATGTAAGCGGACAAACGAGGAGACGAGATACTTTTTTAATTTAATTTAACAGAAAAATATAACGGCTATTTTAGATAGCAAAAATCTAAGAAACACCATCATTTATCAGGAGCTCGCGAAGGAAATGACCAACAAAGGTTACGACAGGGACATTCTAAAACGCTAACGTGAAAAAGCTTAACGTGGTTTAATGTATCTAAACAACGATCAATCATCAGCAGATTTATCATGGTCATATCTTGTCATAAACACTTAAGCCTGTCAAAAAAACTAAATCGAAATCCAACGGTTATAGAAGTTATCTGCCGTTAATGTTTTCTTCATCATTGCGCCCTAGGCGAGGAAAAAGCTTTTTGGTTTAATGTACCTAAACAATGATAAATGATTACCTAATTTCTCTCTCATATTGCTCCTCATAACTACTGAAAACTGTCAAATCTAACCCAATGTCCAATTATTATGGACATTATCTGACATAAAGCTTTTCTGCTTCACAGCAGGGCAGCGGAGCGGCTGGGGGTTGACTCTCCACGGTTCTCATTGGCTTTATAAGTCCTAGGGGCCCTATCTTGCACTCAGCGCAATTGCCTTTGTACACCGACGCATGTATCATTCCTATTTTGCACCCGACGCACAGCGGACTTTTCCCTCCACAGACGCACGTCGGTAAATTAGGGAGTGTATTTGCGCTCCCGGGGGCGGTTCAGCGAAAAGAGGAGGCGTGTTCCGGCGCAAACGTTACTTTGTGCTATTCTGCAGTTTCAGAAAACAATTCCGCCACTGACCAGGAAAAACCTGGTCTAAAGTCAGTGGCGCGTTATTCAGATGCTATTTTAGGGGCGCATGCTTGGCCATAATGTAGCGTGTGCACAACGCGCATACACTTCTCTCATCTACAGAAGTTCCCACTTTTGAAAACCATACATAATTACAAAGAAAAATATTACTGAAAATGCGCTTCATGTGTTTGGATAGATCAGGAGGCACTTACAGTCCTCAAAAAGTCGCAGCATTCTTTGTGGCTTGTTGTGTTTTACACATTTCCATGAATCATGGATGTGTTGATGACATAAATGAGGAAATATTAGAGGACTTAAGGAGACGTGATGTTGAACTACGGTGGGATTGGACACTCCGGCGGAATCTGGTCCGGGAGTACTTGCGATAGCGCTCCTGGTGGAGCGGGTGGACGGAGATGGAGTGGGGGGAGGAAAGGGGCACAACAGGTGCAGGTGGTGCGTTTTGAGTCCCACGCTCCATTGCTGCAGCAATCCTATCCAGACTTGAGGAGATGGCGCCGAAGTGGCCGCAGCAACATCGCCACCCAGCCAAGACGGGCATTTATTACTTTATCGCATCTCGGACCGGCAGCTCCGCTGGCGTCGCCAGGCAAATCCCGTCATAATAGCAATCCGCCATGGAACAAGCGCCCTGCTCTTAAAGGGAATGTGAGATGACGCTCTGATTGGTTTATTGCACATTACGCCCAAACCACACCTAGCTACTTCAGACCAACCCATTTAAGATTTGCGTCGGGCGCAAGAGTCATTTATCCCGCCGGTAAAATAGCAACAGCGCCCGAGATCCGCCCACAAAGCTACTTGCGTTTTGCGTTTCATACTTGCGTTTCAGATCGTTAAAATAGGGCCCCTAATGTGAAAAAGCTTAACGTGGTTTAATTTATCTAAACAACGATCAGTCATCACCAAAAAAATCCTCTCCTATATTGCTCATCATAACCACTTAAAACGGTCAAATCTCACCCAATGTCCAAATATTATGGATGTTATCTGACACTATGATGAAGAAAACATTAACGTGAGATAACTTCTATAATTGTTGGATTTCGATTTAGTTTTTTTGACAGGCTTAAGTGTTCATGACAATATATGAACATGATTCATCTGGTGATGATTGATCGTTGTTTAGATACATTAAACCACATTAAGCTTTTTCACATTAAGCGTTTTAGAATGTCCTTACGACAAGCCGTGGGACGTCCTGCGGAGTAAATGGAAGGCGCTCAAACAGCGTTACACAGCTCAAAAAAGACAGTTGTCTCGCAGCGGTGCCGGAGGGGAAATAAAAGGCAAGTTCCACCTTTTTGATGAGCTGGATGAGCTCAGATCCTCGGTCAAAGGCCCATCGGAGCTTAGCTTGGCTTCTAATATTAACAACTACTACTACTTTTGTCTAGCAAAACTTTGTTTGCAAAAGTTCGCTTGAATGTTGTGCGATTCAGTGCAAAAATGAAAGGAAACACCATAAAATGTCCAATTTAATCGCAAAACAGCATGTGACGTCATTACGCACAGGTTTTTATTCGCTTTAGAGTTGTTTGATGGAAACACACTTTCACCAGCTTTATTCGCATGAGTTTTTTTACCGAACTTCAGATAATTCGATTGACAAGTGGATGGAAACTTAGCTAGTGAGAGCTTGACAGATGAAGGATAGAAAAAGATGAGAGTACACATCTGGTGTACACTCATACACACCTATACTACATTGGCAACTGATTTAAAGTTGTTAAATGTAGCCCTGAAGCACTGAACTCTTCACTAATTTTAACAAGACAATATGACTTAATATTAGACGTGTAACACATTATATATATATATATATATATATATATATATATATATATATACATACATATATATATATACATACATACATACACACACACACACACACACACACACACACATATATATATATACAATATACATTATCTATGACACATGGGATAGACAATCACAGATGCAAACAAAATTGAGTGTTAAATTAAATTGAGTGTTAAATTAGGAGGATTAACAACCAACCAAAGGTAAACAACACTAGTCCTAACACTAGCAGCTAAAACTACTTTCCAAGCACCCCAGTCCCTAAATCCCTCTCAGTGAAGACAATAGCTGAAGTCATAAGCTATTTTATTTACAACAATATGTGCCAATAAAGTGTTGTGGAACATAACAAATCTAGATGGATGACATTGACTTGGGAGCCAGAGTTAACAACATCCAATTTGTATCATACCAGTGAAAAATCCATCCTCCTTGTGGACTGGCCAAAAAAACTTACTGCATATTGCTGCCCATACTAACTCTTGTTGGTGTGACAGTATTTTCAGGGTAATTTCCAATTTAATACTTCAATACAAATTCAAGAAAATGTATATTTATTTGTTTAAACCAGTTACTCAAAACGTATATACTTTCATGCATGTAAAAAATGTAGTCTGAGGTGAATGGATCTTCATTTTCAGCTGAATCAAATTGCATTAAATGGACTGGAAACCACAGTGCATCGTATCTTTACAAAATTATCTATCGTCTTTGTATTGGATCGTGGACCATGCATCCAGAGATCCGGATAGTCTGAGAGGGATAAATACTCATCTGCACTGAATAAATGTGTGGTAGAGTGGTAACATGCTGTAAATGCTGTTTGTTTGAAGTGTTTATGACCTGTGTAGTTTTATTCATTTATGACCTCACGTTAATTTTCAGGTCCCGTTTCATTTTTTTCTGTTCCATATGCTGTGCTATACCTTTTTTAAATCTCAACCACCTAGTAAACTCTATTTTAGGGTGTTTGCTACATAAGTACAGTAAGTGTTACCTATTACTTTTGTTCTAAAGCCATGAAGTGATGACTCTGCTTACATATGCCTCTTTTTGTGTGCATTTGCTTTGATGTCAGTTTGATTTACAGTGCTGTGGCATTGAATTGGGAAAAAATAGGATTCAAGGTCTGCATTTAGATATACCTATATGCAGGTGTGCATGTATTTGTGTGTGTGTTTACCTGCATCAGGCCGGACACCTCTCCTTTCTGAAGTGGTAAGGCAATGGAGGGAGTGAAGGGCTTACTCTCTTCCACTGGCCGGCCTTTCAGGAAGTGTTTTCCAGCCTCGTAGATGTCCACCTCAATCATCTTCCCTTTGAACTCAGCCCTTTTAGGTACCAGCACCTGCAAACCAGGAGTGACACATCATAACTGATGTCACTGCACATTTTGCACATTGGATCAAATTAACATTGAGTGAAAGTTATAAGCAGTGATGCCAGTAACGTTACTCTAATCTGACCACTTTTTTCAGTAACGAGTAATCTAACGCATTACTATTTCCAAACCAATAATCAGATTAATGTTACTTATCCAAGTCACTGTGCGTTACTATTTTTGTCATTTTCCTTAGTAAAAATATATATTTTTGCTTTCTTCTTGCATCGCGGGGAGGGATGTCACGTATGTGACAAATCACGTTTTCAGCATGAGGACAGGTCACGTTTTCAGCATGTGGACAGTTAACGTGTACCACGCAGTGACACAAACGTAAACAACAATGGAGGGAGGAGAGAGATGTGTGTTTTCTAGCTGGAAATACAGTCACTATTTTGAGTTTGTGTCCGCTAAAGACAGCAATATTAAGGTTTGTTGTACACTCTGTGCTGGTGGCGACAAAGTGCTATCTAGCTACAAAAACACTACGTCAAATTTGAAGAAACATTTGGAGGTGCAGGTGGTGCGAAGCAGAGAGCAGGAGGTCCCCCACCACCCAAACAACAAAAGGTGCAAAACCAGTAAGTGGGGGAGAGTTGAAGTTGGTCGGGCAGTACGTTGTAGAGGAAATACTGCCCTTAAACACGGTTGACTCACTCTCTTTCGTGCCATAATAAACAAGATCCCTACTACTAGCAATGCCGAGCTGCCTCACAGTAAACCGGTTGTCATGTTTATGTTGAGGCTGTGGGGGTGTTGTCGGCAGTTGCTGAATGTACTAACTAATAAAGTAACTTGTAGTCTAACTTTGTTACTTTTAAAATCTAGTAATCTGTAAAGTAACTAAGTTACTTTTAAAATCAAGTAATCTGTAAAGTAACTAAGTTACTTTTTCAAAGTAACTGTGGCAACACTGGTTATAAGGTACAGAACAAAAACAATGTGTCATTTAGTGATTGTATTTTAGTGACCACAGGTGAGATATATCTCACTTGCTGTCATTCACATAGAAAGGCAGACCTATAAAACCATCCATGCCAATAACAACCCTCTGCATGTTTTACCATCTGTCAATTACATTTTCAATTAACCGCTGCTCAAAACAGTTTTTCCCAATGCTCCCCCACATTGTTATTTAGCTAGTCCCTGTCTGCTTACAAAAAAACACACAGGGCTGAGTGTTTTCAGTTCCATTTATGGAAGCCCTCAAGGTCAAAAACTACGGCAACAGCTGTGAGATAAACCACTGGGATTTGCTGGTTTGTCTTATTATTTCACCACGGCAACTATAAATCTCGGCTGATCACAGAAGGAAGGAACAGAAAACAAAGAGTTATAATGACGGCCTAGTGTGAAATGGAATTTGTTCTTAATGAAATGTAAATAAAGATCATATGCAAATGCTGATGTACTTCTTTTGGTCAGCTCTTGTTTCAGATTCAATCTCTTTTGTAAACCCTAACAGAATAATTGGTGTTGTGATTATTAGTGAGAAATAAAACTGTAGTCACTGTAATGTAAAATCACAACTAAAGTAAGGGTTTTCTTTGATAACATCCTATGAGTGATCACCTTATGATTTGAAAAGTTATCCTTTCTGAATAAGCAGACATGAACACAGCATTTATGGAAAACTGTCAGGGTGGTTGCATGCTGACTCAGATCATCTGGTGGTCTGTCTAACCATTACACGACTCTGCAGGGCTAAGCTTCTGACTGGGCAGAGAATAGCATGTGAACTGGTGGAGGGAGTGTTACTGCTGTGATGGCAGGAGTAAGCCTGGCTCAGTGTTAATCTGTCAGTCTATATCCAGCTAGTGGAATATGATAGGAGATAGTGAACAGGCCAGACAGACGCACAGCCAGCGCCACACCTGCCTAATCAACACACCTGCTGCTCGACACTCTGACTACTGTGGGTGTGTGTGTGTGTGTGTGTGTGTGTGTGTGTGTGTGTGTGTGTGTGTGTGTACGTAGCTGGCAACCAGGCTGAGAGCAGAGAGGTAAAACAGCAGGCCTATGGGAGAGGAAGGTGAGTGAGTGTGTGTGTGTAGGTGAGGGTCATTTGAGGCCCATTACAGGGTGATTAAATGATGAAAGACCTTGTCCGATTTCATTGGAAAGCCCCAACCCCCCACCCCCCTCAACTTCCTCACTCAGCCACTAAAACAAACTTGCACGCGCACACACACACGCACGCACGCTGTGGTTAGGTGCCTATTATACGCGTCAGGATAGATATCCATCTGATGGTGTAAAAGTGAAACTAGCCCATTTGTTCACACTCACACCTCTCTCTACCTTATTCTCCCCACTTCCCTCCACCCACGCACCCACCCCCTCTCCACATCCTTCGGTCCCTTTTCTCTGATCCCACTACTCTTTTCACTTCTTTACTGATCCTTGACTTCCCCCTTTTTGTCCCTCAACCACGCAATCCTCCCAACGGAACCGCTCTGTTTTGCTTTTCTCTTTCTCTACATTCTTCCTTTTTGTTAAATATTTGTGATGCCGTTATCCAGAGTAATATTGGTGACATTTAACCATTAAGTTTTAATTTTGATTAAATTATAGCACCAAAAATAAATGTTGAATTGTTAATCATAATAATATATATATATACACACACACACACACACACACACACACACATACAAGTGAGGACACAACCTCTGTAATGTGTGTACTGTATGGGTCTGTGTGTCCTGTTGATGTAGACATAAAGTATACATCATATGGAGGTGTATCCCTCGGGGGGACAGATTCAGGAACACATTGGTACACAGTGTTTTCATGTTCTTTCTTTTTCAAGTCATAATGTGATTTAGGAGCACATGCCAAATATTCAAAGTAAAAAAAAAAAAAAAAGAGGGAAAACATCTTACATGTCAATGCGTTTTCCTCTTGAGTACAGTCAACTGACACACATGACATACATGCCTGCATATGCACACATGCACACATGCATGAAGGAGCGTGCACTCTACCACACACACATGAACCGGGTGACACTTGTAACTTAAGTTTATAGCCTGCAGAAGGAGGTGCAGAGGAGGAGAGGAGAGGAGGGGAGGAGAGGAAAGTGGAAGGGAGGAAAAATTATTACCATCCCCTTCCCTCCCTGCTAATAAAAAGCATAACTTCAAACATGTTTCTGATGATGGTAAAGCAGGAGGAAATTGATTTATTTGAAGATGTTTTAAAGTGAATTTTTCACAGGTTGAACGAGGGTCTTTGAAGCCATGCGGATGTGTGTGTGTAAGGTAACAGCTGGGTGTGTGTAGGATGGAATGTTCATGTCTTTAGGGCTGACCTTAATGCTAGTACAGTAAAAAAAAAAAAAAAGTACTGCCGCTATCAGCCGCCAAATGCTCTCATGACCACCACAGGGTGTGTGTGTGTGTGTTTGTGTGATGTTATAGCTAACCTACTTTAGTCAATACAAGTATAAGCTTTTGACACCTGCTGTGAGTGCTCTGTGACATGCAAAGCAAAGCTTGTGACCTGATTTACTAAGTGTGAAAATTAGGGAGGGTTGGATTAGCTTCACATACGGAAATATTTTCATCAAACAGATTAATGTAATGCTTTTTTACTGTATGTTTTTGATGGTGGATAGAGTCTGCAGGCCAACGAAACTATTTCAGGATTCATCCAACACAAACGTGTCAACAAACATGCGGCGTGCTGAATTGTCCTTCAGCAGATGGACGATGGATGATGATATGCAACTTAGCTTGATTATAAGTTTGATCACCATATTGGATAAAAAGGAAATAAAACTGAAACACTACCAGTACTACGCTAAGTTTCTTTTTAGGGTAGTTTAAATATATTGAATACATATTTAGTGTATCTTAACTTGCTTTGGTCAGAAATTGTGGTTGTGAATGTGCTATATACTGTAACCCATAAAGTAAAAATATGCTGGTGAGAGCCACATGCGCCAGTCAGTGTGTGAGTAATTTATTAAATATCTTACCTGTTCATAGAACTTGTTGTGAGACACATAGTATTGGGCATCAAATGACTCCTCTGTCACCAACACATGTTGCCTCTCCCCTACCTGCAAAGACAGGGAGAGAGATGGAAAGAAACAATTTCTTAGACAAAAAATATCAAACATATACAAGTTTATTGACTAATGAAACATCAGCCTTTCATGCAGCAAATTAGTTTTCTTCTATAGACATGGCCATCTGTGTGTGTGTGTGTGTGTGTGTGTGTTTGTGTGTGTGTGTGTGTGTGTGTGTGTGCATGTCCACAGCCATATGCTAACCCTAACCTAAGCAAAATAACATGAGACAACAAGACCCTTCATCTCTGTCTCATCTCTACTTTCTTTTCAATCTCTGTATCTCTTTCTGGTTGATTTAGTTTAGATTTAAAAGTGACAATTTCCTTGCCAATGATGTGCTTTTAAGTCAGAAAGGGTAGGGGTGCATACATATTCTTCTTCTGTGACTCTGCTAGAATAGTGTTAGAAATTAGGGTTATTTGCTTCAACTGAGCTGACAGAATCACCTTGCTTCAATGCATATACAAACAGATAATTACATCTGCTGACACACATCTACTGATGTAGTCTGACATAGATAAAAACACTTAGAAATAAATAAATACAAATAATGGTTGTCTTAGTTTATATACAGTAGATATTCATGGGTTTCTTCTGTACATGAGTTTACGGATTTTGTTACACATGCTGTGTATAAGGGCTGGGTATCTTCTTCGGTTTAATTTCAACACAAGCAACATGCCTCGGTCTATTCATCAAGATCCCAATTCAATCAAAGTTTTGAGCTTTCGTGTTTTTTTCTTGTTTTCTGTTGGCACAGTTCACCATTTAATTACAATCTCAAGGTTCTCGAGTCATTTCAGTTTTATCACTTTGGCTGAGAGGATAGTGGGTACTATTAAACTCACATCCTTACAAAAGAAAACTGAATGGAAAAAAACTAAATAAAAAAAAAAACCACAAAGCTATAGAGGATACAATTCAAATGCTTGGCCAAAACAGACTTTTCAGGAGGTCAGAAAAAAAGATACTACAACAAGGCCTCCCAATGAAGGCATTGTGTATGGGACATAATGTCTTTATTGGTAAAAAGTATGCTGGTGACTCAAAGAAGGAGAAAGACAAGGTTGGTTAAGTACTGCAGTCAGAAAAAAAACACCTCAGGATTGACTTCAAAAGAAAAGGAAATATCTTTTCTCATTTGTGCCCCATGGACAATTTTTTATTTATATTATTTATATTCAATTCTGATAAATATTTCACTGTGCTTCATGGTTGGATCTACATTCATTTCATTTTAGTTTGCTGTGGATGGACAAAATCAATACTTTGTTGATAGAATGGTCCAATGCATCTCCTGAAGTGTCATGATTTAGCACAATAAAATCATCTTAAAACATTGCCTTAGGTGATATACATCACATATATTTTGCCATAAAATCCTGGCTTATACAAACATGCTAATGATCTTCTCATGTAAGAAACCACCACAGAAAATTCTGATCCCAGCCAGCAATTCAGAGCATAAACCACCTGGGTTTTAAACATTAGCAACATATAGTATCAAATGTTGGGAACAGAGTGTCCTGTAGGCTGAATGGGCAGTATTTGCATTTTAACTCTGTCAGTGATGAGCCCTGCACTGAAAAACTGTGCTGACTGATCATTTCCTTAGCAATATGTCAGAGCCTTAGAAGTCATGGCTCTGACACATTGCTCAGGGTGTTTCCATTTTTGCAGACACCCATCTTCTGTGCTCTTTTCTTCCCTCCTTTCCCGTCCCCATCCTTTTGCTTCCATTCCTTTCTCCTATCTCGGGGCGCTTTCTTTGTTGTTCATACTTCTCTTCCTTCCATTATAACTCCCTCTCATCCTTCTCTCCTTTACTGATTTTACTGTGTGTGTGCGTATGTGTGTTCCAGCACAGACAGCACCTGCACAGGCATGCTGACTGACTTAAAAAGAGACCAAATAAATCACTGTTTCCTGCAAACAGAGCAATTTAAAAAAAAAAATCCCCAAAAAACTCCTTTGAGCATTATTATTGGATGGCGAACATTTGATTTGGGCCTTTTGTCTCTGCTTTGAGCTTAAAACCTTAAGCACATGAATAAAAACTAGTTGTCTCTTATTGTACATATATTTAAGGAAAAAAGAATGGTTGTCTTTTATAAACACTTGGTGAACTTGACTATTAGCCATCAACCACTGACCATAATTATTTATTTATTTAGATTGTTCTCCCCAGTGGCGGATGCATCACTTTTTCGTTTAGTTTTCAGTCTGACATTGTGCACCAGAAGGGAGATCTGGATGAACTGAAAGCTAGATGTGTATGAAGTGAATTTGTATGGATCTGCCTGTTTTAATAATGCCTAATCCACCCCTAAACAACCAGCGAGGAGCAATGATCTGGGATTAAGGTATATCCTAATCAACATCCGAATATGTTGATTGAACTGTGAAATAAGAGGATGATCATGCATGAACACACCCAGCATAGACCAATGAGAATGTATTGGATTCAGTAAATGAACAGTTCATGAGCTGCAAACATCTCTGTGCACCACACCATGAGCTGTGTGTATGTATTTGTATGCAAGGTGTGTGTTGGTCTTGCTTGCATATCTGTGTATGAGAGTCTGCATTTTGATTTGTATTTACTTCAGCTATTGAAAAACATCACAGAATACCAAACAAGGCGTCTTTGCACAATGAGATTTTTATTTACTTTGCCATCCAGAGAATAATATCTTCTGATACACAGCAGATCCACTACAGATTTGTGGGATCATGACTTTAATTGATAATTAATCCACATCATAACATGGGATGAGAGAAATGTGGATTTGAATTGTATTTAACATATTCATCTGCGTCACAAATAAAGGAGCAATTCACTCGAACATCATCAAAAAACAAAAAAAGAAAGAATAGAAATTCTTCCACGGAAATAGATTATCTTTCTAACCAGACTGAAAAGCAGCCATACTATTGCATGGGATTAATCATAAGGAGCTAATAGTCAGTGTCAAAGGAAACAAACAACAAATGAAGACTAGAAATAGGCTGATTATACACCTGTTGTGGTGCCAATGTAATAATACTAACAAAGAAAGACTGTTAAGGTAGTATATCATTCACAGAAAAGTCATATTTAATTCATTAAAATGGTCTTTATACTGTACGAGGGCAGCCAAATTTAAACACACAGTGCCACACAAAAAGCATGTGCTTACAATTAGGACACACTACATTATCTTACATTACCTATTCTGAAAATGTGGTGCATTAGATGCTCACTTCCTTTTAAATCCCTTTTAGGATAGGATATTCCATAAAGTGATACTATATTACAGAATATAGTTTTATTTTTACAAATGAGTCAGTGCATGAAGTTAATAATGTAACTTGTCCATGTATATACAGTGTGACACCAATCAAAGTGTCTAGTCTGAATTAAACAAGGCTCTTATTGACTGTAGGTATTCTCAGATCTTGCTATACAGATGACCACACACTTAATTATGCTGTGTTATATCTACATAACTTAAAACAACAATCAGTTGGAACACTTTAAGTATATTAACATTATTAAATGATTTAACATTATTAAATGATTTATAAAGTGTTACCTAATCAGTCAGAGTCAAATATTGTAGTTAAGATTCAGTCCTCACGTAACAAAATAACTGTCCCGACCATAATGAACTTCAAAACGTAATTTTAACATTGCAACCTGCTTTGGATGCTGTAACAGAGTCCTCTGTGTTGTAGTCTCGCATTGCCAGACCTTCCTCCACAGCGCTGCAAAGGAGGGTCTGGCGAGTCCACACAGCATTCTGGGATGGGAGACAAACTAGTCTGGTTAATTGGCATTTCTTTAAACCAATCACAATCGTCTTGGGCGGCCCTAAGTGCCGGATGGAGGAATGGCGCCTCTGCAAAATAGCCTCGGGAAGGAACTTGTTTTGGTGGAACGTGTACGTTCCAAGGTTATTTTAGTCGTGCAACAGAAAACTCCGATTGGACAGATAGTCTAGCTAGCTGTCTGGATTTACCCTGCAGAGATCTGAGGAGCAGTTAACCATAGTCCTTATACATTGAACGGAGTTTAAAATTCCAACACAAAGAAAGCGGAAAGTACCGGACATCCGTACGAAAAGAGTGAAATCAGGCGGAATTTCCGGCAGCAACGGAGCAATCCCGAAAGTGGAAAGTCGTGGATAGACCATCTGTTTTGTGACAATTTTTGAAAAACTACATCAAAGTACTTTTATTTGTGCAGATTGCTTTCTATCTATCTGAATGGTGCTGTTTGTTACAACCCCCCCCCCCCAACTAGTTTTCATCTTTTTACCATTAAAATATTTGACCAATAAACAGCCGTGTGTGAACCATACCCCCTACAGTCTGATACACTCATTTTTATTTCTTCTATTGCTTGAACTCATTCTTCATCTATTGCTCTGTCATACATACTGTATAACACACTTTTACTCCACACAAAAACCTGCACATGCAGGGTTTTTTTGACCCTCAAAGTCAAAACCAAAGTGTAAGAGACTCAAACTTTTCAGTGTTTGCCACAAAGACTGAGGGGATTAAGGGTGACTTTGGTAAATGTTTGAGGGGACGAATGTAAAATCAACACAGATCAAAGTTATACAAATGAACTGTTTTGGAACAAAGCATGAACATAAATACTTCACACAGAGTAATACACTAGCAACATGAGAAAGAAGACAGAGTGAAGTAGACATATAGGATGACAGGATGGAGATTGGAAGTGAGGAAGGTTAAAAGAAAGTAATTAACTGAAAAAGATTATATTGATGCAAATAGAAAATGAGAACATTTAAAAAAAAAAAAAAAAAGTCTTACTCCATCAACTCTTTAAAGGGGTGATAGAATGCAAAACCGATTTTACCCTGTCATAGTTGAATAACGACAGTTCGGTGGGTAAATAGGACATACATAGAAGCTCAAAGTCCCACTGACACCCCTTTACTATGAAAATCTCATATTTTGAAACTGCCGCTGAAAACGGGCGAATCCCAACAAAGCTGAGTTGCTTACGCAAGCATCTCAAAATCCGGAACCTTAAGAGAACAGTCACGCCCCAACATTTACATAGGCTACACAACTGACCTGAGATCAGGTAGTCTTCTGAATCTAGCTAGGTCACGCAGATCTCTGCTATTCCATTACAAAACTTCTGAAACTTTTTTATGCGAGAAATTAACCATATAAAGCTCAAATATGGGCCGCTTTACGAAAATGGATGGCTAATTGCAAATCTTCTCCGACTGTGTGTCGGAGTTTAGTGCCGGTGTTGGTGCTGCCTGGGTTGCTACATCGCCGCCCTGACCGCAGTGTCAGCGAGCTTGTTACGCCCGCAATCTTTTACCGCAGCCCGCAGGTTCCAGTAAATCTTATAATGGGTATGTGTGTTGAGTTATTTAAACAAACAATCGGGGAAATAAAGCCTCTTTGGCTGCGAGTCTCATTGTTAGAGCCGCGGTGAGATGGAGTCCATCAATGAGAGCTAGCTAGCCTCCTCCTAACTCTGACATTCACAAAAATACATTCAATTGAAATCCGAAATCGGACAAGTGTTAGCTAAGCTTTGTAAGACCTTGAGGAACCTGTAATATTCATGCCGTGACGAAATTCAAACTGTAAATATACTTTAGTTATGCGAAAGTGAGCAAGCTGCGATATTTCCCCATTGTAATGAATGGGACATATAGCAAGCAGCTGCTCGTCCTACAAAGACGCCTTGCGTTCATAAAAATGCCTTAAAATCAAATCGGACACAACGGTTAGCTTTATAAGACATTGGGGAATGATGTAATATAAGTGGCGTGACGAAATTCAAACTGTAAATATAATTTAGTTATGGCGACAGTGTAGTTAGCTAGCTGCGGTGTTTCCCCATTGTAATGAATGGGACATATAGCAAGCAGCTGCTGGTCCTACAAAGACGCCTCGCGTTCATAAAAATGCCTTAAAATCAAAGTGGCGTGACGAAATTCAAACCGTAAATATATTCTAGTTATGCCGGCAGCTGGCCGTGGAGCCCCGAGTAGTGCATCCACAAAGGGTGACTTTGCCCTGGGTATGGAGCCCAGCAGGCGCGTGCTTTTTCTTTTCCGACTGTGTGGAGCTCCTAAAGTCCGAACCGCTTTACCAAATTTGCAATTAGCCATCAAATTTTGTAAAACGGCCCATATTTCAGCTTTATATAGTTGATTTCTCGCTTAAAAAGTCTCAGAAGTGAATTTGGTAATGAAACATTGCAGTGTCTGGAATATGAGATTCTGTCGCTTCTCTAATGTATGTGTATTGGGGATTCCTCAACCAATCAGCGCGCCTCTAATAATATGTGCGTATGGCAAGTCGCTCAACCAATCAGCGCGCAGCTCATCTAAATATTCATGACCATACCATATTTGGAAGAAAAGCTCTTGTTACAAATAGGGCCAAAACACAGGGATGCATAAGGGACAATAAAATATCAACCAGGCCATTTTCAGCCCAACCAATGTTACATACCCCATTAGGAGACCATAAGGAACAGTGTGAAATACCCTATATAATCATTCTATCACCCATTTAAATACCAGAATTGTTTAAGAGTAGACTTCAAGTATTTGTCCTCTTCAAAGCCTCTACTAAGCAGTCTAGGCCAATCTTTATATGTTCACAAACAAATGCACACCCAGTCTCCTCTTTTTGAAACTCAGCCATCAGTAGCAGCTGAAGGTACTTTTTCCTAGTTGAAAATCTGACTCCTTATCTATCTGTTCATGCCCTGCACTCAACTGTCTTTTACATTCCGTTCCAATATCTTTGTGTCCAGTACTTTCAGCCTTGAATTAATAATTACTAATGATATCAGATTTACATTCTAGTAAGTCAAAGGAAATAGGTAGACTGAGTCACTATGTATGTGGCTGCACTAAAGAAAAGAAAGCCATGTTAACCACTGCCGCTGTGTTTACAATCTGATACGACTGGCTCCGTATTAGTAAATTAGTAATGATGTTTGAATTATTGGTGACCACTTTAAAGTTTGATAAAATACAAATGACTTTGATAAAGAACTATCATGTGGTTTGGTTCATATAAAGCATTTGAAATGCTGATTGAACAAGGGTAAATTAAAGAGTACATAAAGAAGTAAATACCGCAATAAATGCCTTCATGCTTTAAAAAATGAACTACACTCATGGGTTAGAAATGTCAGTGGTAACAGAATGTTAAACCAAGGAAGTTTGCAAGTGCTTCAGCTTTGACCAGACCTAGACACAAACACTCCTGCCAGTCACACAAGTGGACTACAGAGTCAGGAAGTATTATTTGAAAGACCCATGGCATCTTTATCCGAACACTTCAGATAGTGCAGTGGGTGTTTGATAGAGACAGAGAGAGATAACATTAGCACCTGATGTTTATGTTAATCCAGCTAGAATCCATCCACCTACCTGAAACCAAATGCAAGCAACATATACAGTTGGAACCAGATATTTACATACACTTGAATCAACTTTTATTTCTTTACTGTCATACATTAAATCAGAGTAAACTTTTTCTGTTTTAGATCAATACATATTAACATATTTTTTGCATTTGTTAAATGTCAGAATCAAGCAAGGGAGAATTTTTATGTATTTTTTTTATCACTTTCATCAAAGTCAGAAGTATACATACACTTCCTTAGTATTTGGTAGAATTGCCCCGAAACTGTTTCACTTGGGCCAAACGTTTTGGGTATCCTTCCACAAGCTTTCTACAATAGTTTGCTGGAATTTTGGCCCACTCCTCTTGACAGAACTGGTGTAACTGGGTCAGGTTTGTCGGCCTTCTTGCTCGCACTCGCCGTTTCAGTGCCGCCCACAAATTTTCTATGGTATTGAGATCAGGGCTTTGTGATGGCCACTCCAATACCTTGACTTTGTTGTCCTTAAGCACCTTGTAACTAATTTGGAGGTATGCTTGGGGTCATTGTCCATTTGGAAGACCTATTTGCGCCCAAGCTTTAACTTCCTGGCTGATGTCTTCAGATGTTGCTTCAATATATCCACAACATTTTCTTTTCTCATGATGCCATCTATTTTGTTAAGTGCACCAGTCCCTTCTGCAGCAAAGCAGCCCCACAACATTATACTACCACCCCCATACTTCACAGTTGGGATGGTGTCCTGAGGCTTCAGAGCTTCGCCCTTTTTCCTTCAAATATACAGTTCATCATTATGGCCGAACAGCTCAATTATTGTTTTGTCAGACCACAGGACATGTCTCCAGAAATTAAGATTGTTGTCCCCATGTGCAGTTGCAAACTGTAGTCTGGCTTTTTTTATGGTGGTTTTGAAGTAATGACTTTCTTCTCCCAGAGTAACCTTTTAGCTCATGGTGGTACAGGACTCGTTTACTGTGGATGACACTGTCTTACCAGTTTCAGCTAGCATCTTCACAAGGTCTTTTGCTGTTGTCCTGGGATTGATTCGCACATTGCGCACCAAAAAACGTTTTTCTCTGGGACTCAGAATCCGTCTCCTTCCTGAGCGGTATGATGGTTGTACATTCCCATGTTTTTTATACTTGCGTATTATTGTCTGAACAGATGAATGTGGGACCTTCAGGCATCTGGAAATTGCACCTAAGGATGAGCCACACTTGTGGAGGTCCATAATTCTTTTCCTGATGTCTTGGTTGATTTCTCTTGATTTTCCCATGATGTCAAAGAAAGAGGCTCTGTGTTTGAGGTGTGCCTTTATATGCATCCACAGGTGTGCCACCAATTAACTCAAATGGAATCAATTAACCTATCAGAAGCTTCTTAAACTCAGAATGGAATCATCTGGAGTTTTCTTTTTGTTTAAAGACACAATAAACTTAGTGTATGTATACTTCTGACTTTGATGAAAGTGATAAATAAATTACATAGAAATTCTCCCATGCTCGATTCTGACATTTAACAAATGCAAAAAATATGTTAATATTTATTGATCTAAAACAGAAAAAGTTTACTCTGATTTAATGTATGACAGTAAAGAAGTTTGTGTTTTTTTCTGAAGTGTATGTAAATATCTGGTTTCAACTGTATAAGTACTGTGTCTGCAAATGTGAATACACATTAGAATTTGAGAAAAA
Organism: Perca fluviatilis; assembly: GCF_010015445.1. Classification (NCBI taxonomy): domain Eukaryota; kingdom Metazoa; phylum Chordata; class Actinopteri; order Perciformes; family Percidae; genus Perca; species Perca fluviatilis. The sequence continues at coordinate 16,213,227 of NC_053118.1, forward strand.
CACTCTATTAACACAAACCTTAAACCAATAGGTCTGCCCCTTCTTAGTCGTTTAGTCGACTAATCGGCTGTTTTGGTCTAGGTCGATTAAGTTGATTAGTAATTTTTTTATGCTTTTTTCGATGCTAGATTAATTATTTTAAAGAACCTTACTAGCACATCTCTGGTAAACACAAGATCTAAAGTGGTTCTTTTTCATGATTCTAAAGAATTCTACAAAACATAAAGTGTTAGTCGACTAAGAATTTCTTTAATCAAAGTTAGCCCTACAAATCAAAACTAAAGCAGTTTCCTGTGTTTGTAAGAATACAGTTATATAGAAAAATATCTTTGGGATCCTACACAAGACTACAGTAGTACAACACAAGACTACAGTGCTCTCTAGCCCCTTTCACTCTGTGTAAGTCACTAAACAGAAAAGTGTATTCTTACTTCAATAACATGAAAAGTAGCACAGTTTACATTATCGCCACCAGTGTATTTTTCCAGGCTTATGGTTGGTGAACACAGACTTGAAATATCCCAGGTGTTGTATTGTCATACTTCAACTACCACTTGGGAACTGAAGGATTTATCAGCAGCCAAGATGATTATCTTATACAATAGGAAAAGAGAGATCGATCTTTGTTATGAACTTCCACAAGTTTTGTAGTATTTTGAATTAAACAAATATTGCCCAGAACTGAAAGCACAATATGTTATATCTTATTATTCCTCCACCATGTTTGAGTAAATAAGAGCCAAGGTTTTACAGAACAACTGCCAGGCAGTCAAAGCTCAAGGAAAACAATTGTCTTACTAGTTTCCTAATTCATGGAACGCAGAAGCACTTAGTGAAAAGCAAAAAACCAATGATCCATCAGTGTGAAATATTAAACTCTTGACAGTTTGGAGCTTTGCTAGCCTAGAAATCTAGACGCACCCTAGTGGCAGCAAATTGCCACTAGGGTTATTTTGTCTAGGCACTCTCCGTGGCTTGCGAGCTGGAAAAACCAAACTCTGGTCAGGCCAATCACATCGTGTATAGAGTCGGTGGGTGGGCTTATGGCTGCTGCTGCTGGGAACAGGGGTCCTCTGGAAGACTTGGAGTTAAGCTTTTCTTTGAGAAAAGAACAAAGAACGGCACAGAAATCATTCTTAAAAAAGGCAGATGTGTTCGGAGTTTTGCCGACCGAATACGGCAAAAGTTTAATCTATCAACTAGCTTCACTACCTTCTTCCTTGCTCTGCCTGGTTGTAGCGCTACCCTATTATGTGCAGAGGGAATTTGAAAGACATCAGTTTATCCCGCCCCTCGGATTGAGCCCTGTCAATGGTGAGTTCCCAGACCCAACATCTTGATGTGGGTCTGGCTTGTCAGGCTAGAGCGTTGCAGTTGGAATAGCATAATTCTGACTCTTTTAGACAAAACTGAGACTACGAAAATAAAATTTGTGAGGAAGATATTGATTATATGAATAGCAAAAAGAGAGGAGATGCATGATGGAGTGACAGAAGAAGATAAATGAGGTACAATATTGCCTTGGCTTTAATTCAGCCTCATTCCTGGTGTGTTGGTGTGTGTGTGTGCGTGTGTGTGTGTGTGTTTGTGTGAGAGAGAGAGAGATAGAGAAAGAGAGAGAGCAAAGACAAGAGGAAGGAAAGACATTAGGATATTAGGTAAGTCACCCAAAATTAACTAACTTTATAAGCATGATGAAAGGACACTCGTAGACACAGACACAACAAAACTAGCCAAATCCAACACACACACACACACACACACACACACCAACATGAAAACAGAGACGGAGCTGCACACTTACAGACAAAGACCTCGACACACCACTATACCGAGCATCTTTTTAGGGTAGTTTAATAACAATTACCCTGATATACCTCCTTCAATACACACTGGGCTGAAGCTTCACTCTGTGTGTGTGTGTGTGTGTGTGTGTGTGTGTGTGGCTTAAAGCTATACAACAGACCTCTAATGCTTTGTTGGCTCTCATATCCACCCGCCCTCTTCTTCTGAACAGGGCTGGTGAAATATGAGAGGTTTTTTCCAGGACAGAATGCTGTGCACCTGCATCAAATCTACAACCCCCCCTCCAGGAATTCTGTAGCCTTCCCAAAGCTCACCAGACTATGCTTCACTCTCACTCACACACACACACACACACACACACACACACACACACACACACACACACACACACACACACACACACACACACACACACACACACACACACACACACACACACACACACACACACACACACACTTGATTGGTTAAACTTAAAAAACGATGTGCGACTGATTCCAAGAAAGCAAGATTAAGGAGACAAACTAAAATTATTGAGAAAGAATGGTTTAGCAAGGAGAAACAAGCAAGAAAGTACTCAAAAGACAGTATAGAGGAAGTGAGAAATGGGAAGAAAAATATGAATCATCTTCACCTCACTTATGATACAGTAAACACCAAACAATAACTTTTGTTAGTGTTAGCCTTACAAGCACTCATGGTACAGTATACCTACAAAACATACTTTCCAAGAATGAACAATGGCACTCTTTATTATCCTCAAATTAAAAACAAGCACTGTGTTTGGTTTTCATGAATGCTGAGGTCATAAAAACTTACTCGGTTAAACAGGGACTCAAGAAGTTTCATGTAGTGGAAGAAAGAATAGCAAACCTGAAGGTTATTAAGACGCGCTGCAGAAGCAATCGGCAACTAGAGACATCTCAGCTTTTGTTTGCACAAGCCTTTTTCAAGGTTTGTGCAAGTTTGGTCTTCAGTGGCAGCTCTGATAACCAATTCTAAAACATTCTCAGGGTACTTCTAAATATGTTGAGGGAAACTTCTTCCAAAAAGACAATACAATACATTTTTCTCCAGTGTATTATCGATCCATCTATTTTTCTTTAGGTCAACCCGGTACAGTAGATTTGACTGTATTTGATTTCTCTCTGTAAGTGCCAACAATGTAACATCCAATAATGAAATATGTCCACATACCTAGCAGTGAACAACTTCACAGACTACTACATTCTACCCAAAACTATATGCATACTACCATCTCTAAAACCTTGGGAAATCACACACCTAAAGCCAGACATGTATAAAGTACTAGAGACCCAGACTTGAGTAAAAGTACAAGTGCTCTATCAAAAAAAGTGACTTGAGTAGAAGTTGAAGTGCTCTTAAAGCACCTCACTTAAGTGGAAGTAGTCAACATTTTTTGTCCTGAAGTATCGCAAGTAGGTTATTTTAAAATGTACTACTCAAGTAAAAGTACAAGTATTGTGTTACATAGTTAAAAAAGAAAGCAGTCAAAAGTTTGAATATCATATTGTTTTATATTATTTCAAATGTTTAGCCTAAAGAACACTCACAATTCCTTTGGCTGTAGCAGCAGTACAAGGACAGGAATGTACAACACAGCAGCATGTCATGAACCGCGGGTAGCTGGTTAGCTAGCGCTTACTGATAGCTCAAGCTGGTGTGCCATTTGTGTATTATATTTGTAACTTGATATGTTTCTTCAAATTCGACGGTGAATTTTTGAAGGCCATTATTTCGCAATCTTTCGGGAGGCAGAGTAGGCACTTCATTCTATGTGAATTGGCTTTTACTCCGACAAATGAAAACATGGACTCTAAGTAGGGCCAGGGGTGGTCTCCTTCCTCACCCTCACGATCACTCCAAGTTGAAGGTGTTGAAGGTGGTGTTTCTGGTTCTTCCACCTCGAAACAAACTAACAAAGATCAAGTGTTGCCAATGCAGGCAGGCAGCAGAGCAACAGGCAGAACGGGAGCACGCGTGGTCTTCTAATAAGACAGCTTGATCGCTTGATTCGCTCAATGATGAGCCAGCTTCATCAAACCTGGTGACAGAGCCATCTACCGCTCTGGCAGTGATAATGTGGGTTTGGAATGATTCCTAACATTTTTATAATTGTAACGAGTAACGATGCAGCACATAAAAACTGTATCGGAGTCAAAGTATTAAACTCATCGAAAATATGTACTGAAGTAAAAGTGGAAGTAGGAAGAAAAAATACTACTCCAGTAGAGTAAAGATACAGCCTTTTAGTACTTATGTACAGTAGTGAAGTAGTTCTACTTTGTTACTATACATCTCTGCCTAAAGCTGATTTATTTATTCAAAGTTTTGCTACATGGACCTGAAGATCATTATAATAATGCGCTCTACTCCTCCTTACACACATACTGAATCTTTCTATTCAAGACATATTGTATGTCAGCACAGTTGCGCAAAACCAGACACATACGCACTTGATTGCCTCATCAATTTCAGCTATCCAACAGAAAAGACAGTGTATTCTGCCATCAGTGTGACAGATCTAGTTCGTCAAAGGAGAGAGATGTCTCTCTCACACACAAACACAACACACACACACACACACACACACACACAGGCATGTGACAGTAGCCTTTAGGCTCTTTAGTGTCTCAGACGCTGGAATGAATCACATCAAAATAGAGACATGGCAGAAAACACAGAATGAAAGCCTTAGAAACATTAGTTACTAAAATAAATGAGACAGACACACAGAACGGAAACACAATCTCACATATACCAACTACACATAATGAATCATATGCAAATTATGCCCAACAGCAAAATTTGAAAGTGTCATGAAGAAAGAATTTGGACAGAATCAAATGAAGGAGTTCAACTGTATAAGATCTGTAGGTGGACCTTTGCTGAACTGGAATTTGTCAGAGTCACTTCTAAATGTTGTAAGTCAATTTTTTTAGTTCTCTTACATCAATAAGTACAAATATAAACCGGACAAAATCTTAATATTGTTGATACATAGAACCTGAATGCAATTTCATTCTACAGACAATGCCTGATCAAAACAGAAACAAACAATAAAACAATGTATGCATGTATGTCACCTTTCATTACAGTAGATATTGCAGATCTCACCTCCTGACAGATTATGTAACTAATGCCCTTTGGCCTACACCAGTTCTTCTTCCGATACCAGGCTCTATACTCTTAAGCATTGATCGTGTTTTTCTTTCCCATGCTGTAATGGTTAAAATTGTTATCATATCGCACGCAGCCACAGTGATTGGAAATCGTAAAAAAAATTCCATACTCCTTTATTTATTCATCCACTGAGGTGCTTGTTTGACAAAGAGTGTGTGTGTGTGTGTGTGTGTGTGTGTGTGTGTGTGTGTGTGTGTGTGTGTGTGAGTGTGAGAGAGAGAGGTTGGTGTGGGGATCAAGCCCTTGGCATTACAGCGTCTATGTTTCTGAAATTGTGTGTGTTGACAACTGCAGCATCAATCAGAGCTCAGCTGTGATTGTCAGGCTGATTGTCCGTTATGTCCCTGTGGGCCTGGAGGCCATGGTGTGTGTAATTCATGTGCATTTGTGTGTGTAAGAGACAGAGAGCAGAAGAGAGCGGAAGAAAGTGCATGTAATGCACACTTCTATACATCCACATTAATCCATAATTGCAGCTGAAACTAATGCCTTGGCAATAGCAGCACGATTATGATTATAACTGTAGGCCACACCTGAAGACACAACAAATCATACATGCATAGGAAGGCCTATCTAGCAAACGCGTCTGATTGCTGTTCAAGGCTAGCCCTCCAGTCGTCCTATTAGAATGAGAGAAATGTATGTACGTGTTTTGATAAGGGAAAGAAAACATGAGCTGCAAGGCCATCCTGGTGGCTCTGTGGGATAAGGCGAGAATCATGTACTCCTAATGCCTGATTGGGTTAAAAGCCGGCTCATGACCTTTGATGCATGTACTATCTCGGCCTCCATGCTTGCTTTTTCTGACGTTTAGTAATTGTGCAAATCCAAATATAAAAGGTGATAAAAGTGATTGGAAATTTGGTTGAAAAACTGATAATACCCAGAGAATAGTGTGTGCTGCCGAGAGGAGAAGAAAGTAAAAAAGCAGCAGTCTGTTGCTGTAACAGACTTCAACTGTTACTAGTACAGACCATTGTCTACAGAAATCACACAAACCAAACACCCAGGTTTACTTTGGCCTGATATCAGAATCAGAAAATAATTCATTGCCAAGTAAGTAACACTAACAAGGAATTTGCCTTGTTGGTTGGTGCATACATAAACATATTAAACATTAAAATGAAATAATCCAAAAATATCAAATTACTCAAGAAATTAACATTATTCAGCAACCACTGACACAAACTTCATGAAAGTTATGTTTTTTCACATTGTTGAAACTGTTTTAGAGAGTTGTTGGTCATTGTGTACTGTAGGCTGTAGTTGGAAGTGTTGAATTGCATTATAGCTCTAGATTGAGGGTAGACCACATTAGTTTTAGCAATGTGTACCAATTAAACTGGCAACTAAATGTACATGTCTAACATGGAAAATGTTTTTAAAGCCTAAAAAGGGTGCATATTTCCCAGTAAAGGTCTTATTTGCTTGTAAACTGCACAAATATTCTTTAAAAAATACAGTTAATGGTTTTCTACACAGGTTTGCATTTGCTTTTGTCTTTCACATCACTGTAGCATTCTTATTAACTAAATAAAAAATAAAATGAGTTCAGACCATGTGAACCAATGTCAAGGAAGCCCTTAATAACCATCATTGTATACCACATACCAACCTATTTTCCCTCTCGGTGTACAGAATACTGACAGGGGATTAAAGTGTTCTGTGATGTAGAGTGTTGTATGTGTGCGTGCATGGCTCAGTATGCTTGTGTCCTCATATGTCCCACTGATGGTACATTCTGAAGTGGTGCAATGATGGACTGTCAAGTACTCTGCTGTTTTTTTCTCTCTCTGACTCAATCAGTTACCCAAGGACAAGAAAACAATAGATGAACCAAGGGCATATAAAAAGGAAGAAGAATAAGAGGGAAGATTTGATTTTCTTGATTCTCATTATAAACGTAACACAAAAAAACTATCAATAAAGCAATAAAGTGACCAGGAACATACAAGCCCTTTCAGTCAGGGTCATCATTTGTATCATCCAAAAACTCATCTTCTTAAACGCTAAATGAAAATTTCTTATTTACTTATAATTATTGGAATATGAAAATGGGTGCTGCTACTAAAACACTTGTTTTGAAAGAGAACATTGGTACACCACTTTTATCTTGTTATCTGGCACTTGAGTACAATTTGAGCTTTGTATAACAAGGGCCGATTCAGACTTTATTGAAGTACCAGGGAAAATGTCAGGAAGTAAAAGTGAAGTAGTAAAAGAGACATGTAAACAAGCAAACATGATGTATTCACTCCAGGGGAAAATAAAAACACAGTTGGAAAAGAAGTAGGAATTTATCAGTCTAGCCACCATGGGACATGGCCACTCTCAGGTTGGCCCAGCTATATGGGACAAAAAGAGGAGACCGAAAGGGAAAATGCTGACAGGCAATCTTGATGCAAGGAGTAGGACACTGATAAAATGCTAAATTCCTATAGGAAGAAGTGAGTAGAAAGAAAGTTAACTCTGCAAAGCCTTGGGCTATTACTGGTATACACATGGTACAGCATGGAAAGAACATTGGGTTGGAAAGCGCTGACAGTACAGATCACATATATACGTATATATTAAAGGTCACACAGCAAGGGAGGCATGAAATCCACAGAATATCGTTCCCTATAGGGAGACGGTAAGCTTGAGGTGACAAAAAATAAAGTATACTGAAAGACAAGTCTCCCAAAAGGTATTTTGGCCATTCTGGCAAGTTCAGCAAGTAAAGACAGTGACAGCCACAGATTGTATGGATTTTAGGACCACATACCAAATGGAAGAAGCAGCACATTCAATAAATGTCATGTCTCAACCACCTCCCATGATCCCGCTGAGATAACCCCATGATATGCGTATCTTCACCACATTAGACATGCTTTAATTTTCACTCTAACAGTATTTTCTCCATTTTACTTTTTTTCTTGTTTGTCTCCTTTCCTTTGTTTTGTTTATTTCTCTGTGCTGTAAATCACTTTGGGTCAACTGTGTTGTGCTATAAATAAAGACGAGTACAGGTATGTAGTAAAGCATACTACAGAAATTATTTCAAACTCACAATCACATAATACTCCCCTGTCAAAGGGTCTGTCCCACTCTTAAAAAAATACCCATCCCTAAAATAGCCTTATATTGTGATGTTGCCCGCCAGTATGCAAAATCACAACGCATCATAAAAAGAGTTACAAGCTTTAATCCATATTTTTAATTGTATATTGGATTATTAATCCTACAGTACCTAAAGAGCTAACATAGCACACTTAATTCAATACAGTCTGGTGTTCCTGCCCTTCAAAGAAAATCTTTATTCCACTGCCGATGCACAGATGTGTTGTTGCATGCGCTGGATTCATCTCAACAATGTGAATAGAACCTAACAATGTGTTCTTTTTATTAGTAAATCAAGGCCATCAAGGTATACAGGTGGCAACATAATATAAAAATACTGTAGTAGTTTTACATTATATGCATAATAGGTAAAATACGCTCTTACAATAGTATATGCACCGGTGAGGTTGCAGAATAAATACAGAATGTCACTAATATGTGAGTGATATAGACTGTGAGTAGACAGAAAAAAACAGAGTTGAATGTAGTATGTCTGTTTAATGGCCACAGGGTTTGAAAGAGTTGACAAACCGACACTGATATGTGTGTGCTTATTAGCCAATGTATGGCCAATGTGTGAGTATAGCATGAGGTGAAGGCTGTAGTATGAATCTATGACTCAGAGAGACAAAAAATGTGACAGGATGGCAGAGAAACATGTATGCACATAATAATCCTTGTGCAGACAATGTGCAGATTAGAAACTAGTCTTCAGAGGGTAGAACAGGCATTCCCATTAAATCATGTAAAGAATAATTTACTGTCATGATTATGTAATTTGCTACAGTATCCCACTCTTTCTAGGTTGAGAAGAGATTGATAAATTATGGCTGTTTGGTGGCCACAGGCTCAATGAGCGCTGACACAAAACCACATTGATGTATGCATGCTTACAGGCCAATGTATGGACAAAGTGGGTCTGGACAGATGGAGAGGATACAGGCACATATAATGTGTCTTATTGGTCTAATCCACATAGAAAGAAAGACTAGGATCAAAAAGAACTGCGGTGCACACACAACGCTGCTTGGCAGATTCTAACCTAATCAACTTCAGTTTTATACATCCTCAGATCGGACACATGACTTTTTTCAATGGCTTTTTCATTAATGTCATCTAGCAGTTGGCCTTACTGTTTAATTTATATTTAGCATACATAGATTGAAAAGGTTTGAGAAGGCCTGTATTATTTGAATTTCTCTTAATAATTCTTCTGTGTATACTGTAGATATAATACTTTCCAAAGTAAAAGTGAGATCTCAGGCAGAAAGTGAAGAAATACCAATTGGGGGACAAAAATGTGTACAAATCTAATGACAATCTCCTTTACTCCAACCAAATATCAAGCAAAACTCCATATTGAACGTAATACTTCATGTCACTCTGGCTTGCGTCCAATTCATCCAATCCATGAACTCAATCTTCATCCATCATCAGAGTGATACAGGAACACCAGGTCCTTTGGTAGCCAATCAACCAGCAGAAAGAAATCAAATACATTATCTCCCTGAATCCTTGTTTCATCCTTTCCTTTAAGTGTATCCAGGTATACAGTAAATAGATGAAAACATGAGAGTAAATATCTAAAAAAGTTAAAGAAGAAAATAAAAGTCAAAATCCTCATCTCATCAGTAAAAGTCAGAATGGCTTCAGCAAGATGAGGCTTGAAGAAGCAATGGCTCACAAACGGGACAATATTAGTACTTCAATGGTGTTGATTGATTTATGGTTGTGTGTGTGTGTGTGGGGGGGGGAGGGGTGTCAGGTTGAAAATTGACTCAAAGAGCGCACACGCACACACACACACACACACACACACTCAGACATAATGAACATTAATCAAAGGGAGCAGGTAGTAATCAGACAGAGCTTTTTTTTAAGAGGCTAGTCTGCTAGCACACAGCTGTGCCATTCAAACCAACAGTCATCAGAAGCAGACAGACAGACAAAAAGCTCAATTCCTCAGCATTCACTCAAGACCAGTAAAGCTCGCATGTAGATAACACAGGATACACTTATAATACAGTCTGTGAGTTCCAAAACTAAAGACAATTTTCTGTATGTGATAGATATTAAAGCTTTTTAAATCTTGAATCTTACAGCAGTACAAAATAGGTAAAGTGGCTCCCGTATGTATTGATACTATATAAAATAATCATATCCGCCAGTATTTAAGACCATGACACAGATATACGAATGTGAAGAAAGCAGCCAATGAATGAGTGCGCATTTCTGGCACAGATACATGCTATACCAAATGCACATCTAAGTGCAAGTGGTGTATGTAGATGAGACAGGGGGCATGTTGGCAGGCCGAGCCAGCTCTTATTGTAAGCTAATGGCACAAATGCAAATGAGAGGCCAATCTAAATGGCTTTGACATCATTTGAATATGCATTATACCGGCCTGTGTCTGGTATATCTGAATTGGACTCTGCATGTGTTAAAAAATGTGTGTGTGTGTGTGTCACTGACTTTGCCTCCCTGAATATGTGTGCATTTTTCAAGGGCTGAGTTTGCATATGGTAAACTCTGATCTGCTGTCTAAACAAACAGGAATACATGGACCAATATGCCAGGCCTATACGTGTGTGGTTCAAAATCTCCTCTTTAAATACTGTGAATGCTCTGTTTAAATGGCAAGTAAAATAGGAGTGCTTCATAGAGTTTTTCTGTGTGAGCTGTGCATGTATGTAAACGTATTTGTGTGCAACTCAGAAAAAAATGATTACTTCAGTGTGTGTCTCTTGTTACTGTGTGTTTGTGTTGCAGCAGATGCCAGGCCCTTTGGTGGCATATGGCTGAGTGGTAAGGCTATCAAACGGCCAGTGTTGTGTGTGTGTGTGTGTGTGTGTGACACGACACGCGGCTAGAGCTTGAGTAGGATTTGAATGTTCATCCAAAATTAGACGCCACTATATTCATCACCTCTGACACACACACACACACACACACACACACACACACACACACACACACACACACACACACACACACACACACACACACACCTCTATGTTTGGCACAGAGGGCTCTGCTAATTTGTACTGTACACAGAGCAGACAGTTGGACCTACTGTAGTCATTAACACACACCCATATACACACAGATGTACGAACAAGCAGACGAAAAAACAAAAACCCTTTCCTGAACATAAACACGTAGACACTACACAAGATTGGCGTAGACAAATGAGTTTCGTGTTCGTGTTTCTGCATGTAGCGTTAGTAGTTTGTATCTGCAAGATTGACATTTTTCACTGTTCTAGGATATATCAATAAGCAAAGCTGAAAAGAATCTGCGTTGAGATAGCTTAGGTTTCATGGAAAGTGACATGGATTCATTTCACACATCACATAAGTATCTGTAAAATATAATCGGATGTTTGGAACAAAAATAAATGTGCGCTAAAAACATTAAGTTCCGTCTGTCAGTTTATCCCTTGTGCGGCAAAAGGATGTCAATATTTGCAAAACATCTACACCAAATGTCTTTCAACTGGAAACTAATTCTTGATAACAGTATTTATGTGCATTAATGTTTTTAAATATTGTTTTGAATAGCAATGCATGCAGTTAATGCAATCATCATCAATACATGTATTTTAGTTGTCAGCTCATTCTTTTCCCGTGAAAAATCTCACTGCACATTTAAGATGTTTTCAGACCCATGAAATCTCTATAGATTGAAAGCAACTCTTTATCAGTGCAAATGCTGAAAATAGACTGAAAACTAAAAAAACTGTACTAAGCATAATTCAATATGATGACAAAAACATGGGACTGTGGCTTATGTCAAGGTGGGGTCAACAGTTAATGTGTTGGTCCTATCCAGTTATAATGCACAGCCAGTTCAGGGACACCCTGCAGCTAATACAAAAAGGAGAGATGATGTGACACTTTACATTATGCATGTATTGCTCATCACACTTCTCAAAAGGCTGAAAGTTGATGCTGTGGCTTTGAATATGGTTACTGCTCAGACTACGGTTGAATCTAAGATGCTATGGATATGGCTATGGTAGCTGTATTGTGACTAATCGCTAGTTATCTAGCTGCAATGATACAGACTTGCGCCTGAGCCAGCCACAGCTGAGGGTGAGCCCACTTGCGCTGTGGTAACAACCAGTGTATGAATCTACTAAATGATTAATAATATTGTATCCTAATACATCTCAGCCTATTTCTCTATGTATTAGAAGGAATGCAATTCATATTGCGAGGTAACGCACAAGAATTTCAGAAAGACAAATTCCCACTGTGAACTTTCAAGAGCTCCGTAGACAGAGACACAGGACATGACAATATTGTAGGGAATGCCTGTTGGGTAAGCATGACATGCAGGAAAAGTTAATGCATAAAAGAAATGAGAAAAGAAACTTGAATTAAAACGAATCTACAGCATATATATGGAAATGTGTGCATGACTGACTTTCACTGTGTATACTGCAGTTAAAAACAATATCAATGACCTTTTAATGCCTTGATAGGCTGTACTTGTGACCTTGTTTGTCAGAACAAATCCATGTTTGCCTCTACTCACATCTGTTAATAGGCACTGGATAAAAACATATCAGCTGGACACTGGCCTGTGGTGAGCTTGATACATAAACAAGCCTATTGTGTGTACCCAATAAAAGCCTCCAGCAGTTTTGCCAACTCCATATACTAGCCTGCCAATGGGCACACACTGTCATGCTCTAATGTCAACAGGCATTTACCCATAAACAGGTCAAAGCAAGTGAAAATGATACCATGCTACATTAGATTATTAAACTAGGCTTTGTCCTCCACAACGTTCTCAATTTGATCCATACTTGCCAGCAAAGGTTATTCACTCATATATGGTACATTAGATACATAAACAACTTGTATCTTCAATAAAGGCCTGAGGCATTTCATAAACCTCTCTGCAAAGTGTTATTTACTCATGAAATAAGCTATCATATCACATCATTTTCAAGCAAGCTAGTGCAGCCACTGAATGACTTTTGACATTTTGTAAGGCCTGAAAAATCAAGTGAAAAAACCCCACACTGTACACAATACACTGTGTGCTCTGTTAGAGCCTGAAGGGTGGCTATATGAGGCCTATCAGGTACAAGTTTAGTGTAGGCAGTGTTCTGGGCCAAAGGGGATATCAATTAAATGAAATAAAAAGGAACATATGCTTGTCATGTAATACCATTACAAACTACTTGGAAACACTAAAATATTTTTACAGTATGTTATGAAACTGTTATAACAGTGGAAACAACATAATGCAGTCAAGAAGACAAACGGAAATTTTCTAATTTCATAAAGCAGTAGGTTACAAAAAATATTACAAAAAACACCACCTTAACTACTATTGTAGCAATTTCCACCACAGGAATGTAGTAAACAATTAATATTTACTACACTGATGCACAGCCAGGTATTTCACTATAAATAGCACATACATAGATCTCTAATGTTACACAGGGGAATGCAGCTGTGTATATTGTTAAGTGCAACAGTATACAAATAGTACACAAAAGTGGGCCAAAAGTGCAATAGCAGTTCAGCAACAATGCAGTGGTTTTTTTTTTTAAGCACGGCTACATCTTTATAGATGATTCATTAATAAAAGGAGCCACACATTCTCAACAAAAGCCTTGAGCACTAGTTGTCAATGCAAACTAAGGTTGTTCACATTTTATATGCGCTACATTGGATACATAAACTGGGAGAAGCCCGAAAGCACAGTTATCAACTCCACAAATAAAGTTCATTAACAATATCTACTAAATAAACATAAGCCAAACACTAACAATTTTCCCCACAGTTAGCAAATAACTGTGCCCTTAATACTTCAATGAACCATCATACAACTGGTGCCAGATGTGTAAAAGGTTACACACTTATCAGAGGACACATAGTTATGCTATAGTCTATACTGTTGTTGCCGATGGGGAATTAAATGCACTGGTTGTGTCCTAGCTGAATTTAAGCTTGAGGACTTGTTGTCACTACATGTGTCCTGATGAAAAAACACTCACCAAACAATGTGATTACAATGTGGCCTTGCAGTGACTTGTACGCAAACCGCCTCAGAGTACAGCAGTCAAAACGCACTAAATACTCACACACGTGTAAAGCATGCCTTTGTGTCAAAGGCATATCAACCACGTGCACAGTGATTCCCCGCGTACACACACCTAACAACACAACACAAAACCTAAAACATAGAGGGGTTGAAAAGACACAGATTTAAGAACACACACATACATCTCCAGATACGCAAACACAAAGAGCTGTAGGGATACTTTGACTTAATTTGTTTATGCTGAAGTTCCTGGAAAAAAAAAAGTGCTCAAGGCAGCACATCACTTCTGCATGAGAGGAGATAACTGGAACCGGTCTGTCTCTCTTTATTTCAGTCTCCTCTCTCTTTCTTCTTTATCTTATGTCCTTTTCCATCTATGACAGTTATTCACAAAGGCCTGATTCTGAACTGTAGCCTCTGTTTATCTTCACACACTCCACAGGAACCAACACACAGCTGTCCTCATCTACTAGATTGCTGACAAGAGGTGTACATCTTGAGGAGACAACAAACTCATCACAGGTATAAAGACAATATGATGATGGTGACCTGCAACTACTTTTGATGTCAAGTAAAGGCTTCTGGTCTAGAGGTAAATGAAGCTGAATACTCAGGGCTCTAAGCTAAGCTATACAGATACTGTATGTATGAATAAAAGCAAATTATATATTGGGATTGAGGCCAAATGCCATGAGAATTACCAGCATACATACAGATTCAGCAATGTTACAGCTACAACACACACAGGTTGGGTCAAAAAGAGGTCACTTGAGCATTACAAGGGGCAACCATGACCGACGAGATTGTGGGTTTGAGAAAACCTGTTAAAGCAATTATCTAATCTGCTATAAATGCACATATTATACTGTATTGTATGTGTGTGTTCTAATAAACACTGCGTTACCCTACTTGAGTTTTCTAAAAAGAAAGAATTCATGTAACTGAATATTTTTTCTTACTTTTTACAGTTTAGTCTAATTATTTATCACTGGATGCTGTTCAAAGGAGGGCATAGTAATTTTCTGCCTCTTCCTCTACCCCTTCACTCCTCTGGGTAAATATATGCATAACATTTACTGTATATCTGAAGATTTTTTTAAAAATCAGCTGAACGCATGTTGTGCATATTATTTTGATCTGCATTACAAAGTTGACCACACTATTGCCAAATATTGTAATATGGTTTTCTCTACTTTGTTTCCTTCTCTTATTCCAAATGTTATTTCTAGTTTTGATTCAAACTGCAAAGTATACAGTACTGTGAATTTACGTTAAGTATATTATCGTGATATCATAACCTCAAACCATCACTTGAAAGACAAGCAAGAGAGTAAGTTAAAGAAAATAAGCATGCCACGCACGCGCACACACACACACACACACACGCACACACACACACACACACACACACACACACACACACACACACACACACACACACACACACACACACACACACACACACACACACACACACACACACACACACAGGTGGCCATTAAGCATTTGATCCTCCCTTCTTTCTTTCAACAGAAGCATCATGTCATCAAGTTGTCTGACAAGCCCTCAGGGCACTGCTTCTTCCTTTCAAAGCTGGACTGATTTTTTAACAATATGACAGAAATACATGAGACAGATAGAGTTAGATGATAGAGAAAGAGGCCTTGAAAGAGAGACAGAGAGAGAAAGAGAGAGAGACAGTCCAGGGGGCCACATGTGCATGGATTAAATAATGAAGTAGTAAATAGGACTACAGTACCAGAAATATGTGCAGAATCAAAACAGTCAAGACGGCCCAGTGTTTGGTGGACCAGGTCGGGGTCATTTCCTACACCTTGTTCACTTAATAGCCTACAAATCCTCAACGGGATCAATTACGCATCACATGATTTTGCCCACCCGACACTTTCTGTTTGTTCCTGGGGAGATGGATCCGTGCGTCCCACCTCCTGTGCGCCATTTGCCAATTGCATTTTTCCGTGCCGATCTTTTGTTGCACAGTGAGTAGATATTTCATCTATGGGAAATGCAGATGACTCAAAGTATTTTCTAAGGATTTTTTCATTCATTTCCCATCCTCATGTTTAACAGAGGTTAAGTAGTCTGCAAATTAAACCGTTAATTCATCATTACCATACATTACATAATCATTACCACCACTGAGGTGCCCTTGAGCAAGGCCCTTAACCCCAACCGCCCCAGTGGAGCTGCTCAGTGGCCAGCAGATCAGACTGTGGTTGTACTGGGCAGCTTCCAGGTATGAATGTGGAACTGTGTGAATGTGACAGGTCGTTGTTGCAAATGAGAAGTTGTTCTCAATTGACTTACCTGGATAAATAAAGGTTAAATAAAAATAAAAAAAATAATAGTGTGAAAGATGTAAAATATTATCCACATAAATGATCAAACTTTTATGAATTATCAGGGGATATAATTATGTTTTTTTCATAGACAACGTCACAGATGTATGCCAGTAACTGAAGTGGAAACTCAATTTTATAATGTTTGGTGATTTTTGGCACTTTTCACTTAGAATTCGCCACGTTACAGAGTCAGAAAAGACTTCGCGGACGGCCCGCACATTCTCACGTCAAGTTCATTTTTATAAATCTGAGAGTGTGGGAAAACAAGCGTACGCAAGCTTTTTGTGCGCACACAACGTTTATACATGAGGCCCCAGGTCATTTTAATTTAAAATGGGTGCGTGGGTCTGCTAAGCTTCTGATAGTTGATTTATGCAAATTATGTAAATGTGTGTTAAATTACTATGCTAATTAGGTAAAGAGAGTAAACTGAGGGAGGAAAATGTTGAGTGTAGAAACTACAGTCCTGGTGTGAATGACCAGGAAATTCATTCACTTACAGAGAGTGACGGGCTACTTTGTGTCCCCAATGAAGAGACCACTGAAGTTTTGGGAAGTTTTGTCAATAATCAAAATGCAGATTCTCTACAGTTATTGCCAGTGGTTAAACCACAGAGATTATCAGTATAGCTCAACTGACAGCAGGGGTTTCCAGCCCCTGAGCTCATGCTCTGTTTGTGCTACAAATAACAGTATGGACTACAGTATTTATTTAGTAGTGAAAAATTATTAATTTGAAGGGTAAAATCCCATTGCTGATAAAGAACACAGGCACAGCCAAACACACTTGTGCCACACAGTTACACACAATCAGAGAGCACATAGATTAAGCAAGAAAGAGCAAAAGTCTTAAAATCATTAGGTGTACACTGTTACCACATAACAGTGTATACCTAAATTAAATAGATTATTATTTATATTATTCACTGTGACTGACTTGTGTTTACAACATTTGTTCAATAATTAAGTTAATACCCACAAGAGTGTGTAATACCTACAAAAAAGATGAATGAATGACCTTATAAATGCCATGAAATAAGTTTGTTAGCCAAGCCACTATGTGTACTGAAACACCATGTTGCAGCTGGTTCACTCTATAACCTTTCTGGGTGTGCAAGATGTGTAAGATAACAATAATCAGATAACTGCGTTACTCTTGTATAATAGCACCATAAGTGTGCATGAGAAACCACCAAAGGACTGTCTCTGACTAAAAAAACAGACAAATGCAGCAAATGTTTGAGCCTCACCTGCACCCATTCACCTTTTTATTTGCTTTTTTTTTTTTTTTTTTTTTAAAGGAATGAAATACAACCACGGATGAAAAAACAAGCCTTTGTAGTCAAAAGAAAGAGAAGATCCCTGATGCTTTTTTTGCTGTTTAATGGGCTTAAAGTCCACTTATGTCACTGGCAAGACTTCCAACAACTATAACTCGCTTCAACAAGTCTGAGCTCTCGTATATCAACACTCAGTGAGGGCAACGAAAGAAAGTAAAGAGATGAGCAAAGCGAGACAAAGATGAGACAGCAAGAAATGGTAGACTAGTAAAGATGGGAGACAGAAGTGGAGAGTGCAAGTCTAGATTTTTAATCAATCGAGACAGCAGAGTCTTTTTCATCCAATCACCCCTAAAATGTACAGACTTCTGAATGTGAGAAGGAAGACATGTAAGAAGATGATGGAACAAAAGACACAGCTTAAGAAAAAAAAGCACAGGGACCATCAGCTGCTATCACTGGCTTACAGCGAAGTTCAACATCAGTGGGGAAAACATTTGAATGCTCTTTAGATTGATAGGCCCATCTGCTTTGTACTACATATATCCTGTGCCTCTTTTCACTAGGACTGGGCATCGAGAACCGATTCCTACTTGGAATTGTTTCAAAAATTACGATTCCATTGGAATCGTTTCTTTATTGGAATCGTTTGGAGGATTTGGTTTCAAATCTGATCATGGGTTCCACATTTAACATGCGCAAGTTTTGGTTTCTGTAGCGGCCAGGGCAGGCGCTTGTTGTGTTGCAGCCATGGAGCACAGTAAGCGTTGAAAAACGTTGAAAAAGCCCGGTAAAACGGCAGCCCACCATTGAATCAAAATAAAACTTTCTTGTTATTTGTGAAATAAGCATGTGACCCATTTCAACTCCACCCCTCAAAGAATCGGAATTGAGAATCGCTAAGAACCGGAATGTAAAGGAAGAACCGCAATTGGAATCAGAATTGTTAAAATCAAAACGATGCCCAACCCTACTTTCCACCACAGCATGTGTTTTTGCAACACGCTGTTTATACATCTTCAACACAAGCTGACACTATGATACATAATATACCGCTATACAGTGATGCAATTCTACATTACAAGTGTAATGTACTTACACACTAATTAAAAAGGATAAACAAAGTGTCAAAAGATTAACCACCATCAACATAAACACAATAAATTATTCTTGTAAAAAGCAATGGACAGTTTTTAACATATGCATAGAATTCTCATCAGTTTAACCTAATATTTTATAATATCTAATGCAAATATGAAATATGTACACAGCTACCCAATTAATCTACAGTAAATGTCCCGATGAACAAAAGTTCCAGCTGAATGTTGCCACATTGTACTTCAATGTTTTCCCATAGCTGGTTTGCCACAGCGTTTCAATCCCTGCCTCACCTAACGACGCCTGTTAATTACAGCTATTTATTAGCCCCAAACAGCCAATTAACAGGCCTTCATCACAACAAGCAAACACACTAATCTATACGCACCACATTGAGAGATGACTCCACCAAAGATTATGAAGAAAAATGAAAACCATAGCCACGGATGTGAATAGGTGTCAACATTGAAAAGGGTCTTTGTTTTCTTTTCTCCAGTTTGATTCCATAAATATTCAGCTCATGTTTTGTTTTTTTCTGAGGTGTTTGCTTTCTTTTGTCTCCATTTCTCCCCTTCAATGTGTGGAAGCTCTAGCTGTTTTTTCCCCTTTATCTTTCAGTGATTCTCTCCTTTATTCTCCAAATCTGTCCAGGGTGTTTTGAGTGAGCAGTGAGTAATGATGTTGGTCTGTTAAATCACTCTCTTATATCAATCTTACAGCAGTACTACAGCAGCAACATAACACTGACAAAACAAGCGGTTATCAAAACAATACATACTGGAAAAAATACCTCAAGGAAACAATATCTGAACAACTAAAGGGCAGAGAAATAGGTATTTTCAAATGCCCTGGTGGTTTTATATAGGGCGTGGATTACCCTGTTTTAAACGGTTACAGTACATTACATGAATGTCTAGAAACCAAATTTTGATTATGGAAAATGTCTTATGTTGGAAAATCACACAAGAAAGTCACTGCTAAAGGTTATTAGGGATCCAAAGTTAATACAGTTACAAAAAACTAAATCACTCCCTCATTTCTCTCTCGCTTAACAATACATATCCAATAGACTTCCAACAGATATGCTGTTTTGTCATTTTAAGCTCCAGCATGGTTGATTTTGGTTGGTTTTATGATTGCACCTAAATGTTGTTGTGTACACCTAAAGCTGGTTTATTGATTAGATGTCAACAGCAGATTTATAGTTTTGCAGTGGTGTAGTCGGTGGTGTATCGAGACCACTGAAACATTTCTGGAAGTGATGCTTTGTTGTTAGTTCGTTTTACAGACAGAAAAGTAGCTCACTTTATTGTTTTTAGAATGAGAACATTCTTATGACAAATCCTTTGGAACTTGAAACTGATTTGATAGTAATTAAAAACTTATTTGTCAATAATTGCTCAGGAACAGAACAGAAAATGGTCTGTGAGACCACTGAAGCGGTTAAGGGAGAAACCGACCAAGTTCTTTCTACCTTAAAGCAGTACAATCACACCTGCAGTACAGTGACATTATGTTGAATCCCAAATTAGCCTTTAGAGTATGGATCAATCCCATCAAACATCTGGCAAAGGACTGAAAAAGACTGACTCAAGATCCTCACAGTCTAGAGAAATTTCTACCAAATATTCAGGGATAAGAATACATTCTTTAAACTTTTCTCAAAGATGTCAGGATGAGACAACTTGGGAATAATCCTTGTCACACAAACACATACAAAGAACATAAGGCTAAAAAAATAAATGAAAAAAACACTTGCTGTAACTATTTTTACTGCATTCATTTAAATTCTTAATTTTTTTTTTTTTTTTTTTCCAAAAAACCCACCCGCACACACACACACACACACACACACACACACACACACACCCTGCAGTCAGTTAAAGATGCAGTAGGTAAGTCTTATAAAACTAACTTTCTGTCATATTTGGTGAAACTGACCCTATGTTCCAGTAGAACTACATGAATTATGTAAAAAAATAAAATAAAAATAAGACAGCTCCTCTGGCACCTCCTACAGCATGTAGTGCCATTGGCAAAATTCCACCGCTCCCGGTCGATTTTCTCCAATCAGGGCCACAGGGGTGGTCTATCTGCCTGTCAATCACTGATATATACGGATATATAGCGTTCTCCCCGCGCACGAGCTGCAGAAAGGTTTTCCAAAACTCTGTGAATAATGGAGTGGCTTTTCAGAGGTGGCGTGGCTGCAGGATTTTAAAGATCTGAAGAACGATGCAGATGTAGCCACATTTCCTCTCAACAGGTAACATAATTACCATGAATGATTTATCTTTCACTTGATTATTAGTAGTCAAAAGTCCACAAAGCTACGTTGGTGAGGATAATAGTAACGTTAGCACAGTGGTCGGTCTGACATGATGCTGAAATGGCTAACGGTAGCCTGCTAGTTAGCATCGTTTTACTGTTGGTGAGTAAAGTTAACGTTGTGTTAGTGTTTAGTTATTGAACATGTTGTCTGACATGCCGGCAGTTCTATCAAACTCCGTTGTGTGGGAGGGGCTTAGGAGACGGTTTAGGCTGCAGCAGAAAGGGACGAGGGACTGAGAAGTTGTCGATGTTCAAATTTGTTGGCAAAGTCCTGGCTCTTCACAATCTTACCTACTGCAGCTTTAATGTATCACTTCCCCCCTGCTGTGCCCCAGTTTTTGTAAGTCAGCTATAATGAGAATAAAGTCTTTACAGTAGTGATCCCACATTTGGCACTATACACACAGCTCATTTACAGGGCCATGTGTGCAGTCTGTGTATGTTTGTCTTAAAATGTGTGTGTGTGTGTGTGTGTGTGTGTGTGTGTGTGTGTGTGTGAGTGCAAAGTTACTATTCTTCAGGTCTTGCACTATGTTTGCATGCACAAAAGAAAACAGAAGTACAGTAAGCAACTTAAGGCAGGAAATCAAATAACTTGTTCAAATAGAATGTTACTGTAAAACTCATGTTTACATGCAGCTGGTCATTTTTCAGTACACTTAAGTTGTTTTGGGTTATTTTTTTAATTTTCACAGTGTATTGTATTTGGCTCATGGTGTTAAAAAAATAATGTTACCGAAAGCACAAAGTTTTTTTATACATGTAAACTAGGATAGATCTTTAGCAATTCTGATTTGGATTCAGCTTGGTGTTATTGAAACCTGTGTCCTATTATTTGGCATATTATTCACAAAATTTCTAAAAGCAGAAATCTTTATTTTAAGCAGATGTTTGCTGCCACTGGCATTTATTTTTCATAAATTATAATGCTTTTTGGTTGAAATGAATAATAAAGATGTGCAATCCTCACTTTTCAAGAATCAATGGGCACTTACAAAAAGTAAATTTCTAATTAGATACTGTGTTTTATTTGTAACTGGTTCCATTTTGGACCGGTTGATGAAAACCCAATCCTAATGTAAACATACTATTGGCACATAGTCACTACAGAATGAGATTCTTTCTGAGCTCCTGTGTGTGAGTATGGGTGTGGTTAGTTGGTGATCGTTGACTGAATAGATAGAAGGTGATGTTATTAGGACTGATGTTATTACTGTATCTTGGGAAGAACAACAGTGCAGGGTTTAACAACTCATGCAATGTCAGTAGCATTGAATAAAGCTTGTCTCTTCAAAAAGTATAAATTTCAAGAATAGAGAATATAATTCCTGAAAAGTGACAAACATCAGGGTTGGTCAAAAAAACAAACTTAGGTTCAGTTTTCTAAATGCTAAATGGAACTGATTACAAGATGCATTTAACAACAAAACTAATTTCAAATTAAAGCTGCGAGCAGCGATGGACGGCCCCCGGCCTGCCTCTGCTGGGCCGGGGTTATCGCGGACGCCGCGCCTTGCAAATCGGCTTTCCGACGGCACTCGACGCTGCAAATCGTCACCAATTAAAAGGGAACCCCTCACGAAGTTCAACGATACCTCAAACAAGACTCTAGCGTCATACGGTTCATTAGCTGTGAAAAGGGGCGTGGCTAAAGCATAGGGGCGGGTCAAACCATCACCAATTAAAAAGGAAGTCTCTGCTGAGTTCATTGATACCTCACACAAGGGTCTATCTTAAAAAGTTCAAATTTTATGAAAGGGGGCGGGGCTTAAGCATAGGGGGCGGGTCAAACCATAACCAATTAAAAGGAAGTCTCTGCTGAGTTCAATGACACTCACACGAAGTCTCTACCTTAAACGGTTCAAATGTTATGAAAGGGGCGTGGCCTGAGTAAGTGGGCGTGGTCATATTATAGGGGCGGCTCAGTATCACATGTAGACCACACATTCTAAGTTTCATGTAAATCGGATGATGTTTGTCATATAAGGCAGATTTCCTGTGCGCGGGGGCGCTATGACCAAAAGTCAAATTTGGCCTGTAGGTGTCCTCAGGCCTGGACCCTTGTCCATCGTGAGAAATTTCGGGCAGATAACGACAACGCATAACTCAAGTTACAACAACTTCTTTGGTCATCGCTAAACACTCAAAATGGCCGCCACGCCACGCCACACCGTCTGACGAAAGTTTTTCTTTTAATAACTTTTCATCGTTAAGGTGTTGGGATGGTACAGACAAAGTTTGAAGTCCATCGGATGAAATCTCTAGGAGGAGTTCGTTAAAGTATAGCACCTTGACTTTTAGGCCTACTTCCTGTTGCCACTAGGGGGCGCTATGACTTTAAGTAAATATCGGCCCTTATTTGTCCTCAGGGTTGGACTCTTATGAATCCTGAAAAGTTTCGAGGTAATCGGACACGCATACTCCGACTTACACCCACTTCGCTGTTTTGCGGCGTAAACGCACAAAATGGCCGCCCATTAGAATAATAATAGAAGAAAGAAAGAAAGAAAGAATAATTCCTTCAGTTTCAATAGGGCCCTGCGCTGTCGTGTCGGGCCCTAAATATGTAATAAAGGGAAAAACTGGGTAACACCTGGGGAATATGCAGCTTTAAAGACATACTTCCAATGTGTTAAGTAATGTGTTTAAAAAAAACAGGCACACAAAATAATAAAAGATTTGTTATTTTAAGCTCCTTCAGACAAGTGGACAACCTGTAAACTTACATCGCTCAAGATAAAAGCTGTGCAACTTCCAAGTAAAATCAATAAGTAAACACAAGACTTCAAATGGTGTTAACATGGTAATTTACAATGGAAGATAAGCTCGCCACATCTTGTTAAATGAGAAGCTAAAGTAGCTAACAAAGGAACTGATGTAGTTAGCATTTATCAAGGCAAAGTGAATTAATCCTACAGAGATTGGCTGAGTAAGTCCTCTGTCTGGACAAAGTGTGTGCAACTGTATGATACGCTGAGATTTAAATGGGATGGGTGAATGCAATCTTCCAATCTTAAAGCACACATAACATTCACACACTAAATAACTCTTTTCTGCACCTATAGATCTCACCCTCTTTCCATCATGTTTGGATTGAAAATGGGATGAAAACAAAATCCCTAAACAGCATGGGAGCGAGGAAGGAAAGCAGAAGGAAAGAAAGAAAAGTCCAAACATAGTTTGAGCCTGTAGCCTGAAACCATGCATGTGAATTTCCATATAGATTGTAGTGGGTTCTGTTGAATCAGGCTTCTAATATTTCTAATGACAGGCTATGTTAAGCAATCAGGCACAGACAGACAATTGCTAGGGCTGATAAACCTGCATACATGCATATGTAAACACACATACATTCCAACATCGTGAGGTTTAATGGTAGTCAAAACATTGAAACAACTAACACAGTCATGGCAAACATATGCATACGGTTCTTGCACAGGCACCTACAAAAAGACAGTACACTCATTCTGTTTAATCAGCTGTGATGGTGAACTCCATCTGCTAGAGAATGGCCTTCCCTGGCCAAACAGGGACTAGCAGGAATTGTATTCTAAAGCAATAATCAGTGTTAATAAGGTTGTGCAAGTAGGTCTAAGTTCAACTTGGCACAGGTATTCGTTCACAGGCCCAACAGAAACAAACAACCCCTTTTCCATCAATTCAATTAATTTATTACCATAAAAATGTCCATTACATACATTAGCAAAGGACAGAGAAGGCTCTAATAACTGACTCACCAGCTTTCTGTAAATGTTAAGAAGCAGTGAAGTGAGAAAAACACCAAACAAGTCTCCAACTACTGATAAATGCTAGTCAGCTAGATACAAACAAAGCTAGGATTTTTAGGTTGTTCGTGAAAAGTTCTTCACACTAAAATATCATAACAATAGAGAAATGGCTAAATCTCTTCAGTTATATAGTTGAACATTGTCTGATGTTGGATATATCAAAAGAGCCTTTTTGGTCATTCAAAGAAAAGTAATTGCAGCCATTTTCACACCTTAGTCATTACCAGTTGTTTCCAACTCCTCTTATTAGCATGAGATGACATATTGACTGTATTGACGCATTCACACTCCTGTCTAGGAAACCATTTAGCAACACAGACCCTAATACTCTTCCCTCATTCATTTCTCTGTCCCTTTCTCTCTGCCTCCCCACACACACTCCCGCCAACCATCCCTCCATTCAGATGTCAGTCACAAAGCATGCTGTTAAAAAGAGGTTGCTGCACACCCATGGTTCCTTTGGCCCACTTGTGTGTGTGTGTGTGTGTGTGTGTGTGTGTGTACGAGTGTGTGTGAGCTTGAGTCTGTATTAATGTGTGTAAATAACACACAGGCTGATGCCTTTGGCCCAACAAATGGAAGCAATCAACAAGCCATTACAGCACACACAGTGTCACTTTGAGTGTGAGTGAAAGACCAGATTTTTTTGAGATTGTATTATAAAAAGGAGATCAATATTTGAACCAACCAAGCAGACTGCGACATATGGATTTCTTAAATTCTATTTTTCCGACCCATCTCCATTTCCCAATTAAAGTCAGTTTTTTTAGGTGAACTTATAAATCTTTTCTTCGGCTAGCAAAGAAGACATATAACAACAATTTCCTTTTTGGCTTCACAACCTTGGGACTATGAAAGGCAGATAAAAAGATTTGGTTGAGTGCTACCTAATGTTTTCAGCAGCAACCTCCATTACTGTGACTAGATTAAATGGCTGTTTTCATGTCAGTGTAAAGTGACACTCCAGTTTCCACTAGTTAGAAAACACACCAAGACACACAATTTAGAAATTAAAGAATGAACCACCACATACAATAATACATAAGATTTTCATAATACATACAGATTGTCTTCCAGACTGTGGAACCATTGGCGAACATGTCTGTATGTAAGACAATGAACATTGTGGAAGGCTTTGTATTTTGGGATTTTTTTTTTCTCTTTATGTTTTACTCTGTGTGTTTCTTATTGTGATATGGATCCCCCTAAGTCTGAAATAAAGAATAAAGTCATATTAAAGATAGAAGGGCCTACGGGAGTGTCTGCCTGTGATTTTATTTAGCGCTGCGACCGTCGTCTCCAACCATAACCATTGCCTAATCCTAGTGCCTTCCAGGCAGCGCTGTTGTGGTGCGAAGCGTCTGCACTCAAGATTGTCGGTAAACTTTTTTTTTTTTCTTTTTACTTTGAAAAATTGTCAAGTTTCCAATTGACTGAATATATGTTATTGTTACATTATGTTGTTAATAAATGTTTTAAATTTGACAATGTAATGTGGTACATTGCGAACAAAGGTCAGATATATTACATACAAGTCTAGTCTAAAAATGGCATAGCAACCTGTGCTTAAAAAAAATAAAAAATAAAAAATAAAAAAAGAGTAAAAATCGAAAATGTTATCAAATCAAGGATTTTGAGAATCGTGACATCCCTCTTAATAAAACACAGAAACATAAAACAACGCACAGCTCAGTAAAAGGATGTTACAGGTTGCCATGTTTGGCAGAGGTGTATACTGTTTGTGTGTACTGTACTGTATGTCTCTAACAAATACAGCATGCAGCTACAATGTGGTGTTGAATACATTATAAAAAAAATAAGGAACCTGGGAATATTTCAAAGGCAAATGTTTGTTTGGCACCAAATGGACTAAGTAATTATGGAGGCTCACGTGTATTTGTACTTTTGTGTGACCATACGTGTGTATGTGTTGTGCAAGTGTTGTGTAACCTTGACAGATACATGGTTATAGTGCTCTACTGTACAGTAGCAGAAGAAAATCATGTCTTTGGCAAGCAGCACTGAAATGTGGGTGGAATTTCAGTGTGCACGCATGCACACACGCACACACACACACCTTATTGCATTTGTTCCATATCAGTTGCCTTTGATCAAACAAGAGGTGCAATATTACCCTGCACACTAAGAAATATGTACAGTATCTATACAAAGGAATTTCTCAGATGTAAAAAGCAATTTCTTTTGTCTATCAACTTTGTCATAGAAAGATCCTCTAAATACTCATTGGACAGGCATCAGGCTACAGACCTGCTTTTAATCAAAATACTGGAGAAAAAAATGCCTACAGATGCCAGAAAAGTGAACATTTGGTCTAATTCTGTAACTAACAGAAGAAAAGTATAAAACTAGCAACGAAACATATTATTACAACAGCTCATGTTAAAGGAATACGCCACCGTTTTTTGAAAAAGGGTTATTCACCGTCTCCCCTAGATGTAGATAGCTCACTTTTACTCACGAAATGCTAACCGGCAACAAAGGATTCCATTCACTACGCTAAGATAAGCTAGCGGAGGTGCTGCCGGACAAAGGCAATGCATGCACTGAGACAAAAATACATTTGCCCACCTATCTACATCTAGGGGAGACGGTGAATAACCCTATTTCAAAAAAACGGTGGCGTATTCCTTTAAGTGCTTAAGAGTCAAAACTGATGGCCTTTATTTCCCATGTACTGGCAAAAAAAACACCAGAATGCTGGAATGTTTCAGTCTTGAGCAAGCGCCTGTCCATTTTTCAACAATCCATGTCTTTTTTTTTAGAGATTTTATTTAGATTTCCAAACCTAAATTTCCTAATACATTTCCCACATCAACAAAAGACCCACAATCCTAACGACAACCACCACAAAGCAAAACAAGATGGCAAAACCAAACATACCATGACAACACACATTTACCCCACATATAAAACAAACAAGCTCAACCTCAATATCTTCATATCTAGTCAACTTCCGTTCATTTGATCTTTAAAACAGCTATTGTTTATTTCCTTTTTAAACTAGAAGGGCACTTGAAGAGCGCAGGCCTCTGCCAAGGCAAGACCTTTTTCACAATGTTAATGCAGTGTGAATTCTTCCATTCAGGAAAAAAAATTTCGAATTATTTTTGACACTGCATGAATGCAGCACAAACACCCTATCTTGCAATGTTAACAAATATACAA
Source organism: Perca fluviatilis (assembly GCF_010015445.1). Classification (NCBI taxonomy): domain Eukaryota; kingdom Metazoa; phylum Chordata; class Actinopteri; order Perciformes; family Percidae; genus Perca; species Perca fluviatilis. Next base: position 16,241,448 of record NC_053118.1, read on the forward strand.
AAAGAAAAATTATTTGCGTATCTGCCCGTGATTCATATCCATTCCTTGGCCCATGCTACACCCCTTCACCAAGTTTTATTAAATTCGGGCCAATATTTCTTCTGTAATCCTGCTGACGGACAAACAATCAAACAGATCCGAAAACATAACCTCCTTGACGGAGATAATAGTGATTTTGTCGTAGTACTGTAGGAGAGTATGTGGATTTCCAGTGTTTGGATTTGGATTAGACGTCTGAGCTGCATATATTTAAGAAATGCATTAGTCAGACCAATTTGTTTTGCAGATCAGTCCAATGACTAAATGTGTTTAAATTCAATAAATTATTAACAGTTTCTATTCCTCCATGTAAACAAGCTAAATGGTCCTTTTTGAGGAACTATCCAAGGACTGTTCCCATTGTTTCTGGAATTGATATTGGCTCACTCAAAACACTCTTTTCCATGTTGCAGCTGAGGTTTTTAAAGTTGACATCATTTCTGTTTTTATCCCTTGAAAATATCCTGTATATGAACTGTATAAGACTTGTGCATTGGACCATTGCCCTTTCATTGTGTTTCTATATGGTGTAGGTAAAATGCTGAGTGGCAAGATGATATCATTCTAGATCTGACAAATTAAATCCCCCTCCAACTAAGGAAGATGAAAAAACTCTTATTTCTATGATTTTTTTCCTCCACATAAAGTCTGTTAAATAGAAGATGCCCTTTTTTAAAAAATATTTGAGGTGAGGTAATTGGCACTGTAGAAAATAGAAATGAGAACTTTGGAAGCCATGTCATTTTAACAGATTGATTCTTCTTGTAAAATTAATGGGATGATTAATCCATTTAACTAAGTCAGATTTCATATTATTGAGTAACACAATTTAATATGTTATATATATATACAGTACAGGCCAAAAGTTTGGACACACCTTCTCATTCAATGTGTTTCTTTTTTTCATGACTATTTACATTGTAGATTCTCACTGAAGGCATCAAAACTATGAATGAACACATATGGAATTATATACTTAACAAAAAAGTGTGAACTGAAAACATGTCTTATAGTTTAGATTCCTCAAAGTAGCCACCCTTTGCTTTTTTTTGATAACTCTGCAAACCCTTGGTGTTCTCTCAATGAGCTTCATGAGGTAGTCACCTGAAATGGTTTTCACTTCACAGGTGTGCTTTGTCAGGGTTAATTAGTGGAATGTTTTCCCTTATTAATAAAAAAGCAAAGGGTGGCTACTTTGAAGAATCTAAAATATAAGACATGTTTTCAGTTATTTCCCACTTTTTTGTTAAGTACATAATTCCATATGTGTTTCATAGTTTTGATGCCTTCAGTGAGAATCTACAATGTAAATAGTCATGAAAATAAAAAGGAAATGCATTGAATGAGAAGGTGTGTCCAAACTTTTGGCCTGTACTCTATATATATATATATATATATATATATATATATATATATATATATATATATATGATACACTTTTTCCAGAATGTATTATAAATGAACATCCCCAAAAAAATTTTCATGTATTGCTTAGAGATGGCACAGTAGTGGCTGTTATCAGCATACAAATAACATAACATAATCAACTGTCTTTGTATAGAAGCAACACAAAGCCTCACTTTACATAACTCAAGACTTTTCCAGACTTTATAAGAGCCATACTGAACCTAGAGACAGACAGAGCAAAAAGAATGGCTTTTACAGAATAGACAGACGGGTGAAAAGACAAGTTAAGAGAGCGTGGCAAGAAAATAAATCACCATAACCAATATTTCTGTCTCCTTTTACCCCCCCCTCCTTCCTCTCCCTGCTTCTCTTGCCCTAAATAGTCAGTTAATTAACAGAAGAGGAGAAAAAGTGTGGCAAGCAAATGTCAAGTTCGACAAAGATGGAGGTTAGCTTTTCACAACAATGCAAAACAAGCAGCTTAAAAAAAAACTCCTTCTACAAAATAAAAGTAATTAAAATTGCCGAAAGGGAAAAAGCTGAATACTAATTGTTCAGTTTAGCACCATGCGAAAAAAAATTGGTAGACTAATTAACTTTTTTTTCTTCTTTTTCTTCAAATGATAAATAATTAAGTCAACTTCTATGAGGCAAACTGGGATTTTAGAATAACATAAAGGGAAAGGTTTGAGTGTAATTAAGTGTTTTATTTTCAGCAAATCCTGTCTCTCTCTTGTTAGTCTTTCATTATCAGCATTTCATTTAACTACATCCTACTCTATTTCAAACTTGCAGTTTTCTATATCTCTTTCTCTCAGTGTGTGTTTTGTGTGGCTGGGCAGGTGCAACGGGCCATGTTGACAGCTTGTCCCTTCTCTCTTGCCGCAAGGGAAACTGTCACCCCTGTCATTCAGGGCTATGAACACAGCATGGAGAATGTATGTATGTGTCTGTGTGTGTTCTCAGGAGACTATGACAGTGTGTGGTGAGAGGAGAGAGGTGAGAGGAGAGAGGGGAGAGGGGCTTTATCAGCTCTGCCAGAAAAAACTGAATGCATGGACACTCACACACACGTTTAGTTTGCTGAGAATGACTAAAGCATGATGGGAGTTTCACAACCTCAACCTGGAAGGGCAAAGCCCTGAGGGTGCAAAACTTTAGACCAGATCACACGGTGATGCAGCAAAGGGAGAGAAGTCTGTGTGTGTGTGTGTGTGTGTGTGTGTGTGTAGTGTGTTCATACAATCTTTCTAACTAAGCGTGCACACATTTGCACAGGGGAATAAACTGTGGTTACTCGCATAAATAATAGAAAGACAAGCACGCCACTAGCACTGTGTATCTCACTCCTCTAATTGGATCTCATTGATGAATAAAAAACATATTTACTTGTAATGTGAATACAGAGAACAGGCACAGCAAAGGCCTATAGGTCAGACGAACAACCAACCAAGCTAGCTTGCTAGTGCTAGCTCTGTGTACTGACGTACATGCTGAGGAACCACGGCACCAGTACCCAGAGGTCTGCGTTTACCAGCCAGAATAAAAATCACCTGGATGACTCGTGTCAGAAGGGTTAAAAAATCAGCGACTTTCCCTCTTTATCGTTTAGCTTAGAGCAGCACAATTGAAACCAAAAAACCAAGATGGTAACAGCAAAAATACCAACTCCTGGCTTCAAAACGGCAGTCCACAATCCAATGCGTGACGTCACCGGTGCTACGTCGTAGCAGTTGGGTTGTCGAGGTTAAAACACTATATGCAGCAGCTGTGAATCAAATAAACGTATTATAAATAATGTTATGTCATTTTTTTACTCTTACACTGAACGTTTGCTGCTTCAATCGAGATGAGTATTGAAAAGTATTTTCCATGACTGAAAAAGGCACGTGTTGAGGATGAGGACCAGCCAGAACTGTAGGTATCAGCCTGAAACAGAGCTGAACAGTCTCTGAACTTGACTGTTATGAAAATAAGTATCTCCCCCCCACCACAAATTGCTTTCTAATCTGTGGGAAACACTGTGATTCAAGTACAATTTTAGACATCTTGTTACTGGTTACCAATACATTACATGCTTATGCTTTCTTACTCAGAAACTCATATGAACAGAAATAATGCACTAAATTGGTACAAATACTTTAGACTGTCTTGGGAATAAAATAGGTTGTAGACCTGTACATACTATACCAGACTTGTTTTAAAAGTGAGGCACCATTACTCATGTAAGACCCAGGCAGCAAAAAACAAGCAAGGACTTGTATTCCAAAACAAAACACAAGACTTCAACATGGCTCAGTGGGTTACACAGTCACGGCCTTAGAGAGAGTGTGTGTGTGTGTGTGTGTGTGTGTGTGTGTGTGTGTGTCCGGTGCTGGGCATTGGCCCTAGACAAAGTGCTCTGCCAGCTTTCTGCCCACTGGTCTTTTCATTGCTGATGGATGGGCATGGTTCAGCACCATCTGGCTATAGGATATTTCACATTAATCATCACACATGCACACATATGCGCGCGCACACACACACACACACACACACACACACACACACACACACACACACACACACACACACACACACACACACACACACACACACACCAGATGAGTACTATTGTCTAAATGTAAATTAACACACAAGAACACAATACAGTACCTCAGACATATTTATAGTTACAAATATGTTTAATATACAGAGGCAAAGTGAATGAAAAGAAGACAGAGAAAGAAAGAAAAAAAAATTAAAAAGAAAAACAAAGGAAGAAAAAGAAGAATATTTAATGTAATTGAGTGCCCATTTTCATTTGTGTTTCAGCTGGCCATTTTCCACATTTGTGATTCGGAACTATAGCCACGGGAGATTAAGAAACAAGCATGGTACAAAAAAAACAATTAGTTCATTTAAAAACATTGTTTCATTTGGTTGGTAGCCTGGAGCTATGGAACAATAAAGCCTCACTAACCCACCACCACCACCCTGACTCAGTCTTTATTAATGACCTTTATAAACATACTGTAGGAGGATGTGTATTAACAATAATGGCTCCCTTCCCCTCTAAATCTGTGTGCTCTCTCCCCCTCTCTCTCTCTCTAACACACACACACACACACACACACACACACACACACACACACACACACACACACACACACACACACACACACACACACACACACACACACACACGTTAGTAAACACATAATAGCCTTACATAGCCTATAAGCTGAATGGCTAGACACCCAAGGGAATTTAATGTAAAATAAGGGACATTATCAGACTTCATTTATTTCTATCTAACGGCTATATGGGCTTAATAAAAGCTGATTTGCCTCAACATTTCCACAGTATATGGACATGGGCAAGGACAGGCAGAAATGTGGTTGATCTGGGAGGAAGCATGCTTGACATTAGATCCATTATCATTAAATCATATCTCACGGCTATCTGGGTTTGTGATGCACAGGGATTTATTTCCACATTTACATGTTTTTACAACTATGAAAAAGGAATGTATGAGGTTTATCAGATACCATATAATAGGACAAGATTACTTTTGACATATTTTATCCACAAAATATAGTGAAATAGGCAAGGTTATCAGCAAGTTAGTTAAAAATGTACTCTGCTAAAAACATTTGATGTTATATAAAAAAATTTAGTAAAAAAAGTAAAAAATGTGGCCTATCAGAGCAGAGTAATCATTTGTTTAGCATTAGCATGTGTATTATCTCTTTAATTAGTTAATTAATTATATATATATAGTTGTTAAAGGTATAATATGTCACTTTTGTCAGTTTGTGTTTGTAAACAGCACTGAAAGTTGGCCCTTCCTCAGAGAGCAGCAGTGGACGAGCGAGCTGGACAGTGAATGACGAGTTAAATTAGTGTATGAATTGTTTTTTAAAGATTAGTTTTTGGCCGTTTTAGGCCTTTATATGTATGTAGGACAGCTGAAGACATGAAGGGGAGAGAGAGGGGGAACGACATGCAGCAAAGGGCCGCAGGTCGGCGATGAACCTGCGGCCGCTGAATCGACAGGGGCTTCGTCCCTTACTCCTCATTTCCACCAGATGCGTGACGGCTGCGGACCGGCTCCGCTGCGTGTCTGCTGCGTGCTCCGCCGTCCGTCAATACCCACCAGGTCTGGATTTGTTGCGGCACGGCTGCGGCCATGACTGACAGCTGTAGTCACGAGGACCCACAAGTTCTCACGAATTCACGTAGAATAGAACCACAAAACCAACGACAGTTTCCATCCAGAGGAGTAGAGGGGAACCAACTCTGTGCTGTGTTTTCAAGGTGTAGTGCATATGGAAATGGAAATATGATCCGCCGTGAGCACGGTATGTTTTATTTCGAAAATGAACCGGATGTTTTATTTTGCATCTGTGCTCAACTTCCTGTCCCGCACTATCTGTGTGTGCTGAATTTCTGCGGAGCTCTCCGGCGTCCGGCAAAATTAGAAGCTCTGCGTATCTGCTGCGGAGGGCTGCGGACCGCCGGACGCAGTCGGAACGCAGCCGTTATGCAGCCGGTGGAAATACACACATTGACTTTAATGGAAACCTAATGACTCCGCCGCCGTTTCGGAGCCGTTCCACAGCCGTTATGCATCTGGTGGAAATCCACGGTTAGGATCTCAAGCTGCACACTGGCTCAGATACACGATACAGTGCCTTTAAAGTGGTACTTTACACAACATCTGTCTTTTGAGAATGAAACACTTATCCTTCCGTCTGCTCTGTATTTTCACAAAAAAAATGACAAAATGTATACAACTTACATACAGATGGACATTTAACAAAGTGGATTTTGGAGTAATTAAAGAAACAGACTTTTTGAGTACCATAGGGCTGGGCGATAAAACGATCTCGAAATGGGATTGCGATAACATTCAGGTTGATAGCGATGATACGCTTTGGACATATTTACCCGATAACACAACTGCCAGAGTCTGCCTTTTCAGCTTGGATGCCGGACACGCCCACTTCCAATAGTGAGTGTTTGAGTTGCTGGTGTTTTGTCGAATAGTTTTTCCCTCCTCTTAAAATGCGTAGCGCCCCCATCCATAGTTATGGTTAGAGATAAGGGTTGGTTCAGTTTTAGGTGGGGGGGGGGGCTGTCTTCAACAGCAAAAGCTGAGCTGAGGGCAACTAAAGCGATGGTGGACATGAGTGCGAACTGCCGTTATCCTCTCAAGCTTAAAACATTGTTGATAGAAAGGGTTACACGACTTCAGTTGTGTGGAAATGGTTCCGATTTCACAAAAGTAACCGGTGTGCAAAATATGTCGGCGGTTGTTGCCAACCAGGACGGGAAACGTAACAAATCTTTTCCATCACCTGAACAGGTATTGTCTTGTCCCATCGACCAGTTATATTTGTCGGATGCAGACGCTTAGCAAAGCAGGCTGAGTACAGTACACTTTCTTACAGTTGGTTTATCAATTCCTCTGGAAATTGTACTAGAGGATAAAGCATGTTCACAAATACTAATTATCTGATATAGATGCAAACGTGTTAATGAATTTTATAGATAGTCTCGGCTAACTTTGCTTAATTCACATTTCCTGTTTGTGAGCTTATGCACTCACTTATATATGTGTGTGTGTTTCAGTGTGTGGGAGGCAAAGATCCATGCCTGTCACAGTGAAATCGTGATCTCTCTCATATCCTTTTAATTAGTGCATAACATAACAGCAGCACCACAGGCACAAGCTCCTCTAGAGGTAAAAACTCTGCAAAAAAACTTGGCCAAGCTTAAGCTTTGCTAAATAACAAAGTGTAACAACTGCAAGGAAGGCTTCAATCACCAACAAGTTCACTGCATTCACTCGGCAGTAGCGGGCTGCTGCCTTCCTTGTACATTATGTTGCTTTATTTCGTGTAATGATACGCAAGTAATCACTACTGTTCACACTGCAATTGAGACATTGGGCAAAAATATCTGATTGACCATTGCTATTTACATGATTACAGCAAACTAAAACTAAGTGAGACATATATTTGGCAGGATGTAGCAATACACAAGGACCCATGATGGTCTAATATATCAAAATAAAATGTTTCTTTGTCAGGCAGAATAATGTGGTGACAGCTTTTGTCACTTTCAGAAGGACATATTTATTTAAGAACTGAGCGCACACACACACACTCCACACAATGTAATCAGGAACAAACACACAGCTGTCCTCATCTACTAGATTGCTGACAAGAGGTGTCCATCTTGAGGAGACAACAAACTCATCATAGGTATAAAGACAATATGATGATGGTCACCTACAACTACTTTTGATGTCAAGTGAAGGCTTCTGGTCTAGAGGTAAATTAAGCTGAATACTCAGTGCTCTCCCCGTTAATAGGCAGATGCAACAAAAAAGACCAGCATATTTTAAGGGCAAAACTGAAACAAGCAGATACAGAAGTGTAAAGTGATCCAGCAACAAACACTGAAAGATGTCTTACCTTATGGTCGTAGGGGTTGTAAGAGTGGAAGAGTTGTGACAGCTCTTTAGTCCTCTGCTTCTTCTGCAATAAAAAGACAATACAGGGAATATAAAGTTTAAAAAGCCACTCGTATAATGTATAACACAGCTAAAAAAAAAGCTGGAGGTTGAGTATTACTTCATTTAGATTCCATTGTAGATAGTATATATAGTTAGATGAAAACCCATTAATCTAGATAGGTGGTGACTCCTGTGTCCAAACTACTCAGCCTTTGTCCCTTCTATGACAATTTGAGTGTGACTTCCTCTAAATTTTCTTGGTTTCTTGCTTGATTTCATTTGATGTAGTATTGTCATTGGACTTGTAAAGCACATTTTTTACAATGTAAAAATAAAGTTGACTTTAATTCTTCTTTATTTGGTATCAAAGAATAAAAAACATAATTAAAAACATTCCCTGAAACTCCCTGAATTAATCATATAATGTTAGCATTCCCCTTAGTATGTGTACACTGTCCTCTTGTAGGCAATTGTGTTAATGTATTGTATAGGAGGCAAATGAATCATCTGTCGGTAGCACTGAACGGGATTTATATACTTTATATATCTTATTTTTTATACACATACTTATGGTCTAAAATGAAACAATTTATATTTAACACAATATTTCCTCATCCATTGTCTTGCATATATAAATAATAAAATGACATTTGGTATAAATATGGACAAAGAGTGCAATTTCACTCATGTTAACTTATTGGGTCACTAAACTATATATATATATATATATATATAACACCTACAGTAATTCATTAACTCCATAAAATAGAGAATGGACAGAGGGGAGAAATGCATTTGCCCACCAGCGGTGGCAGAAAATATTACTCATTTTATTCTGTATCAAGTCTGGCCTTAACCTTGCATGTCCTTAATGTGTAATGAGATGCACAAGCGTGAGACATGACTGTTTGATGTGTGGCAGTTGTTAAAGCAATCAGTTACATGAGGCCGATGCAGTTACAAAGAGCGCTAATTAGCCTGCTGATTAGGCCATGTCTGGCTAAGGGGGAAAGGATATATGTATATGCTACTGTAGCTAAAGGGAGTATGCAATGATTGCTATGCTCTCTCCCATTCCCTCCCTGTCTTTTCAGTGTATGTAAAGAGCTGGATTCAATGTCCTTAAGCCACATCTGTACATATAGAGCAGACAACCTACAAGTAGGCATCATTATGGTGCAACAGTCAAATGCAGCTTGAGGATGTGGGGAAGAGGAGGATGGATGCAGAGAAGGAAGACAAATCTAACTAGAAAATGCATTTCCTGCGGAAAATGCGTGGGAATGCTGAATAGCTGAACTGCTAAAGCTAACTGGTTGAATAGCTGAAATCTGTAAGAAGAAGTTGAAATAGTGAGAATAGTTGAAAAAGTGGAAATCGTTAAAAAGTTGGCTTTAAAAGCTGAAAAATGACAAAATATGTAGAACATTGTGAAGTCTTTAGCTGAAGCTGAAGAATAGTTGAAAAAGTGGAAATTGGTTCAATAAGTTAAAGAAAGTAAGAGAGGGAGGGAGGAGGGATGGAGAAAGAAGGAGAGAGAGAAAAAGAGAAAGAGACAGGGAGAGGGAGGGAGAAGGCGGGATGAGAGAAGGAGAGAGAGAGAAAAGAGAGAGACAGGGAGAGAGGGAGGGAGAAGGCGGATGAGAGAGAAGGAGAGAGAGAAAAGAGAGAGAGACAGAGAGAGATGGAGGAAAGGAGGGATGAGAGAGGACAGAGAGAGGGAGGGAGAAGGAGGGATGGGAGAGGACAGAAGAGAGAAAAGAGAGAGAAACAGGGAGAGAGAGAAAGAAAAGAGAAACAGAGAGAGAGGGAGGGAGAAGGCTAGGATGGAGAAAGGAAAGAGAGAGAGAGAGAGAGGGAGGGATGGGAGAGGACAGAGAGAGAGGAGAAGGAGGGATGGAGAGAGAAAAGAGAGAGAAAAGAGAGGAGAGGGGAGAGAGAGCAGAGAGAAGTGGAAGACATTAGATAGAGTCCTGAGAGAAATAAATAATGAAAATATCTTAATAATGTAAAATAAGAAAGAAATGGTATTAAATAATGGAAGCCAAAGAATGTGGACAATGAGCAGATTTTCCCAATTTTAACAGACAGACAGAAGTGGAAAAATGATATAGACTGATGATCATAGTTAGTCTAGTTAGTTGACTCCTACAGCAAGCCTGGAGTAATCAGTAGACTGTCTGTGAAAGTGTTGTCATGGTTACTAAGGGCCTGGGCAATGTTTATAAACATCTCTTTGATCTGATACATAGCACCTGCTCTTAATATGTCTCCTGTAGTACACCCAGCACTTCAGACACTGAGAGCAGAAGAAATATTTTCATTATTATCAGATATATACTGCATAGAACAAAAAGCATCAATCTAGCTGAGATGAGATGTGAAATATATTAGGTGAAAAGAATGGGGCTGAACAAGAAAGAAAGAGGAAAGAGAGAGGGAGAGAAAGAGAGAAGAAAGGAGAGCAGAAGAGAAGAGATGAGAAGAGAGAAGAGTGTGGTGTGTACGAGTGTGGGTGTGTGTGTGGGAGTGTGTTTGTGTGTGGTGGGAGTGTGTGTGTTTTGAGTAGTGTGTGTGTGTTGTGGTGTGTTTGGTGTGTGTGTTTGATGTGTTGTTTTGTGTGTGTGTTTTTGTGTGTGTGTGTGTGTGTTTATGTGTTGTTTGTGTGTTGTGTGTGTGTATATGTGTGTGTGTTTTGTATTGTGTGTTTAAAATAAATAATATGAATTTAAAGCTAAACTATGAATAGCTTAAACGTAAAAATAAGTTTAAGTAGAGAGTAGTTGAAAAGCAAATAACACCTTAGCCAGGGACCAATACGAATCCACAATGATTTGAACCCGGCCCCCACACCTTAGCATGTCCATAACCACTGCACCATCTTCAGAACAGACAAAATTGTTCCTTTAGTATTTATAAAGTCCCTTTGATCATTAATCGCCACACCTAATGAGTGAGAGACAGTGTGAGAAACCTTCAAACAAGCCTTAATAAATCCACAACAGTTAATGCTATCGAAACAGACTTGACGTTAGGACAACGCTTTGTGAACGACGGTATAAATTTATATGGATAAGCATAAAACATGTCAGCAATTTAAAAGTGTTCGTTCTGCTCTTCTGAAAATATGGACTTTATCATTGCTGGATTGAGAGAAATTTTTTTTCTCATTTTGAAGTCAAAGTATGAGGCATATATCACAAAACCGAGCAATTTTCTGAAACTAGACAAAAATACCTACGTTTTGATGTATAAATTGTGTATACAAGTAGATATTGTATGAGAGCAGTTTACAGACAAGAACTAAGATAATTTTTTTGAAGCTTCACCCTCTAGCTGTGATGTCATCCACTCTAGCAAATGCAATACACACCCTGTTTAATCGATAAAAAATCCTAAAAAGATTACTAAACTTAAACAGGTTTTTCACAAAAACTGTAAAAGATATCAAACTGAAAAGTAGACCCCGGATAGCTGAATATTTTGTGAACATTTTAAAGTTTGTTTGGCGTCTGTAGGTGAAAGTATGAAGGAGTTGAAACTTTTGGGAGCAGAAGAAGATTTTAAGGGTAGAAGCCTGCTCTATTCACTTCAATTAAAAAAGTGTTAAAAGCTTAAAATTTTAAAAAGTATAAATAGTAGAAAAAAGTTGAAGAAGTCCCATCATTAGCTGAAAGAGCTGAACATTTGAAAAGTTGAATGGTTTAAATAGCTGAAAGTGCAGAAGTTAAGAAGCCAAAAACGGAATAAAGATAAAATTAAAAAAATAAATAAAGAACCGAATAACAATAGGTGGAATGCTGTAGAACAGCATTCCCCCAATAATACGTAAAGATGTGTGGTCAAGTTGACAGAGATGGACACAGTTTCAAAATTTAGCATGGAATTACAAATTAGGCTGTGCTAAAGCCCTTAGACAAGAAGAGTGGAAAGGACAAAAGAATACGAAAAGAATTGCCAAACTAAGTGAATAGAGCAGTAGAAAAGAGAAGATGTGGGGACGGCATCTAGCTCACCCAGTAAGAGCGTTTGCCCCATGTTGGCTCAGTCCTGCTGCCCTTTGCTGCATGTCATCCCCCATCTCTCTCCCCCTTTCACGTCTATCTACTTACAAATAAAGGGAAAAGCCCCCCAAAAACTAATCTTAAAAAAAAAAGAAAAGAGAAGATGTGGAAATAAAAGTAAACGCAGCACAGACGAAGGAAGAAAGGTAAAATAAAGGTATTAGGTAGAAGTGTTTAAAGGTGGCGATTGTAATCCTTGGTTAACTATCACTTCTACGTTCTCTGTTGTTCTGTCTCTAGTGAGGCCCATCCTTTCATCGCTCCTTGCCCTACTCTATTCTTTCCATCCGAGTATCCCTTCACTTGTTTTTCTTCCCCGCTCTCCATTTCAACCAATCGCTTACTCATTCTCTGTTCACCCAAGGCTCTTGTTATTCATACAATCCTGTCATCATTGGCCCAGTCCATCTACCATCCTCTCATTCTTGTTTTCAGCGGATTCCCTCTCGCTCTTCCTGCCAAAAGTCTCTTTGCCTTTCCATGTATTGCTCAGGGCTCTGCCGCTCCCTCGTTCCCAGTGTTTTTCTCCAGTGAGGGAAAACTCATACTAATCATTCTGTCTCCACTCTCTCACCCATCCTCCCGCTTATAAGTCTGTCCTTCCACATGCCTAAAGCACCTTAGGTGAGAGCAAGTCTCTCATCATTGCTCCTCAACAACATTCTCTCTCCTCCTTCCATCCCTTCATCACTCTCGCCATCACTCTGTATTGGGTGATGCTCAACTGTGCGTTTGTGTGTGTGCGTGCATGTGTGTATCTGTAAGACAGATGTAACCACAGGTAAGGATTTCTCAACCCCCAATGAGCTCCCAGCAGAATGTATCCAGTACAGTAGCGCGCACACACACACACACACACACACACACACACACACACACACACACACACACGCGCGCCTAGGAAAACACATACTCCAGGCACACATACCAACATTTGCTCCCACATTGACTCACACAAATGCACGCCATATACAAGGTAATTTAAATGCCAACATGAAAACCGAAGTAGTCAACTGAAAGAGAAAAGAACAAGGAGACAGAGACAACAAAACAGACTAAAGAAAGGATTCAAAATGTTGAGAGAAAGAGAGATCAATTTCAATCAATCAATCTTATCTCCTACTGTAACAGGAGCTGATGAAGGGGGGAACCTCATCTCATTACTTGTAATCCTAGTGTGTTGCTGTTTTCTAAAGTGATGTTGCCACTTACATGGAGGTTAGAAGGTGGACATTTGTGATGGAAAAAGCTGGCTTAGGAGAAGCAAATGAAATGTTCTCATTATCCAACAATAGCTGCTGCCGGACTACACCCCAAGTTGCACCTGTGGATTTAGTAGCCACCAGCAGAAGCGGAGATGTGTACTTTATTAAAGTCTGCACTGCATTTTCCTTCATTTCATTTTGTAAACATGGATTACAGTAGTTTAAAGGAACACGCCGACTCATTGGTACTTTAGCTTATTCACCGTAACCCCCAGAGTTAGATAACTCCATACATACCCTTCTCATCTCCGTGCGTGCCGTAACTCTGTCTGACACACCCACCGCTAGCCTAGCTTAGCACAGATGCTGGAGGTAACCGGCTCCATCTAGCCTACTGCTCCTAATAAGTGACAAAATAATGCCAACATTTTCCTATTTACATGTTGTGATTTGTATAGTCACAACGTGCACAAATAACAACGGCACATGAGATACAGCCATCTTCTAACTGTATACAAACTGGGAACTATATTCTCAGAAGGCGAAGCACTACTACTTGGGTGGAGTGATTAGCGCAACACCTGAAAAGCACCGTTGTTACTCTCTGCTCCTCACCACGAGGCTTCTCAGGTGCAAATCACTCCGCCCAAATAGCAGAAATATAGTTCCCAGTATGTCTCGTGTGACCTTGTTATTTGTACACGCTGTGACTATACAAATCACAACATGTAAATAGGAAAATGTTGGACTAGGGATGCACCGGCTTTTTGACGGGGTTCGGTTTCTGCCGAATTTTTCTCCACCGAACCGAACCCTACGCTTGCACTACATGCGGTGCGCTGGTCGACGTAATGACGCCGCCGTTGATTACGGGAAGGTGTTTACGTAGGTGGACCGTTCAGTGCAGTAGGCTGTGAGAAAGTGAAAATGGAACTCGCGAGCAGAAAAAGCGCTACCCAAGCCGAGCCACACGCCCAACCCGCAATGCCGACCTGTCCAGGGGCGCCAAGGACCCCAAACAACACACAACATCACTACTGCCAAAACACCTGCACATGAAACATCCGAAAGTATATGAGCTGCGCAAGAAGGAATCCACAGACAGCAGCCAAAACGCAGCAACCCCTGGTATGGCAAAGGAAGGACAATCACAGCTAAAAACTTGTGTTAACCAGAAAGTGCCTCTCCCGGGCTGTCAGCTGTTCTCTCGGCAAATGAGTCTCCCTACAGTGGGAGCGGAGCCACCGAACCGCCGGCTGCTGCTCGTGCTTGTAATTTCACCCGCCCTACAAGCCTTCATCGTACACTGGTTAACGAAAATTTGCCAAACAACATTGTCACTCCTCTGGCAAAAGCGATGTGCTTTCCTACGATGTGAAAAGAACATAATTAAGATAATTAAGCTGTTACATTTAACTATCTTAGAGGCTGTGGACGTTGTTTAGCCTACTTCATTAATGTGTTTACGGTGTTAATGGACTGAGGATGCGAGTAGGATCCGGTATTCGGTTTCGGCAGAATCTTAACCAGTGGATTCGGTATTCGCCCGAACCCCAAAAAGCTGGATTCAGTGCATCCCTAGTATGGACTTATCTAACTCTGGGGGATATGGTGAATAAGCTAAAGTCCCAATAAGTCAGCGTGTTCCTTTAAACTATATAATAATTACTTTGACGTGCGTACTTTCCAATATTTCTTATTTTAGACCTGAAATCTGTATTAAAAAAAAAAACAACAGTGCAGCGTTTACATAATCTAAGACCATCCATTAAATGTCAATGGCTCAGGTAGTCATGCTGCCTCTCAGCAAGTCAGTGTAATCATTTCCTATTCTATTGTATTTTTAACTTTAAGAGCTTTATTAGTGTGCTGCACAATAAAGTGTCTGAATACAGGTAAACGTGTTTGAGAGTGCATGCATGTGGTTCATCAACCAGAGAAGTTAATCTACCATGCCATCAGGGTTGTGTTAGTGACAATCCAGCAATGCAAAGCCACTGTGTGCGTGTGTGTGTGTCCGTGGACCTGTCACCGTGGTAATGATGAACGATGGTTGTTACTATTACGTCCATCTGTTGTTGCCACCAGAGACGGATGCTGTGTCTAACGGGAAGTGACATTACATGGATGTGTACACTTGTCTGCATACACAGACTCTAAACACATGCAGGAGCGGCATAGACCGGAGCACACATTCTGCTGCCAATAACATGCAAAAAAAAAAAAAAGCTTCATAAAAACACTGCTGTTCAACATATAAACTATTTTGTGTAATATATTGGCACAATGCTGTAAAGCTCTGAGGCAAGATGTGCAAATCTTTTTCTTAGGAATTTTTTTTGTAGTATTTTAGGCCTTTATTAGACAGGACAGCTTAGACATGAAAGGGGCAAGAGATGGGGAATAACATTCAGCAAAGGCCACAGGCCGGAAACAAACCCACGGCCGCTGCGGTGAGGACTGAGCCTCTGTTAATGGGTGCACGCTCTACCAGGTGAGCTACCCAGGCACCCAAGATGTGCAATTCTTAAATGCAATTACCCTGACTAAGCTATCATTTTTTGGTAGAAAATGACACTACCTGAGTAGATACAATATTAAGACAAGGACATAATTGTCTTCAGACTGGCAACAAAATCACCAGCAACAAAAGACCAAAAGGCACCTAAAACTGTTTAATGTTTAATGTTTGTGTATTTCAGATAAAATGCTTAATGCGTGACTCCCTGACACAAGGCAGTAGGAATGTGTGTGCGCCTGTGTGTGTTTGTGTGTCTATATGAGAAAGTACTTGTATGTCAGTATGCCCGAGTGTGACTGTGTTGTGGGGCAAGGTAACAGTGATCTTGCCTTAGCCTGCACTGTAGGAGCTTCTGGCTCACCAGTATGTGCCTGTTTGTCGTTCCCTAATGACAGACAGATGTCAGTGCTATAGAGCCTACACCCACGGCACACGTATGTGTGTGTTATATTACTCCAAGAAAAACCTTAGGCATAATCTGTGTGTGGTTGTGTCTATGTGTGTGAAGGATTAACACTTCCTAAAGCATCACAACAAGAGTGGTCGCAATGGTGATGCACTGTGTGTGTGTGTGTGTGTGTGTGTGTGTGTGTGCGCGCGCGCGCGCTTGCCCTTTCTCTCTCTACAGAGGACACTAGACATGGCATGTTCCAGCTATGTTGAACTGTGTCAGATCTGCTGCATTTTACAAAGTGTACACTGTTAGTACAGAAAGAGAAATACATACTATATGATTCTGCTTCCTTAATCAAGATCAAGCAATGTGATATGCTAAATGGACATGGGAATAGGACCATATGTGTATGTGAGCTATGGTCACACTCAACAGATGAAATGCCTTAAAACTGCTCTTTATTTTACATCAGAAGAGACTACAAACCTAAAGTGATTGCATCATGTCACTGCGGCACATATTCGGTAAATCAGTTGTATACAGTGACTACAATCAATTGAAATCTCAAACACTGCACATTATAAAACTTTGTTTCAGTCTAATGCCATTCAGAAACCTCACTTACTCACTTTTGTCTATTGAGCCAGTATCTGATAGAGCAAAGCGATATTAATGGAGGAAATGTAAGATTATTTCTAAAATTAGTTATTATTAAAAGTTTTAATGTATGTACTGCCGCAAGGTGTTTAAATATTAGAAAGCAGAAAGAAAGTAAATATCCATTTTGGACATTCTGGCTATATAGTACTGTATGTCCTAAATGTGTGCCTTTAAGGTTTTAAACCTTTTTTTTTTAGATTTCTATTTAAATACTACAAAAATCTTTTTTTATTTATGCTTTGTTTGCCACTATTAGGCTACCTTTCTGCAACATCAAGTAAATTCCTCCAGTAAAGTTTCTCTTTGTAAAATCTACACTTATGTGCTTCTTTTTGATACTCAGACCTACCGGCTTTCTTTATTATTTACACCCAGCAGAACATTGTTACTGTCCATCCCTCTATCAAGTTTTATAAAACTCTAGAGCGAACAGCAAACTGGTGACCTATTCAGGTGGAAAAAAATGCATTTGAATGTGTCGAGCAAAAATTGTGATCATTAAAATGCACTATGTTATCCCTTCCATTATTAGTGAACTAGGTCCTCATTAATCAAGTGCAGGCCTTTACCATTAACTCAACCTTAATACCTGTTAGACTGCATTTAGTCAAGTGCTATTATCTCCCTTGATACAGTACGTGTGTAAGAGTGTCTAGGCGATGGAGCTACTAGTGGCTGGCCAGCTGCTTCACTTTGACAGCTGTCACACCGGTGCCTTGTGGGTAATGGAGTTCTTAACCAATTACAACCTGGGGAAATTAAAAACACTACACTAGAATAGCTAATCTCCATCTCTATCACTTTTTTTTCTCGCTTTCGCTTCAGCAGCTGCTCATTCTCAACTCATCCTTGAATACCAATAGACATCCCAACACACACATACACACACTCTCCACTCCGCAAGTCCATTTATCAAGGCTAAGTTCTAGTCACCTGGGGATGATTATGGAGATCCAAGCTAATAGCATTCACATCCCTTTATTGTCAACATGCTCCCTTCTCTCCCTCTATCCCTGTGGTCTCCTATTCTTTCCATCTGCCTCTGCTCTCTCCTTTATTCGCTCATATATCATCTATTACAACAGGTAATAAGTTTCACCTACAGATACCTCAAAACACCTGGACCACATCCCAGCTGGACCCTCTTTTGCTCAACAGGGTTTCCCTGCTTTACTTACTGAGACAAATCTATCTGTGTTTTTCTATTCAAATATGGGTTTTTGTCATGGCTGGAAATCAGACTGCTAAGAAAATAAAAAATATATTTCTTACTGTAACATCATTAAAATCACTTTTGGCCAACCTCAGTTTCTAAATTGTAGGTGATTTTCCGTATTTGTCTATAGCAAGACATTACTAATGCAACTGAAAAATGAAAATAAGAAAACTAGGCTACAATTTTGCAGGATATCTAAGACATGAGTAGGGCTGGACCCGAATATTCGAATATTCGTTTGGTGGGTTGGTATTCAATTTTAAAATTTGACATTCGAATATTCGTTTTTTTTATTTTTTATTTTGGTTTATTTATTTTCTGCATTTTTCTCTCGTTCACACTCCAGTCCAGTTGGTGGCGGTAATGCACATTTAAGTTGGTTTGCCAACCGCCAATAAACTACAAAGAAGAAGAAGAAGAGACTGTCGGTACACGATGACGCCCACTTCGAGCATTTAGCAAGCTAGGCAGCGAAGCCAAGGGGGTAAGCTTCGCTTCAGAACTCGAACCTCCGATGGCGCCATTTTGTTGCTACAAAGCGATCACCTCTTGTTAGCATTCCACTGACCGCCATTTTTTTATGTCACTTGACTGCGAATAACTTTACATCTGAAGCGTTTAAAGACTCTATTTGTCCATTGTTTATTTCTAAAGAAACACGACAATGTATAAAAGGCTCCATTACCTTGTACCTCACGTTATGGCTCCGTAGCAGACGTTTTTGAAAAAATAGGCTAACGATTGTGTCATAACTAAGTGACTTACTGTCGCACAGTAGAGGAATTACCGTATAGTACAGGAGAAGCTTGCAGGCAGTTTCGACTTACATTAGCTGTTTAGGTTTAATTACTAATGTTAACTAGCATGTTAGTTAGCAATAATTAGCCTGTGCCTATGTTATCTCCTTACATATACCTACGCTCTCCGTCTCTGTAAGATTGGAAATGATTGAGATTTCTCTTGGCACAGCTACCAGAAGACTTACAACTTTCAGACATGTTGCTCACGTCACATTTACGTTGTCTCTGTCAGTTGGAGGCTGCGCAGTAAAGCAAGAGATCACCGGAAAAGTGATTCTAATAGCCTTCACTGGTCTCCGTCCAGAGCAACGGGGTCTATTGGTCCATTATATATATGTCAATGAGAGAAGCTAGCGGCGATAAAAAGTGCGCAAATGGAAAACTGTTTCCCGTTTTTCCGTTGTGATTCGGCCAGAAACTTCAACATTGTGAGGCGAAGAGATCGTTTTGGAATATAAAGCTTGGATATTACATTTACTTGGACTCTTCGGGATTTATGAAAATCAAGTTTTGGTCAAAATACCACTTTGTTGCTGACAAGACAACGACAACAGGTATGCATGCACTCTCGGCTGCGCAGATTACGGCTGAGTTGTTTTATTTTATTTTACTTTGTAACAGTTGTGTACATGGCTGTATATTTTGAAGATTTAATGCTTTAAAGTTATAAAAACGCTCATGAGTGGAAGTTTTATTGAGGTTACAGCGACGCCCCAGTCACAAAGTGTCCCGTTGAAGGGAGGGTGATCCTTGAGAGGTTAAAAGTTTATTAATTCTGAACGCATCTGGCCTGTCTATCTATATTGCACCAAATACGACACTGCACTCCCTTGTGAAGTCGTTTGGATGAAAGGTTCTCAAAATAATCAACATGCAAACAGACAGACACAGAGATTCCTGCCTTTATTAGAGATAATAATATGTTCAGCCCCCTCTCTCCGAAGCTTCGAATATGCTCATTACTACCGAAGCTTCGAAGCTCAAAAAATGGTATTCGGACCAGCCCTAGACATGAGTGAACCTTTTTTCAAACCAACCTGCTTCTATTACTCAACTATTCCTGGCTATTACCCTTCACACACAAATATAACCACAAACACACAAACAAACAAACAAACAAACACACACACACACACACACACACACACACAATTCAATAATTGTGACAGAGTGTGACTCGTTGTATTCTGGAGAACAGTGTGTATTGACAATTTAATTAACCAGTTCATCAAACACAATGTCCACTGCTGTCAAAACACTAGATTCCGTGGACATGCCTAACCACCTCCTACTAAATGCCCACCTTTAGACATGTTCCAACGGTGCAATGACCTACACCTGCTTTCAAATCCAAAACCACCTTAGACTGGGCTGGGCAATATGGAGAAAATCAGATATCGCAATATTCTTGTCCTAATACCTCGATGTTGATATTATAGTGTCGACAATTGTTATAGAAGAGCTAGAACAGTCTGGTAACACAGGAAATGACATCACTTTACTGTAATGCAGCCTTTCAAACCAGGAAAAGAAACACTATTTACGATATTACGATTTCAAAAATCTTAGACGATATCTAGTCTCATATCACGATATCAATATAATATCGATATATTGCCCAGCCCTACCTTAGACCCATCTGTCCTGGGAAGTATAGTAAATTGAGGTACACTAAACCCATATGTCAGTTCCACAATCTGTGAATGAATGAGTTTTGCTAAGTCTGAAAATCTGCTTCGCCTTGCAATGAAAAGGCAAACTGTCATGTGTGCTTACTGTCCCTTACTAATAAGAAAGTGTAAATATCTGCACTTGCTTTTAAAGGGGCAGTGTGTGACATCAGTAAGGTTAATGTAAGTCATATAGACAAAGCTTCACCACAGCCACAGCCAAATGGTGAAACTGACATCCTCAACTACCTTAGGTGTTACATTTAGTAGGTGAACACACCCCCTCCTCCCCCCTCTCTCTCTCAGGCCTCCTTCTGTATCTAGTTCTCCATCCATCCCTCCTGTGGCTATTCAACACAGTTGTGTTCCAGACAAACCATCTGGTGCACTTTATTAATGACTGACCCTACATGGCCTAGACGTCGCCTAGCTGCCATCGCTCACTGTGTGTGTGTGTGTGTGTGTGTGTGTGTGTGTGTGTGTGTGTGTGTGTGTGTGTGTGTAAGAACAGGTGCATGCTGACTGATGATGTGATGTTGTGGGCAGCTTTAACCACAGAAGCAGGTTTACTGGTTACAGGCACCCTATATATATAATAATTCTGACTTTTTTTCTCTCAGAATTTACTATTCTCTGCCAAGCACAAATATACTCACCCCGTCTAACCCCTCCCCCCTGCCCTCGGAGCTCCGACCCACACACAGACGTGCATTTGCACCGCTGCTTTAGAGCTGAGCGCAGAAAGGACCGCAATTTTACTTCATGTCTCATTCACCGGTAAGCTAACACCTAATATTATAGTGCAGAATGTTGAAAACAAACATGACTACTGTTAACAATGTGGCGACGATGGACAATGAGCTCAGGCTCGTACATGGGAGAGGTAGAGTAAGTGCAGCGGGGCAAGAGAGGCATTTCATTGGTTCTTTCTAAGCGGACAGAGAGGCAGTGATTGGTGGGCGTTTTTACAGGATCACAGCAGCTACAGATGAGGGATCTTTTTTCCTCCTTTTTCAGAGCCCAAAAGTTATTTATTGCTGTTAGAGTGTAAAGACCATGTCAAACAATATATGAAAATGTGTATATTGGAAATAGTTAGCAACCCTGCCTTTAACTAAAACACTTAAGATGACCAGTGAAAATGGCTTTTAAAAATGCAGGATGACAATGTAATGTGTGATCTTATTCTAGGCAGTTCAAAATAAACATGCAATTTACAATGCTTAATCTGTAATTTAGCCCAAACCTCATTGTCATTAAATAAACAATAAAACCAGCTCAACATAATTTCATATGAACAAAAAGACTGATTTGGCAATAAGAGTTTTCCACGGGAACCAGCAATATGCTACATTCTGGCAATCAAAGAGCTGCTTGTGGAATGAAGTCTTGGATAGATGTGTGCTGACATCCAACCGCTGACAATAGAAGTCGGATGAGACAGATGGAGGAGAAAGAAAGCAGAGGGGCAAAGACATAAGACGAAGAGAAGCAGTGATGTGGTTGTCTGGGGATTGATCCCCCCAAGACACACTCAGCTTCTCCTCAGAGAACGAAGAGAGATAGGAGGGACGAGGGGAAAAAGAGAATGACTTATGAAGACGCTCCACTTGAAAGAGATGTGTCAACACTTTGATGATAAAGTGCGAGAGGGAAAATGCAAGGAGAAATCAAACACATAGTATAGGGTTCAGCATAACGTAGGGGGTCAAAGTAAAGAAAAAAGGGTCAAAGAAAAACATTTCAGGATTAAGTAGCAGTATGTAAGTAAGAATGTATGAATGCCTGGGTCAAGATTCAATAATGTAAGAACTGTTGCATAGAAATGTTTTTGTGAAGCTTAAGCACAAGTTTTTTAGGAAGACTTCTATGCTTTTCATTCTTCTCTTTCTTTCTCTCTCTGTCTTTATCTCTCCCAACCTAATCACCTGACTTTGGGCAATATATTTCAGTTAAACCAACCAGATTTTGCCATTGCCATCTCCACAAGCCAATCACATTGTTGCATTTAAACTTTAAATCTGTTCTCCTCTCTGTGTGTACTTTTACAAATTAAGTAACAATTTAAGTAAGCAACTATTAAGGGCCTGCGTTGACTAGACTGAAAAAGTAATAAATAAGCAGTAATTCTGTCTGTGCATTAAGCAGAATTAAATATACATACAAGGAGGAGAGCTTCATTTGACCAAAATATGTATGTAGAATTATGCATCCATACATGGCAAAAGATGAGCATAATGAATATAATGAGCATAAAGTTACACTGCAGGTGCTATAGAGAATGTACATGTTCAGAAGCAACATTGTTGTTAGTTTACATTTCTATTATGGATAACTGTGGCTGTGCCAAAACATTATGTAGCTGAGAAACCTGAGGCAAAAGGTCAGGAAAACGCTGGAGCTGCTGATGGTGATGTGTTCAATCTGTGTTTCTCTCTCTATTTTTTTTACACACATCTTTCCTAACAATTATGGCTTCATTAGCCACTAATTGTTTCATTTGGCAGCAGATTGAGAGAGAGAGAGAGAGAGAGAGTGGAAGAGAGAGAGAGAGTGTATCTGTCAGGAGTTGTGTGATTATACAGAGAACAAGCAGCAACCACCATGTGGTAATGTGTTGCAGTCACTCTATTCTACTAATGAACTTTAGATATTGGCTCCAAAAAACCTTGGTCTTGTGTTAAAGTCAATGGAATGGTACTTCTAATGCTAATTCTGTTTTGAAATCTTTCTCTCACACACTCACACACGTCTATCAGGATTAGAAATATTAAAATATTAAAGTCATGACAGAACTAGAACATGCTTTTACATTTTCAGATGACAGGAGGCTGGCCTGTGTTTCCTCAACACACACACACACATGCAAATGTATGTGTGCGCTTAGTAGAGTATATGCATGCACAAACAGCACAAACATATGCACACATGCATACAGTACGAATATCTTTACCTACAATAACTAAGTATTACTGCTCATAACAGCTTCTGTAGTTCAAGCTGACATTTGGTAAATTATAATATATTTAAATATTGTGGTTGGTTTAAAAGCTGACATCCCTAACTTAGTTTTTTCCTCTACACCATGGAGAAGAAGAAAGAGAGAAGAAAGAAAGCCAGAAGTCTCTCAGCAAGGGAGCATGTGCCTGGATAACGTCTTTTAACTGCTGTGTGTCAGGTCATGTTTTCTGCTTTGAAAAACACAACTCTCAGTCCTGCACTAAAGGTACTAATGTTAGTGTCTGTTAATTGCCTTGTTCTGGCAAGTGAATTGTTTCACCAATGTGGCCAAATCATTACACTTACATCTCTATAACTTTCACACCTGAGCAGTTAAATTTAGCCTTACTCTGATATGTCAGATGACTAGTAGTAAAGGAGTATCTGTCTCCTTTTCCACACTCACCACATGTGCTGGTACTTGCTCCATCTTGGCAGCAGGTGTACCAGGTCTGGGGTAGAACTGGTTGATGAAGAGACTGGGGAATCGGTAGAGTTTCACCATGTCTACGGTCTCTTGGAAGTCTTCCTCCGTCTCACCAGGAAAACCGCAGATTAAATCTGTAGCAATGGTTACACCTGGGACCCTAAAAAGAGAGACAGAGAGAGCCTTTAATCAAACCATATATCAAAGCTTTTTTTCATTTCTGGTTGTAAAACTATTTTTAAAAACAACTGGTGAAAACGTCTGCTTAACTTCAGGTGTTGGAAGGAAATAGCAAGATGATCCTTTGACCTTCTCTGGATGATTAACATTAAAACAAGATAATACCATCAGAGCGACCGTGAAGCCAATCAAATACATTTGGTTCAGCACCAGTTCTATCTGTAAGTTACGGAAGCCCAGAAAGGCCAGGTGAAGTTTAACTCGTACGTACTAAGATAACCAGTATGTACAAACATACTACATAGGTTTTGGCCAATGATAGTATCTCCTACGTAGGAGAAACTATCTTGTAAGTACGACTTAAACTTTAACTTATTTATTAGGCTGTTTTGAGGGCGAGAAAGCCTTGCTGAAGCGCTTATAGTGCATGAGGGGCAGTGGTGGCCTAAAAGTTAGAGAAGCGAGCTTGTGACCAGGAAAGTAAAAGAGCAGCGCTCATTACCACCACTGAGTTGCCCTTGAGCAAGGCCCTTAACCCCAACCGCTCCAGAGCAGCTGCTCAGAGGCCAGGTATGAATGTGTAACTGTGTAAATGTGATCAGGGTGTTCCTGCAAAAGAGAGTCTTCCCGTAAGTGAACAAAATGTTTTGAACAAATGTCTACTTAGCTCTTAGGCCGGTTACACACTGCCTGCGTGGCGTGGCGTTTCTGTTGCGTGTCAGCAGCGTGGATTTTTATATGTCTTTACACACCAGAAACGTGTCTGACGCGGCGCTGCTGCTGCTAGCCTTGTCTGGACACGTGTATGTTTCCCATTGATAAAATGAAATACCATGTTAAACATAAATATATACTGATTTGATTACAGCAAAGACAACGTCTGCAGTATTGATGGCAAAATAGGCTACAGAATATTTCATTCTTGTATTGCATTTATATCAAAACCTTGAGACTTTCAAACATCAACATGTCATTTATTAATATGTATTTGTGTCTAAACGACATATAAACATCTTTTCCTATTCTATTTTGCCTGGAAACGCTTCCAACACGCTTGCATGTCGCGAGAAAAATAGGTGTCTGTTCTATTTCTAGCATGCACGCGTTTAGCTGTGAGAGAGAGTGCGCGTCACGCAGGCAGTGTGTAAGCTCTAACCTGTTAACATGGGAGCCGAAATATAAACGGACACGCCACGCAGCTGACACGCTCGCGCGGCGCATCCAGTGTGTAACCGGCCTTAGGGAAACCAAATTCTAAAAATGACAAATAATTAAAAACATATATAATACATTTTAGTCTAACATGCATTAACCAACAAATATTCATTGATCAATTATCTCAAATTACTCTGAAGTTTGAGATTCACAGACATTTTCCCACTGTTGATACGTGCCTTTGATAAACTGTCAATCACCACAGCATTTTAAGGCCTTTCCCATGGATTCATTAAGCCAATAAAAACCTGATTAGCAAACTCGGCTATCAATTGTTAGCTATTGATTATTGACCCGCTGGCTCATTGGATTAATGGTAGCCAGTAGGGGGTGGGAAGAGATGCATTAATTGGTTCTATGTATTTTGTTTGTACTGACAGTTAGGCGGCTTGTAAAAGGCTAAGTTATACCGCTATCTGTCAGAAAACCATGTATTTCTACAGTACATACTTTAGACCCCTATGAAAATGTACAGCACGTTGGCATATAGTTTCAACGATTAGGCCCGATTCCAAAGGCATTTAATATAATCGCTGATGGCTAAAGTTGCTGTACATTACCATAAAGGGCTGAATTTGCCAAATGAGAATTCTGCAAGACACAACATTATTTGGAGCAGCAGAGTCCAAATATTTGTGACAAGCTGGCTTTCCAATTGCCTGTTTTTTGAGGATGCAGATATTTACTAATGGCTTTTTTCTCTATAAAGTCAGACTGGGAATGGTATCCAATACAGAAATAATTGGGAATCATTCTCAATACAAGAAAGCCATGCCATTGATTACATGCTTCCTATCAAACCTCTAGATGGAGTGGAATAGGAGGGACAAGCAGTCTGCAATAAGAAGCCATGATGTAACAGAGAACTGAACAGATATGCTTTGAATAATCATTGAATGGAATAGGAAGATAATGGATTGAGTAATCTATCAATCACCAGTAATTTTGGCTTTCTTCTTTCTATTCACTCCATTTTATCCTAACTGTTGCCACTCCTTCTCTCCACAATCATTTTTAAACAGTTATCTCGCGTCTGATGCTGGAATTCCTTAACTGTATATCTCCCTTGCTCTTACAGATAAGCACCTGGCTGCAGAATTGGTTACACAAAGACAGCAATTGAATAAAAAGTATGAATATGAAGAACATTCTATTTTATGTTGAAAACCTAGAAAAATGTTAGACATTAAGACAAGAAACAAACACACACATAAGCAACAGACCGATAAAAAAAAAAGACATCAAGAAAAGAGTGGAAAAGACTTTCTCAGAAATCGACAACATGATGCATCTTTAATTAAATTAACTTCCTGCATCTGCAACCCCATGATAACCTGTTGACCTATTGATGAGTTCAAATTGGCTTATGGTCATTAATATTAACTAATGGCCTGCAGGCACTGGCATCCTTGACCTCCAAGATCTGCCTGACAACTACCCTATGGAAAAGGAAAACTAAATACATTTAAAAAAAAAAAAAAAAAAAAAGTCTGAGCATGGAATGGTTAAATGGAAGAATAAATAAACATGTTCTATTTGTGATTACAATGGACTTCTCAACTCCCTTCAAGCAGTGGTTATAAACCCCTTCAGTATTTACAATAACACAAACATGGCTTTAATCCTTTACTTTGTTAGATAAACAAAGGACTATTTGCCGCCTGTAGGCTTTCTACAATTATAAATCAAGTAAAGCGACCTGAAAGCTGAAATATATAGTTCATATTTTGCATGGTCATCAGTAGGTACTTTTTATAGGTCACTTTGGAGAAATTGTGGGCAGCCTATGGGATCTAATCACAAAAACAAATCAAAATCACATTCATCCACAGGGATTAAAAAAAGATTTGAATAGGCACATTATTTACTGTCTTGTCAAAAAAGAAAAAAAATATCTAAAATATATTCCCCCAAGCTATTTCAATGAAAATAGGAGAGAAAGTAAATAAAATTAACAAACAATTTTTTTCCTCTAGCCTAATACAGTAGATAACTGTCTGTTGCATCTCCCCAGGGCTTGCATATCCAATTTGAAATGGCCCTTTGGTGGTAGTATTGGTGGGGAGAAGGTATACTGTAGGTAGTAGCAGTACTACCAAGAAAATTTACACCATTGCTGGAAAAAAATAAAAATAAAAATCACAATTCAGGCCAGGGGTGCAACGTAACACATGAAGATAGAATACAGAGTGAAAGAGACAGAGGAAAAACTGGTGTGAATTGACTTTTGTGGATTTTCCTAAGGCGGAGGCTGAGAGGGAAGAAAAACATGCACGTGCACACACTGTCATCTTGACACCTCTGTCTCTCCCAGATCTAAGGGTGATGGAGGTGTGATGTGTGATACTAATGAACAAGAACCACACGGATACTCTCCTTGTTAAGATGGAGAAATGTATCTTGTTATTGTTCACCTTTAAAAAACAGTGTGTGAGAAAGGCACAGATACAGAGACAGAGAAGGAGAAAGTCAAGAAATATGACAAATTAGGTGTCAGCTCAACTTGTTTTTAGTTAAACTGATGCAGGAAGAGCGCTATTCTCAAAACTGAAAAACAGGTTTGTATAAAAACCTGAAATGAAGTACTAGACATCATTTTAACAGTGAATGAGAGATTTGTGTTGTCTCGCCCCCCCCAAAAAAGCCCATCAGTTTTATGTTCATCAAGTATCCATCCATCCTATTTTGCATTACAATTCTATTTAAAATGTCAAAGTAGATCTCAAGATAGAATTTTGACTTGTTGGGAAAAGAAATTAAGATACAGAAAATGCTATAAATATAGTGGACTAAGTGTATGTGGGACATTATCACATTAAACCAGGACATATTGATCATATGTTTTTAAAAAAATGAGAAATTAGTTAAATAACCAATAAACATGGATGCAGAGTAACCAAAAACACTGACAGAGCAAGATGAGTGTCTTTGGTGTGTGAAAAGGAGATAAACAGACAGGATTGGTCAAATTAGATATTTTCTGGAATATCAGGCCAAGAGAAAGAGTTAACGATTAGTATTGATTAGAAAATGATACCGGAGACCGTATTCTTTATCGCAAAAGAAATACAAAAAAAACAGAAAAGTGGTGTCACACGCTGCAGAGAGCATCATATAGCACATAGTACTAAGAGTAGGAATTAATGCATAGACTGATATTGGATGAATCGTGAAAAGAAATAGAGAAGGACCTCACAGTTTAAGAAGTTTCATCCAAATCAAAAAGTACAAGAAAACAATACACTGTGTGATAAAAAGTATGCATGGAAAAATGTGGCTCAACATTTTATACCAGGCAGGCAGCAATGAAGAATATACTGTAAATCAAATTCTCCAGTGTTCATCACCTTTATTTACAGTTTTTTCCAACTGCTTACACACGTTTTCAAAACTATGTCTCCTTTTTTCAAAACTCTACACACAATTCCCAAAACTGCACACACAAAATGCTAAATGCCTCACATCTCCTTCAAAATGAAACACTGCATTCAAAATACCATAAACACATCTCAAAATGAAGCATTTGCATCAAATGGCAAACACTTTTTTCATAATACTAAATTTTTGGATATACCATGTACACACTGTTTTTCTAAATCTAAAGCTCTTTTGTCTTTCATAGGCTTATATCTACAATATTCTAGAGAGAAAGTAGTCTGCTGAAAGTGGTTGAAAAGTGCACTGTAAAAAACAATGTAATGTTACAGTAAAACAGAAAATATGTATTGGGCAAAACATTACGTCTGTAAGAGTAGCCCAGTGTTGTATACAGTAGCATGAAACAAGAAAAAAAAAGTATAAACATATGTAAACCAAAGGTATCATTTTTAGAATAAAGAATATGTGTGTGTGTGTGTGTGTGTGTGTGTGTTGTGTGTGTGTGTGTGTGTGTGTGTGTGTGTGTGTGTGTGTGTGTGTGTGTGTTGGAAGTGTTTGTGCGCGTGCTTGTGTGTGGGGACGAGAATTGTATGCACTTTGATTTGTAATGCTGAAATAGTCATTAGATAGTTGCATGCAGTATGGACGCCACTGTAAAGCTACTCAAGATGGGCTTCTCTCCCTGAACTCATCAGAAATGGCTCTCCTTCTTACTCTTCTTCCCTCCTCCTCGTTGTTATCCCCTGTCTCTCCCTCCTCCTCCTCTTGCTCTCTGTCTACCGGTAATCTGACCTTTGACCTCTGTATAGGCCTATACTAAAGCAATGATTGGTTAGTGTTCAGTTATGACATAATGTGTTTGCACATGTGAGGAGTGTGTGTGTGTGCCCTGGTAAATAAGTGTAGCATTTTGATTGGTTGTGTTTAGAAATGGATAGCAAGTCACTTCTTGTTAGATTTTTGTGTCTTAGGTAGAGAATTGTGTTTAATGTTTTGAAAAAAGTGTTTTATGCAATTGAAAACTGAGTGAAAGGCTGAGAAATAGCTTATGGTTTTGGAGATTTGCTGGGTAGTTTTGCACTTTGAGTGAGAAGTTTCAAAAATCGTGTGACATGAAAAGATTTTGTGTGTAAGCAGTTGTAAAAAACTGTAATTAGTTCTCTGTTTAACAATGTCTGAGACTATGAACAATCTGTTTTAATGGAAAGTAAACTAATATCCTGTAAATATGTTATGTAAATGTCTGTATGATGAGAGACAGGAGGAGGATGGGAATCTTTTTTGGTATGGTTTTTGTGCTTTGTTCCTGTCATTTCTCCCCCTGCCCCATGGAGACAAAGAGACCACATCCCTAAGGGACAGTAGCCTCCAGTAGCCCCAATGTGCTTCCAGTCTGAGTTAGCATTTACACAAGGAGAATGTATTCATAGGAGACTAAAGTCTTTAATTAAAACTAAAGATAAGCACAGTCAGTCCCCCATCTGCCTTAATTGGTTGAATTAAGTATCATATAACATGCCATTGTCTTCAGCCCAATTATTATCAATTCTTTGTTTGCTGATGCCCTCATATGTGCATGCATGTGTGTATGAGTTTCCATACGCATACAGCCATCCCGTTCATCATATATTCAAAATATGTGCATGTGTATGCAAGGGTGTTTGCACAACAGATGCCTGTGAGCGCCCCCCGTGATAAGACGAAGGGGAGACCATTGGGACAGAAGATCCCTGAAAAACGACAGCAAGCAATAAAAAAAATAAAAGACATGTGGCATGGAGGTCTAGAGAGAGAGGCGATGATTGGAGGTATGGAAGGATGAGAGTGGAAGAAAGACAATCTGGGAAGGTAAATATTTACCTATTCATCTGTCGGAAAGAGACCATGCAACCCATCTGTGCTGCAGTAAGTGCACTGTGTGTGTCTTCTCTGAAATGATAATATGTGGCACAGTGGGGCCAATGTAGCGTAGGAGTCGGACGGAGTAGAAAGAGATGAAGATGAGATGAAGATGGGAAAGAGATGTGCTGTGGGGAGTTTTTTTGTCAAATGTAAAAACTTTGGAAAGTTGCTTTCTTGAGGAAACTCAACTCCTAAATAAAAACCACATTAACAAGTAATCCGATGGCTTTAGAGCAGCAGCTGGGGTGAGAGTGAAAACTAATTATTCAAGGACTGAAGTTTGAGGATTACCGAACCGAACACATTGTGTCAAAATTATGTTTAAGTCAGACATAATCAATGCTCATGTGGGGATGCGCAGTGGGGTTTTCACCACAGATGTTAAGTTCTCATAGGAGCCGTCTGTCGTCTCCAGTACTAACATTGATGGTCATCTCCTGATGTCACTAAAGGTTCAAACCAGTTTTTGACTGTCACCTTAAGACTGCCTCCTACAGTAGATTAATCTGTCCTAATGTTAGATGTATGCCTATCAGTTCATTGTAAAAAAAAAAAAAAAAAACTCTTGAATACCTGACAGTTATGTTGCTTTTATTGTTACATTGTGGAACAAAAAGCACCTTTTTTTTAATGATCAAAACAATTCCCTCTGTGAATTATGCAGTAGCACAAAGTGTTTTCTTCAAAATGCTGCCAATGAGTCAGGGGCATTCAACTGCCACTAGGTTACACTTAAAATACTTTTTACCTCATCAAATCCCTCATATACACAATATACACAACATCACAGCTTTGAAGGTCATCCATAACTTCGTTTGCGATTTAGTGTGACTGAACTTCTTTTGAAGATGTGATCAAAACCTCAAGAACATTATCACATATCATATGTTTAATGCTCAATATTACTGCGGCCTGAAATACATTTAATGGAAAATTGTCGGTGAAGATAAACAAACAGTAGTCACTTGTGTTGTGTTATCCAGGTCATTTCTTTCTCGGTTTGTCATCTTGCTTTGTGTTGGCGTTGCTTGATGTTCTCTTTAGTTTCTTCAGGTTTGTTTGTCTACCCTCACATGCATGATTTTTTTCTGCAGTTTTTCTTCTTTACTTTGCTACAAGTTAGCTATACTTTTGTGTATGCATTTCACTGAATGAAAAACATCTCATGCACACGGTATCATATATCTAATAGAAAATTATTCCTTCCTCAGGGTAGACAAAAGGAACCTAAGAAATGGTGAAGGAGTGTAAGCAATCACGCAGACGAGTGATTTTTTTCTGCATGAGTTTTTCTTCTTTACTTTGCTAGAATATAGCTATACTTTTGTGTATGCAGTTCATATTTATGTAAACTAACTGAATGAAAAACAATTCATGCACACGGTATAATATATCTAATAGAAAATGATTCCTTCCTCAGGGTAGACAAAAGGAACCTAAGAAATGGTGAAGGAGTGTAAGCAATCACTCAGACACTTAAGTGTGTGATTTAACCGTGGCAGCTGGAGCTAATGACACTGTCATGTAGTAGCTCAATTCACAGGGACACAGAGAGAGAGAAAGAGGTCTGCTTGGTTATCACTCACTTTTCTCAACCACTTTTACCATCCAGGATGAAGCAAGGGACTGTCACAACTGGTTGAGAAGGTGCCAGGTGACTGGCCAGATAACAGGAGGATTTCAGACAGATAAAAGATATACAGCCAAACAATGTGTCTCACTGTGGCTTTAATCAATTACTGTAAAATGACTTTGGATACCCAATTGACACTAGTATTGATTGAGGTATACACTGTATAAAAGGTTAATTTTCATAAACAGATGTTCTAAATGAGTAAACAGTTTTCAGCTTCCAGTGCAGCTGGGATAGATGACCGAAAGATGGGGGGGGGTGGGGGAGGGGGAACAGCTAAACAAAGCACCATGTAATGCAATGAGTATGAGAGGCAAGAGTTGGTTGTTGCATTCTGGCATTTTGCCCTAAAGTGATTCAACGACTGAAGGATGCAAAAGAAGCAAAAGCTGACTGTCGTGTTGAGAGTAGAGAGGTGACGGACACATGATTGGTTAAGAGGCAGAATGAGACAGGTGATGGCGCCAGTTGGCCTGAGAGGAGCTGTCACAGAGACTTTCTCAAACTGTATCTCGCTCATTCTCTTCTTAAATTTTTGCGGTCTCTCAGTCTATCTTGTGGATTTATAAAGTGGAGTGTGGAATGGTTAATTTACTTCTACTCAGGTGAAAACCCTACATATACACTGTGTCAGTGCTCTTGAGTCTCTCAGACTCATACTTTTCTCCCTAGATCACGGTTTCTCTTAACCATTATTTATCGCCAACGGGGAAAGCTGGAATTCAGTTTTGAATATTTAAAAAAATGGCAATCAGAAATGTGTGGTATTCATGTAATGATTATCCTTATAATCCTATTTTTTTAACTGTGCTTCTCTAGGTTAACTCTAGCCTATCTTTTTCTTTCTAATAGGTAAACAACTGATATTGGATAAAAGTCCAAATGGGGTGTGTAAACACGTTGGCTATGCCGTAACTCCACTAAGGGAATACCAAGCAATTTGTCTCTAAACCTGCAGTGCAAAATAACCACTCTCTTTCTATGTAGCAGGTCATTTGTAAAGATCGAGGTGGCTGCTGTGGAATGAATGGAGAGCCAAGTAAATAATGATCCCACTGGAGTCATCAGTAAACTTTATCATTTAATGAAACAGCCTGAACACGGCAGAGCAGAACTGCTGTTCAATTTAACACACACACACACACTTACACATGCGGACACACACACACACACACACACACACACACACACACACACACACACACACACACACACACACACACACACTTCATTAGCCTTGGAGAAGGGTAATGAGAACACACACATACACATTTCATTAGTCTGAGGGAGGAGTAATAAGAGCACACAGACACCACAAATCCATCCATCCACTCACACAGGCAGTTATTTTACACACACACGCACATGCGCACGCACGCATGCACACACACACACACACACACACACACACACACACACTAAGAAGGGCTGCAGCGCAAAGGCATGGCACTTGTGACTGTCTAGCCAGGCGTTAAATGGACTGTCTCTTTGCACTTTATTTCAATTTAATTCAACCTTCATTGACATACTCGCAGTATGTGATTCATCATTCAATCTCGCTGTGTTGACCAGACATGCACAGATATTGATAACATTAAAGCAACGCATAAATACTGAACATAAAAGCCTTACGTGAATCGAATGAATGCTGGGCTCGCTTTAAGTGTAGTTTTCCGTGCTCTCTCTATCAAGCTGCTTAACCACAGCAAGCTAGAAACATTGTTACTGACAAAAATACTACACACATCCATATTTTTTTTTGTACAGAGGGAGATATAATTGGTCTTCCAAAATTCTAAAAAGATGAGTTTAAAGTAAAAAGGGAGAAATACCTCTCTTTGAAAACAGATTAATGGAAGTTAAAGGGACTACAAGGTAATTGTTTAGCCAAAAATGACCAATATTGACATACAATTGCTTGCAGGTTAGCTGGCTAGCAATTTAATTATGAGCAATTGTAGTTATGCAGACACAGTCTATCTCAATGTTGGACACAGTTAGGCCTAACTACAGAAAATGTAATCGAAGACATGAAACTTTGAAAATAGTAGACACAGAAAACCAAGGTGAACACTGTGTTATACAGAACATACTTTGGATTTATGCTGAAGATGGTTGTTTTCTGTTAGACACATAATTAACTGACTAATTATTTTTAACTAACTACCTATTTTATGAATCATTAAGCTGATAGTCACTAGGGCCCAAGAACAGCATCACATGGGCTTTTCTTGAGTTAGGAAGAACCTGTCAGGGAAAATCAATTAGTGGCCCTTTAATGTGCAACTTCTCCAGTAAAATGATCTACTTCAGAAGGACTTTGATAGTCCATGGGACAATCAGTTAAACACTGCCAACACATGTTTTATTAACCATAAACGTAACGATGGTAAACATCATAAAATATCTCTACCGCTTTAATGCTTTCACCTGTCACTAATATTCCTTGAAAGACTATGTACAAGCACATACACAAGAAGCAAGCTTGCTTATGCTTTGATGTCACAAATAGGATCTTAGAAAATCTACATTTTGCAACAAACAGGTTCTAGTTCTTTTCCATCTCTTGCTTCTACATGTGTATATGACAGTAAACTGTAAATAGTGTATTAAGATAGTGTAGTAAATGTTTGCATCAGCGGTTAACGACTGAAGGATGCAAAAGAAGAAAAGGCTGACTGTCGTGTGCTTGAGAGTAGAGAGGTGACAGACATGATTGGTTAAGAGGCAGAATGAGACAGGTGATGGCGTCAGTTGGCCTGAGAGGAGCTGTCACAGAGACTTTCTCAACCTGTATCTCGCTCATTCTCTTCTTAAATCTTTGCTGTCTCTCAGTCTATCTTGTGGGTTTAAAAAGTGGAGTGGAAGCAAGCTTGCTTATGCTTTGTGACACTCTGTTGTCACAAATAGGATCTTAGAAAATCTACATTTTGCAACAAACAGGTTCTAGTTCTTTTCCATCTCTTTCTTGTACATGTGTATATGACAGTAAACTGTAAATAGTGTATTAGAATAGTGTAGTAAATGTTTCCATCAGCGGTTAGAAATATTCCCCTCACAGTCTAACCGCCTATGGTTACAGAACTGAATATAAATATATTACTTAATATAAAACTGAGGGACACATAACAGTAGATAGACTGAAATGGTATAAGGGAAGAGG
The DNA here is from genome assembly GCF_010015445.1 of Perca fluviatilis. NCBI lineage: Eukaryota > Metazoa > Chordata > Actinopteri > Perciformes > Percidae > Perca > Perca fluviatilis. The sequence continues at coordinate 16,276,827 of NC_053118.1, forward strand.
GCATCCTTCAAGGTTTAATTGCTAACACTGCTAAACATTACTTAACCTTCAAGCTTACTATTTTGGCGGCAAATTTCCCTCCCTGTAGACAATCATGTACAGGAATTTAGAAACGCACAAAAAGACAAAACAAAAGCTTGCTGCCAGTGACAAACAGATTAAAGTCCATCAACTGGGAGTGAAACTGCGTGGTTGAGAGTGAGCTTTGAAAGGCAGGGAGAATATGATATGAGAGAGAGAAACAAGAGAGAGCCTGAAAGGTGAGTCAGACAGTGAAACATGACTGTGTTCTTACATGTACCCAAGTATCAGCTGACCTTACCTGTGTGTATGTGTGTGCACTGGGAGGTGGCAAGCACATGGGAAGTTAACACCTTAATGCCTTGTTACATGACTTTCCATTATGTTGGTGAGAAGTTGTTCACATTGTACTGCCACGCTACCTTACTCCAACTCATGCATGTGTGTGTGTGTGTGTGTGTGTGTAGCCTAAACCTACATTAAACACACTACAGGCCTTCTAATCAAACCTATAACAAATTGCTGGTTGCTTTTAGATGTGACAAGGTATATGTTTTTTTTTCTGTATGTTTTATTAAGCCAAATTCTATTCATGACCCATACAAAAATAACAAAACTTTGACTGAAGAAGTCTTATGTAAGCCTTGAAATCAGAGGTAGAACAATCTAACTGAACAATATGAGTCAGTCCCAGAGTTTCCAGGTAAATCTGATGGGTGAGTCCGGTTTTAGGTGGGAAACAAGTCAATGTACTTTCTGATAGTAGTGTACAAATATGATTTATTTGAGGGATAAAGAAAAACAAACGTATTAAGCAAATACGGAAAATGTGTAACAACCAAATGAGGAAACTGTGGCAACTCAAACATAATCTCAGTCCTTTAGGAGCACAGATAACCTTGAGTCAAACCCACATTAAAGCATTCCTATGATTAAAAAAAGGCAATGGTAAACTATAGTCAGTTCGTAAGGGACAGCACTGACTGACCACTTCTGTGATCAACTTTAAATGTGTCATGAAAAAGACAAGCTGATAATGAACAAGAAACAGGAGTGAATAATATCTTTGCAACAATATTAATGGGTTTTTGACTTTAAATTAAATGGGGTCAAGAGTAGTATGGGAATGAAACAAGGAACAAACACTTGTTCTTTCTAAATGATCCTGGCAGGGTGTGAAGGAGTTGCACTGTTTTGCCAACAGCTCTTTGTGACCACTGTGAGGCACAGAGTTTCACTGCTGCTCTGACATGTTTTGAAGATGCATGTCAGAGCAGTCATGATCCAGCAATATGTGCGGTATGTGTGTTCTATTCTTTTTAAAGACAGGAAGGATAGGTAATGTGGTCTGAGAGGCCTAATAATAAATTAACACTACTTAATGAAGGAAACTCCTGTAATTATAGTGAAGCTGTACGTATCCTGTGGGTTTGTGGGAAGGAAATATGGTATAATCCAAAGGAAGTGTCAATAAGACAAGGATGTGTTAGGAACTGCCAAGAGCCATTATCCACAAGCTGTTTCATTTTCACACACACACACACACAACACACACACACACACACACACACACACACACACACACACACACACACACACACACACACACACACACACACACACACACACACACACACACACACACACACACACACACACACACCTCCGTTTTAGCTTGTTGTGAGGTTAATGACTTGTTCTCCGCTGGTTTTCGGTTTTCTGAACTAAGCCAATTCACAACGCTTGACATATTGACACACACAGCCAGGTATGTAGGCAGGAAGGCTCTTTCCCTCATCCACTCCTTCCTGGATTAAATCACTTCTTTACACAAACATCAACAGGCAGGTTAAACAAACCGCATAAACAGAAAAAGCAGAAAAATGGCATTCCCATACATATCTGGAGGGAAATCTTATTCCTATGTGTTTACTATTCACACCAGAGCAATCCCTAAATTAGGTAGATTGCAAATGATGGCAAACTCTGTGTTGTTTTAGTTTTATGTGTGTGGGAGGTGGCTTGGCTACATGAACACAACATTTATGTAAATATACTGTTAAAAAGAAGAAAGAGTGTGGTGTGTGTCACTAACTGGCCAGATAGCTTTTGATCATGCAATAAGTATGGCACTCAACTGTTCAACAAAATGACCAGATAACTTCTGATGGAGTTGGTAATCTGTAACAAGTTTACAATGGCGGTGGCCCAGACAGACACAAGCTTGTACACAGACGTGCAAGAGTTCAAATCTGCACTCAAGGTAAAAATGGAGGTGAAAACTTGGGCACTCCAATGGAGCTGCTGAGCTGGGTGAGTTTAAAACACTCTAGTTGGCATGTTTGTGTGTGTGTCACAAGAAAGCAATGACTAAACCAGGCTGTTTTCTGTTCTATGTTCTTTTTCTATCTGCATGCTCAATAAGGATTTGAAATCAAAGACTGAGAGTCAATACACAGAAACCCTTGCTGCTTCATTCACTTTACTTGCTAACTCATCACCTGGAGGGAAAGGAAAGGATAAAGGAGGGGTGAAATGTTAAAAAGTCTCATCAGTGTGACAAGTTATCGCGGCAAACCTGTCTGGCTAACCGCTTTTTTTTTCTCCCGCCTCTTCTGTTTTTCTTTTTTCCAATGCCTTCAGGGAGCTGCCACCCCTCCCACCAACTATTCCACTGAAACATTAGCCCTGGCTGATACCTTAAACCTGTGAGTGAGAGTGCATGTGTGCAAACTAATGAAGGTATGTCTTCAACAACAAAAGAGCAACAACAAAGCGAGCGACTGGCTCCATACGCACACACGCACACACACGCACACGCACGCCGCACACACACACACACACACACACACACACACACACACACGGTGTAGTCACGCTACTGATGCATGTGTCCTGCCGTAACCCAGGGAGGTTTGCTATAACCCTGTCCCTCCTCGTGACTAATAGAGATGACTAACACATGTGCACACACACGCACGCACACAGATCACAAACACAACTGTCTACGAGCTGTTTGTTTAGGGAGAAACAGTTGCTACACTCAAGAGAGACTGAGACACGCACACGGATGGGAAGGTTGTCATCAACACATTATATCAACGCTGTCACAGAATCACTCTGTTAATACATTGAACATTGCAACACACTACCAACACTTAACGGTGCCCTTAATACTAGGAAGACTAAGAAATCAATTGGTGAGTGTTTTGTTAAATAGAGATTGAAAAAAGTCCTTCAATTACTTTTTCAGGACCCTCTGTATAAATTTGTTTAGTACATTTTTAAACACAACCCGAGGAAGTTATAGTAAAGTTAGAAATACATGAACACTGTTTTTCATCAACCAAAAAGACACTTAAAGGCTGTTCACATGGAACTATGCTAAAGGAAGCATGTGACTAATTCTCATGGTCACAACAAAATGATAACCTTCAACTGTGAATTATAAATCATGTAATCACTTATACAAGTAATAAGAGTTATCACGGAGTCTAAACATATACAACTGACTTATTTTGCTCTGAATACAGTGTTCACTTTTCTTTTATTAATATGAGCTTGTATATAGCCTAAATTCCAATTCTGCCATCTGTAAAAGCGTCAAATTGCTGTCTCTACCACCTTAAACCACAGGACTTTGTAAAACAATTCAAATATAATAGGACAAGTTATTACTCAAATCTTTCCATGTGAGAATGTAGAAGACAAGGTAATTTTGGTTGCAGCCTTTAGATGAAAACATGCTATTTTGAAATGGTTGTGATATACTATTCAGACCCTGTTTAGAACAAGGGCACAGTAGTCTTTCTAACCAAATGTTACACACGTGAGAAAAGGCTTTATCATTTCATCAATAAAATGATGCATTTTGTGGGTGGCATGGAATAAAAACAATATGGTAAAGAGCAAGATTTGAACCCACTATTTTTGTGACTAGAAGGTATGAATATAAGCTCTATGAACCGCCAGGGTGTTTTGACCCACTGCACATTTAAAAATGTGTGAAGTGATCAAATGTTCTCTAACTTTATAGATAAGAGCTAGTGCCTTTAAAGCTAGATTAACATGTGCTGAAAAATCCAGAGACCACCCAGAGACATGGCATGGTTGCAGTTTGTGTGTATCTACTGATAGTTTTGGAAAAAATGTATCCTGAGCGAGAGAAAAGAGACAATATCTATTTAATAGCTCTTTCTCTGATGTATATTCTGACAATTAAGACAATATAAAACAAAACCTCAATTGTAATTGTAGATCATTAAATTAAACCAGGTGCAGATATAATAATGTTTTTGCACGCAACCTGTTACAAGGGTGAACAGGTTGACATTTTAAAGAGAGGACAGAAAAGACAGAATGCCGTATTTTTTTTATATCTTAAAAGGTGCAATATGTAATACTGACAACTAGTGTTTAAAATAGTTACTGCAGTAAAAAATTCAAAATACTGGAGAGAGTCATCTCCCCTGCCCTCTCCTCCCCTGACTCGAAGTTCACGGAGGTTGCCAGGCTGAGACCGCAGCATCCACAACAATGTTGCTAGACGATTGTCTCAAATAGCCAGACATTACTTCACAGTGCAGCGGAGTAGCTAACGTTAGATGCTGGCTATATTGACAGAGAGCTCTGTTTTGAAATGACATAAAATGCCCGTCCCTAGTGGCTGTGATAAATTAGCCTGAAGCTATGCTTACCTGTTCAGGATGAAATTAGCCAATTCTGCGTCCTTTTGGGCTCTAAGCTGTCTCCATCTTTCAAATACATCTCCAATATTTACCAGGGATATGTTACGTCTCTGGTCACGCAACTGTTAGAAACATGCCATTTTTTTTTAGGGCAGGTAGAATCTTTCTCCGTTTATCCCGTTCATTTGTTTGCTGCTTTCATGGCTGTACTAACGTTACAGCTGTAGCACGCTGGGTTTATGTTTTTACAAGTATATCTGGCAACCCGGCCTGGCTGTCAAACTGGGCAGTTGATAACAACACACAGGCCAAAAAACAAACAGAAATTCCGTCACGGAACGGAAATTTCAAAAGGAGAAAATACTGGCGTTAGCATTGTTGTCAGAAAAGATAGTATTTCAACTTAGCATGTTTCCTTAATATTTGATGACGCATTGGGGTCATTTTTGGATTTATTACAGTAAATATATTACATATTAGACCTTTAAACCAATGAAGCAATAGAATAAAACATGGCAGAGTGGTGACCAACTGCTCAAATGGAGATTGAATGGGGAGTGCTGGGTTCCCATAGGTCATGTTGGAGGTCAAGGGTCAGCTGCTGAGACACAGATTAACCATCTGTTGACCTCATGGATGTATAAAAACTGGATACAGCGCTCGAAGCGGTGCCCTGTTCATTCATGAGAGTTGCTCAGTGGCTCATGAAGCCAAAGAAGTTCAACTTCCTCGTATAAAATGACCCGGATGATCGGCGCCGTTACCGCACTATGGGGCCCACAGTTGGACATGCCCTCAGCATTGTGTAAACTTCAATAATAAAGTAATGTTGCTTTCCCTCTTGCCTGCGAGCGAGAGTCTTCGCTTGGGAGAAGGACCTCTATGGCCTGAGATTGACAGAGTTTTCAAAGGTCAGGAACACATAAGCCCCCGGGGTACCCAACCTGAGGGAAAACTGGTCTGAGGGCTGCTCAATGCCCAGCCCCCCTCTATCAACAATCCCTTTTTGGTTACATGATGGTTCCTTTCTGTTCAACTCAACTAAGCCTAAAATTCAACATTAATACTGCCAGACTCTGCTCCTCTGCACAACCAATCCCCAACCCACAGATTCATTACTATTTTTTTTTCCAGGCGTTTCATCTTTTGCCCCAGTGAATCAAAGAAACGTAATCCTCGAGAGTAGTTGAGGGAACATCAGCCTAGATATTATGACAAACTACGAAATAACCGTGGAAAATCCTCTGACCACGTTCACTCACTCTGTAACAGCTTTATTCCACCATAACAGGATTTTCTTCATACATCGTTGCGTAAAGACTGTACTTCATTATGTGATTTTAATTGATAGAAGCAAAGAGAAAAGGGTGCACAAAATATGGTCTGTGTTGGCAGACAAGGACAAATTAACCATTTTAATGAAATAATTATTCTACTGATTGTTCAAATTATGCATGGCAGAAAACAATTCAGTTCTAACAACTTGGAAAAATTAGTTATGTCATAAAAAAAAGTATATTTAATGCATTTTTTTCTCTCTGGATATGGGTGACTTTAGTATTTGCAGTGTGAATTAGGCTAAATATTACAGCAGAGAACAATGGAATTATACATAATATTAAAATGTCATAGAATGCAAGAATTAAAAATGTGTTATGAAGGAATTAATAGACTGTAGCAGATGAATATTCTAAAACCTACACTCTGAGTCAATAATGTTCAAACACGATGTGCCCTAAGTTGAACTTAATCAGTTATACCAACAGCTCTTTATGTTGCAGTGGTGCTTTTATTATTCTCCAGCACATCCACAGTATGAACACACCAATTTGTCTTTCATAATGACCACAATATTAAGCAACACAGAATTGATTTTCTTCCACCAGTTCCTCTACACATGCTTCAATAAGAGTCAGAGAAGCCTTGGTTTGCCATTAGCTTTGATAAGTGTGAATGAGCTTCAGTGTCACTTCAGTGACAGGCGATCTGGGCATTCAACCTTCGAGAGACCTTTACACTCTACATGTTTTAGAGTGGAACAAATCAAACCGTTCAAACGATCTGTGCCGTATGCTCATCAGTGTGAAAAATTAACTCTTTTTTTCTCTTTCTCTTCCCAGAGTACAGTGTTTGGTTGGTTTCTAGGAAAATTGCAAACACATACTTAATTAGTGTGACTAGTTTGTTTTACTTTCCACTGCTGGAAACTTTCTGCATTGTTCTACAGTAGACCATAGTGGCTTTTTATGCTGTAATCTTTTCCAGTTGTTTAGATATAACATATGTAGCTTTGATTTTGTGATGGTAATATTTACTGCTTCATGCTTCTTAGTTTGGGACCAGAAATATAACATTTACCTCAGAAAGACTGCAGTGTAAAGTATCATTAGTCATAAACTCCCAGCAGAGGTGTCAAGTAAGTACAAATACTTTGTTACCTTACTTAAGTAGAACTTTTGGGTATCTATACTTTACTGGAGTAATTATTTTACAGCAGACTTTTTACTTCTACTCCTTACATTTTCACGCAATTATCTGTACTTTCTACTCCTTACATTTAAAAAATAGCCTCGTCACTCCTATTTCAGTTTGGCTTGTTTTCATTCTGGCCATGTTATCGTTCAAAAACACACATGAATATGATTGTGGTTGGATGAGAAGTATAAACATTCCGACACCCTATTGGTTTGTACGCGATCCATCGCACCTGCACAGTCCCGGTGTTAAAGGTCAAATTCCATAGAAATTCAGCTTTGGTGCAGAACTACAGCCACTAGAGCCAGTCCTACAATGAGCTTTCCTTAGTATGTGCCATTTCTGTGTCTGTAGCTATTGAGGAGGAGAGAGGGGGGGGGCAAGGTGGAGGGTGGGGGTGTGTCCTTGACCAACTGCCACTTTTCTGCAAAGCAGAGAAAGGGGAGGTAACCTTGCTTGTTATGACCTCATAACAAGCAGATTCCAAAACGGCTCATCTGAGCTTTCCTTTTCTCAAAGGCAGAGCAGGATACCCAGGGCTCGGTTTACACCAATCACCATTTCTAGCCACTGGGGGACCATAGGCAGGCTGGGGAAACTCATATTAATGTTAAAAAAACTCATGAAGTGAAATTTTCATGCCATGGGACCTTTAATACGGCACCGGTGCCGTAACGACCGTTATCTACCGGACCGAATAGCAACGCGGATTTCGGTGCCTTATTAGGTGCCACTTAAATGCCTGCGCTTCTCTCTGATGCTCTGAAAACGGACGTTAGAGGGAACTGAAACATCGCCGCACGGGACGCTAGTTAACACTACACTCGACAGCAGGTAACGTTAGCCTACCGTTAGCTAGCAGCTGGATTAAACACTGTTAAAATGCTGACAGCTAAACGGTGTAAAGTGTGTCTGTATTTCACTGGAGAGGATTCTAACACCAGATTGTAGCTGCCGTTGTCTGAAAAACACAGACTCCGCCTGAAATAAGTTAGTTATAAATTATTGTTATTACATTTTTAATAAATCATTTAATTTTGATCCTGTGGCCTTAGCAATACACAAGCCGTTCTTTAATGTCGCCTTATGCTCCTTTTTTTTTTTTAGATCAACTTTTTATTGTTTTATATTTTTGAACATACAGAACAGACAAATACAATTGAACAAGGTGCTCCTCTTTTTGTGGAGGTGGAGTAGTGCACTATAGTGCCCTTTATATAAGGCACTAGTGCACTGTAGGCCCCTGTGGGGTGGGTTAAGCTTTTGTCCTTAATGGCATTTTTTTCCCCTTGCATTACTTTTAGTTTTATCCTGTAAGTAGTTTTGAAACTAAGTTTTGAAAGTAAAAAGCTTGAGTTGATACTTCAACTTCTACAGAAGTCTTTTCAAACCCTAGTATCTATACTTCTACTTGAGTAATGAATGTGAATACTTTTGACACCTCTGACTCCCAGAGATCACCTACTGAGGAGCAGCAGGAGCTGCAGTCTCACAGGACTCTTAGTTATTGAAGGCATTTTATATTTCATGGGCGGTCTTTGAACGTTAATGTTTGTCAAGACTGACCAATAATCTCTGATCTTAATAATGCTCTTTTGGTTTCCACATTACCCAAGGTTGTTTATTTCCTCCTATATAAATAAAGGCCTAAAATGCCCCAAAATAATCTTAAAAAAAATAAATAAATAAATAAACACAGGACAAGACAAGGGCTTGCAGTCCTGCAGAAAAGAAACATTACACCAAATATCTGTCTGCAGAAAATAAAATAAAAAGGCTACCAACATCAGATACCTTTAAAAAATTGCCTTAAGTCCATAATGGAGTTCAAGATGCTCAAACATGAAGGTTGTCAAGGAGGGAGGTCTGATGTGTCTGCATGTATGTGTGTGTGCTTGTTTTCTCAGATAAGAAAGGCCAGAGGCGTTTGAACCCTCATGACCTCTGCAGTGTTGGTGGCATTAAGCTGTTTGTAAAGAAAAATACATTAGTCTTCTGCTGTGTGCCTGTGTCAGTCAGATAAGCTCTGACCCTTAAACATACCTTCACAAGGTTCCTGTCTGTCAAATTTCGTAGAGGTGAACTTTATATGGCTCAACAAAGGACTAATTGTGAAAATCTACAGTCACCTGTGAGTCTGACACACACACACACACACACACACACACACACACACACACACACACACACACACACACACACACACACACACACACACACACACACACACACACACACACACACACACTCTTCCCTTTTTACGTTGAGTTGCATGACTGCAACTGAAAAAGTAGAGTGAATCAGTAAACACACTTTATGACATTCTCACACACATAGAGAGAGCATGGTGTGGGGCCTTCTTTACCAAGTTAAGTGTTTGAAAGAGAACAAGAAAAAACAATAAAAGATAGAAACAGGTCCATGTAGCCTGTGGCTAAACAAATACAAAGTTCTAGGCTGAATATCTCTGTACATCAAGGACAAAAAAGCAGAATAAAAAATGAATCAGAAGTTCAGCAAAGGAGACAAATCCCTGGACATACTGTGTGTGTATTTATATATATAAATAATCAGTAAGTCAGTGTTTCTATTTATACTGCTATCAATCGAGGGAAAGTTGGCAAAGGATGCAATTATCTTTTATTATCAATTATGTTGCTTTTAATACTACATTCATCCCAAGTTCTCAAGTCTGCTGGAATAGCAAAAAGTTTTTTAATCAAAAGTAATCAAACAATAAGCAAACAATACTAATTCACCATCAAACATCAACTTGTTACAACCCTGCATCTAAAGGCAAACACACTAAAACAAAAATACTTTCCCAAGATGTTGTTCAGAACATCACTATCTCCTCTTTATAGCTCTCTATCATCTCTTAAATGTTACTGTAAAAGCCATATATCAGGATTAGGTGCTTTAATAAGGCTCCGCTAAACAAAAACACACACACACACACACACACACACACACACAACACACACACACACACACACACACACACACACACACACACACACAGTGAGAGTGTTTTTTTGGCTGGCCTCTCTCCCAGACCCTGAACTGCACCCCAGCCATTACTGATGCAGCCAAATGGGTCAGACCACTGAATGTGTACTGGTATTGATGTTACACAACGGACTGCACCAGTGTGTGTTTAAATGTGTGTTTAGGTAACAGACGCCAGAAACTGAGTAACCAACCACACACACACACACACAAAAGGGTAGCCAGACAGATTATGTAAACAAGATCTTATGACTGCTACCCTGCCCTGCTTGTGGAGAGAGAGAGAGAGAGAGAGAGAGAGAGAGAGAGAGAGAGAGAGAGTGTGTGTGTGTCTAGGGTCTTTTTGTGTCTCCCATGACCATTTGCCACAGTGTGTTATGATTTCGGCCGGATCAGTGTCACTGTTTAAACTACCATTGAACACTAAAAAAACAACTGGAGACGGGGATAGAGACATCTACTCCAGGCTAAACAACTGTCTAAAAAGCAATGCAGCATACACACAGAGAAAGATAAGCATCTGAGTCAGTGTTAAAGCAAACACAGCAGTATCACTCCTCAACTCAAGGCCACTTCAGAAGGAACTTAAAAGAGAAGATTTAAAGGAACGGCAAAGTCTTGAACTCTGGTGGAAGAAATGGCACACTGTGCCCAATCAGAAGCTTTCAGTGCCAAAATATACTTGAGTGCTGAGAGGAAGACAGACAGGCACAATTCCTATTTCAAGTTATGGACCTGCCACCCACATTAGCACACAAGTACACACAAAAGACAAAGACCTGCAAATTAAAAAAACAGACTAGTAAAAAGATGACAGATGGAGAGAGAGAATAACAAGTGGCAGGAGTCCGTGAGAAACAAGAAACCCATGTAGATAAAGAGAGAGAATCCAAAGAGAAAAATAGGATTATAAAACTCTTAAAGGGTAACTTTGGTTTTTTTTTTCAACCTGGACCCTATTTTCCTCTGTGTTTGTGTCTAAGTGACTGATGAAAATCTTTGAAATTGGTCCAGTATTAAGAAAGACAGCTGCAGCGGCAAAAACAAGCTACAATGTAAGTTTTTGGGCAATTGTGCACCTTCAATTTACATCCACAAAAAGTGCTTGTTTTACCACTGACATGCTCAGATTATTATTTTAAGTGTCTGACAACATTATGGAAAGAATCCCTACAGAGGTCAACCTTTTTTTAAGGATAAGATCCATTTTGTTTAAGATGGAACATCCCCAAAATCGCTATTGCCAACCCACCAGACTATTTAAATAAACAGCAATTATAGCAGCCCGCTGATTTTTTTTCTTCAGTATTTTGAGTACAGTTTTGTAGCCTAAATAAGTTTATGGCACAAAAGTAGAAGAAGCTGCTGTTCTTCCAAAAGAAATTGGAGTTGTTTATCATGATAGATGGTGGAACCAGAAGTAACACGACACAAACTGAACAAAAACAACCTTCCTGAATAGGAAACACTTTTTTGAGAAACGCTGTTGCTAAACCGATTCAACCGATATGAGATCACAACCAGTGTAGATAATAATATAGCAGTTAAGTGTTTAGGGTAATTATTCGGATGTTTTACAATTACACAGGTGACACTTTAAAGCCAACAACCAAATGAGGGGTTAACAGAAAAGGTGTACTAAAAAATGACAAGAAAAAAGTAAGTCGAACACAAAACAGAGCTCTGGCAGAGTGCCATAGGGAAAAATAAAAGGGAGGTGGGAAAGAATGTGAGGGAGAAGTGTGTGGAGAGAGAGAGGTGATGTGAGAAAGAGAAAGCAAGTGTGTCAGAGTGATCTAAAGAGACATACTGACTCACATAGTGGCCGATGCACAAATACCACACATCTACAAATCTACAGTCACCTGTGAGTCTGAGACACACGCACACCCACACTGTCCATACACTTAAATACACAACGCTTTAAATGTAGCTGTACAGTGAAAATAGAAGTCTTGTTCACCTATATTTACATATTATATATTGAGGCTTGACTGTTGACCTACATGAAGCAGTTACATGAAATCTATTGACTGCTGCAGCACATGGATCTTATCTGCTTAGAGAAACTCTGGTAAAAAAAATTAATTTAATCTGCAACATCAAAAGACATGTCCGTAAACATTAATATTTAAGATTTACACATGGGAGCCAGACTAACGAAGTGCACACTTTACTGTAGCTAACTATCCAAAGTGCTGAATAAGGTACGTACTCTCATGATTATCTGGATATCGATGGGAGTGAATTCATGTCTGTCTTTTGATTTGCCTTTGTTTCTAAAATAAGTACTTACTCTGTCTACCTCACTGTTTCTGTAAATCTCTGACATATACAGTATAATCAAATGAAGCAGAAATACCTTATACCATACTAATCTCAAAACATGCATTGTGTCATTTAATTACAGGAAAAAGGATTACTTGACTAGGTTGTCATCTAGCAACAGCAATAACATGCTTTTACATACCATTGCATACATAAAGATCTTTCTTCTAAATCACACAACAATACCAAGAGATTCAAGGCCGAAATGTGACCCAGACTCATTTTAATATGAATCCCTTCATAGCGTATTATCATGGCATCAATTAAATATTTATTCACTACTCCTGATGTGCACTGCCATAATTAATCATACTCAAATTCCATGACAGATTATCGTTCATACAGTAAAAGATTGCGTTTGCATCATTTCTTATCTTTTGTGTTATGTCAGAGGTCAAATCCAAGCATTATGCGCATGTCAGGATATATATCAGGAAAGCACATGTTTATCTCTATTCTGAGAAAAAAGTCAGAATTCTGACTTTAAAAAAAAGCCTTTAACTTTTCTATTAATTCCATGTTTGAAATGTGTAACCTTGTAAAGTACTGATGAATGAGAACTGACATAAAGAGGGAAAGACTGCAGCAAACGAAAGGTTAAGAAAAGAACACATCACTGCCATCATTCAAAACCAAATTTTTGTGCAGCTAAAAGGAAAGCTATTTTGTAAAAAGCTTGCATTTGCTCTATATGACAGTAAGACTAATCATACTTTATAACATATTTGCTGATGTATACATTAGTTGATGCAGTACTTTAAAAAAAAAAGTCTAGTTAATGAAGTCTATATCATTCCTCATGTTTACTACATAGTTCCACATTCGATATTTCCAAGATGTAAGGAACATCTATCTATCTATCTATAATTCCAGGAACGTCTTTCTGTCTGTGTGTGTGTGTCTGTCTGTCTGTGTGTGTGTGTGTGTTAAGCGCATATCTCTCGAACCGTTAGTCCGATGGATTTCAAACTTGACAGGTGTCTTGCTATGGGCACGAGTAAGTGCAGTGCCAACTTTGGCGTTGTTTGGATAAGAAATGCAAAAGTTATCCTTAAATATACAGGTAAAAGAAGCACACATTAGCTTTTGCCGCTCTAGCCGCTGGCCCCTCTCCCTCTGCTCAATGAGTGAGCAGTGAGCAGGAGCAGAGAGAAAGAGAGAGCAGCGGAGCTTTGGCAGCTAAAATGTGTACAAAGTAGCACTACTTTGGACTGTCTTTGTCTTTTTTTCAAACGACAATTCCCGAATTTAACGACATTTCAGAAACCCACACATGCAAAGCACAAACAGCTACAACAAGTGCAGATAGAGCGTGATGTCACTTATAGGCAGGCTATCTATCTTATAAAGCCAGACGTATCTGTGCACACACACACACACACACACACACACACACACACACACACACACACACACACACACACACACACACACACACACACACACACACACACACACACACACACACACACACACAGGTTCTGGTGGTTGATGATCGCAGATATGTGCTGATTAGCTCTCATAACGGGCAGGAAACGGACAGCAGCCGATACAAACACGCTATTAACTCGATAATAAAGCCGTAGGCCTAAAGTTTCAACTCAGGACAGCGCCACTTCTCACAAATACAGATAGGATTGGAGATGAGAAGTTTAACTGACCACTAGAGCTTAGATCGGCCCAAAAAGTCAAGCCCGACCCAGCCCGAGCACGTTGTGTCCGAGCCCGACACGACAAGTTAACTGTAATTATGAGCCCGATTTAAACCGAGACTTTTTTAACACGTGGGCCGTTATAACTGACGTTCTCAACTACAATTCCGAGTTGTTTGAACTGCAGAAATCTGTTTAGAATAATGTAACAAGGACGAAGCATGTAAACTGCGCTGTTTGTTTATTCAGCCCAGCAGGCCCGGTGTGATGCGTGCGAGAGGAGGAGACTCCGCGCATGACACATGTTGCATTTTGTAACTGCAGCCTAACTTTTGTACACATTTGTTACTTTTATATAGCCTATATATATTTATAATATTTCTGATTATGGAATAGCTTTCTCCCCACCCAATTAGGCTTTAAAAAAAAACTAATCGCTTGATCAAGGGGGGTTCCGGGCTCCAAGAGACGCTGTGATTGGTGGATAGGATATGGAGCAGGGGACTGACAGCGACATAACCAATCACATTATGACAGAAGCTCCACTTAGCACCAATTGCAATGTTTAATTTTAAATAAATGTAGCCTACTGGCAGTCTGGCACACGTGGGTGCTCCGTGGGTGCTGGTATTTTCCGTGGGTGCTCGAACTCCGGAGCACCCACGGTATCGGCGCCTATGTCTTCCTCTGATGCAGACGTAGCCTACACTAAGTCAATAGATAGTAGGATACAGTGGAGTTGCATATTACGTGCTTCAGGGTCCTTCTGTAAGTCATTTTGGGGTACACTTTGGTTTTGATCAATTCTACAAGCAGCAACACCACAGGCCAAGCAATCAGCCCGTTTTCAATGGGCACAGCACTAGTCTTATTAAATTGTTAAGACAGATATGCAGTTTGCATAACCGAAAACATTAATGCACAACTCAATTTAAACATTCACTCATATTTAGTCTCACCCGTTTGAGTCTAAAAGATAGCGATGCTAGTCAGAGAGAGGGAGGTTCTCTAAATAAACCCCTATGAGCTGTCATGAGAACTTGGACACAGAGGCACACAGCACGTATTGTACTGTACACATCTGACACAATGGTGTGTACAAGTGTGCGAGTGTCCATATGAAGGTGAAGTTTACGGTATGCTCACAAACATACAAGCACACCCACAGCGTAGTAATTTGTCATTTTTAAAAGGTTATTCACAAAGGTATGCTAAAAAAAAAAGTGAGAGAAGAACAACATGTAACACTTAGGTTGTTGTCATCAGGACCTGCTGCATCATCATGAGTCCATTAGGACTCCATATCCTATCTTACCTCTCTTTGAGGAAGTCCACCACTTTTTTGAAGTCATCGATGCAATACTCTCTCTTCATGTCCATCAGGACGCTGTCAGAGGCCGACTGCACAGGAACATGAAGGAAGGCATAGACGCGTGGATGATTCAAAATCTTAGCCATCTCCTAATGAGACGCAGAGAGAAAAAATAGATAAGGGGAGACAAGAAAAAAAAACATAAATTTAGGGTTAGATTTTACATATGTTTGGAGAATAAAGGCAATAGCTGTTGTGCATGTTACATGTCAGTCTGAGTCTGAACTACTGTTGCTCATTTGTTTGCTCAAAATGAGTGATAACAGAGAATGGCAACTTTAAGTTTAATTTTAATATAAAATTATTTATAATGTCTTAAAATAGCAGTTTTCTGTTGATTGACTAAATTACTTATTAGCAATTAGTTTACCAATGATGGAGGAAAGGGCAGACATTTTGAACAAGTACTGTCCATTAGCCATGGGAGTCGTGAATCCAAGGTCAGAAATGTAAACTATGTCGGTACTTTTATGTGACTACGTGGTTTAGTCGATGCAAACAGAAAGAAGAGGCCAAATCTCACAGTGATTATTGATTGCAGCTACCTTTGGGGAAAAAAAATAATGAAGGTTCCATTAACATTCCTGCTTCTTTCTGTACTCTTTTCACTCCAGACCTTCTCCAATGCACTGCCTCTTTCTCTTGTTTTCTATGTCTCTTATATTGGAAAAATAAAAGAAAAGCACCTTGTAAAATGCATTATGTACTCACTAGATCCAAAGTCCAAGAAGTGATTCTTTATGTCTGAAAAGTCAAGAGCTTTTACCGAGAAGCAAGGAGGTCTAAATCTCAGATCAAAATGGTGAGAGAAACACTCACTAGGTACCTTTCTGCTTTCACTAAAAGAGTTTTACAAATGCTTGGGGGTACAGTAAGTGCTCGCTATAATATCTGCAGTCCATAATGTAGAAAGCAGGTTTTAAGTGTTCCTTTAAAGAAAATGCCATTATCAGATACTCATCGGACTGTGATGTTCAGTGCATTCCCGGAGATGTGTTTTGAGATGAAGGGATAAAATGAAGGAACAAACACTGAATCATAAAATGAAGAGACATTCCAAATCTGCATTTGATCTGAATTGAGCAACACAGAATCATGTCTTTTTTTTCTCAGCTCTTAAACTTTCACCAAGAGCAATTGCACAAGTGACAGTGTTTTAACACACCACATTCATTGGGAGTTTTTCTTCTTTTCTTTCGTCCTCACTTTCATTTCCTCAGTAAAAGAACAGGAGAGACCACAGATGTCAGATTTTTTTCTGATGGACATAATCAGGATGCTATCATTACCATGCTAATCACCACAAGAAGGAGAAGGAGTACGAGAAAAAGAGAGGGGAGGAAGAAATGATTTAATGATTTCCTACAAGTATATGCTGATTGCAGTCCGTTTTCTCAATTAAGATCCATTGTAGAATGTTCCCTACTTCATACACACCAAAAAGACCATATGTGTGCACACACACACACACACACACACACACACACACACACACACACACACAGCTCAGTTGCAGCACACCATAGGGGGTTGACCGCTGGAAGCTCCAAATTAGAAAGAATTAATTTGGTTGGAAAAAGGAGCTTGATTGGTGACAGACATCAGCTAGTTGCGTGTGCGCGCGTGTGTGAGAGAGAGAGAGAGAGAGAGAGAGAGACAGTGAGTGAAAGAAAACATGTAAAGCAGCATGCGTTCATGTGTTTTTACAGTAAATGCTTTCAAAGGTAAAAGAATGGTAGTGATTAGGTGCCCATGTGTCCAAGTTCTTACAAGTTACTCCTCTGATAGTTATGCCCTAATTTTCTCAGCGTAGATGTTTTAATGAGTGTACCTTTTAGAGTCCACAACCACTGAATTGCAATACAAGGAGGTACAACATTTTTTAAACTATGTCCAAATTACACAGGACATCGTCCCAAGTCATCAGAATCAGAAAAGCTTTATTGCCAAGTACGTTTTTTTACACATACATACAAGGAATTTGTTTTGGTGCTGTCAGTTAATCAGATAACTGACAATGCAAACTAAAAAATACTGTCAATAAATGTCTATTATGCTACATGAGGGAAATGTACTGTATTTCTGTGCGGGCTTAACCATATAGATACTTTTACTTTTTCTCTGTATATACCTTTCCAAAACATGTTTGAAGTGCAATCTTTTTATATTTGGTACTTTGTGCTGCAAGCCCTAAGTGAGCACTTCAACTATTAAAAGTCTGCGCTTATCATTAAAGGGGTGATAGAACGCAAAACCGATTTTACCCTGTCATAGTTGAATAACGACAGTTCGGTGGGTAAATAGGACATACATAGAAGCTCAAAATCCCATTGACACCCCTTTACTATGAAAATCTCATATTTTTAAACTGCCACTGAAAACGGGCGAATCTCAACAAAGCTAGATGCTTACATAAGCATTCCAGGACCTGTACCTTTGTCACGCCCATGGGTGTATTAAGAGAACAGTCACGCCCCAACATTTACATAGGCTACACAACTGACCTGAGATCAGGTAGTCTTCTGAATCTAGGTCACGCAGATCTCTGCTATTCCATTATATATTCACTTCTGAAACTTTTTTATGCAAGAAATCAACCATGTAAAGCTCAAATATGGGCCGTTTTACGAAAATGTATGGCTAATTGCAAATTTTGTCCGACTGTCTGTCGGAGTTCAGCGGCCGGTGCTGCCTGGGTTGCTACATCGCCGCCCTGCCTGTCCTCCATCACAGACCCCAGCCTACTGTGAGCTCGATTGAACTCGGCCGGCGGCCCGGTGCTCAATACCCGCGCAAACTCACCCTTTTCTGGGTGACTGGAACTACCACACGCCGCTGCCCTGACAGAGCTCCAGGGCCTGCAGCTCGCTGTTCTCCGGCCGGTGAGTGACTGAGAGTGCGGTTAGCGAGCTTGTTACGCCCGCAATCTCATACCGCAGCCCGCAGGTTCCAGTTAATCTTATAATGGATATGTGTGTTGAGTTATTTAAACAAACAATTGGGGAAATAAACGCCTCTTGTCCGCAAGTCTCATTGATAGAGCCCGCGGTGAGTTGGATTCCATCAATGAGAGCTAGCTAGCCTCCTCCTAACGAGACCTCTGACATTCACAAAAATGCATTCAATTGAAATCTGAAATCCGACAAGTGTTAGCTATGCTTTGTAAGACCTTGGGGAACCTGTAATATTCATGCCGTGACGAAATTCAAACTGTAAATATACTATAGTTATGCCGAAAGTGTAGCTAGCTAGCTAGCTGCGATATTTCCCCATTGTATTGAATGGGACATATAGCTAACAGCTGCTCGTCCTACAAAGACACCTTGCGTTCATAAAAATGCCTTAAAATCAAATCGGACACAACGGTTAGCTTATAAGACATTGGGGAATGATGTTATATAAGTGGCATGACGAAATTCAAACTGTAAATATACTATAGTTATGCCGAAAGTGTAGCTAGCTAGCTGCGATATTTCTCTATTCTAGTTATGCCAGCAGCCAGCCACGGAGCCCCGTAGTGCAGTATCCACAAAGGGTGACTTTGCCCTGGGTGTGGAGCCCAGCAGGCTACCGCTTTCTCGTCAGACTGTGTGGAGCTCCTAAAGTCGACACGTCTTACCAAATTTGCAAATAGCCATCAATTTTCGTAAAACGGCCCATATTTGAGCTTTATATAGTTGATTTCTCGCATAAAAAAGTCTCAGAAGTGAATTTGGTAAGGAAACATTGCAGTGTCTGGAATATGAGATTCTGTCGCGTCTAATGTGTGTGTATTGGGGATTCGCTCAACCAATCAGCGCGCGTCTCTAATGTGTGCGTATGGCGATTTACTCAACCAATCAGCGCGCGTCTCTAATGTGTGAGTATGGCGATTCACTCAACCAATCAGCACGCGTCTCTAATGTGTGCGTATGGCAATTCGCTCAACCAATCAGCGCGCAGCTTATCTAAATATTCATGAGCATTCCATATTTGGAAAAAAAGCTCTTGTTACAAATAGGGCCAAAACACAGGGATGCATAAGGGCCAATAAAATATCAATTTTCAGGACCCATCCCATCTAAGGGTTGTCCCATCCCCCTAAAATTATCATTAAAACTATGCTGTGTATTGTAAATAACAATGGAATATACTTAAAATAATTTAAGTAGTAAAAGAAATGCATTTTAAGTTTAGAAACATTTTGAGTCACCCCTCCCTTGCCTCAAAGTGGTTTGGTCCACTGCCTGCTTTATATCACCCATACACACAGCAAGTCCGGTGGGAGAGAACGAGGGAACACAGTTGTTTTCGCCAAAGCATAGTGCGTTCCATTCACGTCCGAATTTGGAAGCCAAAGCTGGGAATGACGTCACACCCGAGCTGAATGCGTTCCATGAATGCGTTCCATTTCCATAAAAGTCCGATTTTCATTGCTTTCATTAGCTCTAGCCAGGTTATTGCTAGTTTATTACTGCTAGTAACAACTAGTTTATACGCTGTTTTTTGTGCATACAAACAGCGTAACGACATGTCCACAGCTAGAATGTAGACAGCACTGTGTGTACAACTGATTTAGTGAGACACAAATAACACAGAAGTGCTTCTAACTGTAAATTACTACATATTTCACAACAGTTGATGCACGGAGCAGCCATGTTGGATTTTTAGCTCTGGGTAATCCATGGTTGTCTGAGTTCCGAGCTCGGAAATCTGAGGTCAGGGGGGCGTGTTTCCGACTTTGACCTCGGAAAATCCAACTTCCGTGTACAAATGGAACGCACTAGTAGTTGTGGAACTCCAGTAAGTAAGCTGGCAAGGCTATTTTATTCACTTCAAACATTGGATGAAGTGATTCTTTTCTTTAATACAGATGATGCTGAGTCATGACTAGGGTTGGGTATCGTTTGGTTTTTTTTCGGTTCCGGTGCTAAATCGATACTTTTAAAACGGTTCCGGTGCCTAAACGGTGCCTGAATCGGTACTTTTCAATAAAGTAAAAAAAAAAATAAGAAAAAAAATAAGGGTAGTAAACAACAGTCAGTGACTTGTTTATTGCTAAGGACATGGTCAAAATTAAAGATTTAATAATAATGTAATAACTATAACAATAACAATAAGTTATTTCACCAGTAAATTGCTGTTGAACCCCAGATGGAACCCCCACGAGGCTACCTGTTTTAAGTGAATGCACCGTCTGTGTTGTTTAATTCCGACAACGGCAGCTGCAAGTGAACGCACCGTCTGTGTTGTTTAATTCCGACAACTGCAGCTGCAAGTGAACGCACCGTCTGTGTTGTTTCATTCCGACCATATAAACATACTGTATATCTATGAATTGCGACAACGGCAGCTGCTGCGCTGCAGAGCAGACTGTTACATCCCGCTGTTGAAGTCCTCCACAGTGAAATACAGTCACACTTTACACTGTTTAACGTTAGCTGTCAACATTTTACCGGTGTTTAATCCAGCTGCTAGCTAAAGGTAGGCTAACGTTACATGCTGTCAGGTGTAGTGTAAAGTCAAGCACTGAAATGAGGCACCGAAATTTTTGTTCTTATTCGGTCTCGTTACTACCGTTTACGTCGGCACCGGTTCCCTATTGGCACCGAGTTTCGGTACCCAACCCTAGTCATGACACAAAAATTATGATAAGTGATGTATTTTTCCATGAGTCCGGCCTGCTATGTAAGTGATTGTAACGCGCTATGTGGTAGCTTGTTTAATAGCTTGTTGTATAGTAAGTCACCCACTACAACTAACAATAAGCCTTTGTGTGAATTGATATTAGGCTCATATTGTAGATCTACCGTTGTGTTTTGCTCAATATGGTAAGTGGTAGATAAGTGGGCTTGCTGCAGTTGAATATTTGTCCTCTGTCCCAGATGAAACCTAATCTTTATATGGAGGACGCAAGATAATTTAATAATATGACTGCTTGGTAAACCTATCAACCTAACTCATATTTAAACAACTACCACTTTGTGTTGTTGGCCAAAGACAATGAGTGAGAAAAGAAAGAGATCATTTTTCAGTGCACCAAAACGGAGACTCATGTATTAATGCCTCAGCATCATCTGTATTAGAGAAAAGAATCACTTCATCCGATGTTTAAAGTGAATGAAATAGCCTTGCCAGCCTACTTACTGGAGTTCCACAACTAACGTTACATATATCCAGACGTGTATAAAGTACTAGAGACCCATCCTTGAGTAAAAGTACAAGTGCTCTATCAAAAAAGTGACTTGAGTAGAAGTTGAATTTTTTTTACTTAAGTATTGCAAGTAGTTTATTTTAAAATCTACTACTCAAGTACTGAAAGTAAAAGTACAAGTATTGTGTTATTTAGTTATTAAAGACAGCAGTCAAAAGTTTGAATATCATATTGTTTACATTATTTCAAATGTTTAGCCTAAGGCTGTAGCCAAAGGAATTAACAAGTATTAAACATGTATTATATTATATTAAAAATAACAAATACTGAAATAAAATGTACAATTATCACACTGTGCAAGTAAAATAAACATCCTCTCCAGCACAAGCCCCAAAAAATGTATCACACACTAGCTAGTAACATGTGTGATGAACAGGAAAGTTAGCAAGCTAGCAACATACAGATAAACTAGCAGCTTCACATCACAGGGTCAAACGGTTAACATTCAGTACTCACTGCAGACTGAAACAACTCAGGAATATGTACTCAAGTAAAAGTGGAAGTAGGAGAAAAAAAATAATACTCCAGTAGAGTACAGATACAGCCTTTTAGTACTTAAGTAGAGTAGTGAGGTAGTTCTACTTCGTTACTATACAGCTCTGCATATATCCTATACAAGGATAATTTTGGCTGTATTATTTGTGTCAATAATTCAATAATAAATCTTGAGAAATGTTATGTTTATTGTCCCCACAAACTGTTTTGTTTAATTTACGTCCATAGTTGCAAGGGTGAATGGGGTCTCAACAGTCGGCATGCTAGTTTGAGTAGCAGGGCACTGTTGATGGCAACGTAGGATTAATCTATATATAAGGGCAGGATTTTTCATTCACACAAGCCATTTATCAAGTGTGTGACAGAAAGCGTCCCATCCTCCAATGATTATACAGTACACTGATATCAATCTCTCTAGTTACAGATCCCTGTGGAGTTGAGGCCTATTCTATGTTTGACTGCTGCTGACAGACAGTTTAGTGAGTCTGAAGTGAAAACGATGCTGTGATGAAGATATCGCTCAGCAGTGCCCGGTAGCAATAATTTAAGTGCTGCTTTAATGCCTTCACTTCTGGGTGGATGAACTATCCAGCTCAAGGCAAACAAGCTTAAACAAATTAAGTGTGCAAGTGGTCTTTTTTTTGTTTTGTTTTCATCAGTCTTGAAAGTCTTTAAAGCAGTACAATATTGTTTCTCTATCTCTGTGCCCCTTTCTACTTCCCCCCCTATCTCTCCCATTCACACACACAGACACAAAATCTTTTCATCTTTGGTTGATCAGCTCAGATAAACACATGAACCAGAAAGGATATGTCTTAACTGGCTTAGCTCAAAGGACCCAATATCAACCCCCTCAAATCAGATATGACTGAAAAGAGCATATATGAAAAAGAGAGAGAGAGAGAGAGAGAGAGAGATGGTAAAAGCTGGTTTGGCTCCAAACAGCCTCAATAATTACACCCTTTTAACTCCCCTCTTAATTCTTTTGAAATATTCTACATGAGGATTTTGTCTATTGCTTTCTGCTCTGTTTCATGCCTTTTCATTAGCACCTTCCTCCTCCCTTTTTGTATTTTGAGCAGAACACAACACATGCATTCTCTGTGTGGGTTTCATCCCCTATTTTTACTTGTGTTGTAGGTGGAACACTGTGGACAAGAAAAGGTTTCTGACTCACACTCTCTAAGGAGGTTGCATAAACTGATTGAGGGGTAACTGCTGATTCGTTTGGATCAAGTCGTCTCTGTTTGTGTTGCAAGTAGCTGCATACAAGTTATTAAGTTAGGGATGTCACGCAAAACATATTGAAGAAAAAAAGAAACAATTAGGGGAAAAGGGAATTACACTTTGTTTGATCTGAAATCCCACAGAACCTACATCCAAACTCATTTACAGCACTTAAATATCGAAGCAGAAGAAACAAGAGAGAGGAGAATGCAGAATGTGGAATTTAGGAAGTAATACAAAATATTTTTATATTTGTACAAAACATCTGTCATAATATGAATGATGTTCAGTACAAAAAACACCAGTTACTAATAGACTAAATACTGGCATGAAACACTGTCTTGAACTTATTCCATGTGTGTTTTGAGTGTGTGTGGTACACTCACACTGGAAAAATGACTAAATGAAGTGTATTCTTAAAACTGCCAGCACATTTTGAGTGTGGTGTTGGTCTATTGTGTCAGAATGCAACAACCTTGATTTAGAAGAGCTACTCACAGCTAGAAAAAGTTGTATTAAAAGTTGCAGAACACGTGTTTACTTGTAACGTGAGGTCTTCACTTTTGAAATTGGTGTTAATGTTTTAACATTGCAGCTTCATGGCATTCACCAATTCCTATTTGTTAAAAAAGAAATAAAATCATACACTAACTGCTAAAGTAGTGCACTGTCAATATTAGTATATGGCACATACTCATATATATATACATATTAGTATATTGTATGGACGAAGGACACATTGCTGATCGCATCAAGCATCACACACACGCACACACACACACACACACACACAAAGCTGGATTCCCCAGAGTGCCAACACAGACAGAAACGGTTACAGTCTGGTTTGAGTATGCGTTCTGAAACAAACCCAGAATAAGTAGCATCTAACTGCATTCGCACACACTCACAGACATATACACAAACCCACACATAAGAGAGTATTAGCAGGGTTCACCCAAGGGAGTCTGTAAAGAAAATTATTCTACAAGCTGTTCCCAGGATTATAAGTCAGGTCCCCATGTGTGTGCACTAGCACACACAAACACAGAGTCAGTGTGAACTGTATCCCGCAGCAGATAGAGAAACTGAGCTCCCAACGGTATTAAACATTTCAAACACTACAGGCTTCACTTGATTTTCCCTGGAGGCTATACCCAGCCTGCACCTACTGCCAGTACCTCACACAGCGCAGATGTAATCTATGTACTGCACAGTAAAGAGAAATTAAGTGCATGTGTAGCATTTGAACGTCACACTGTATTGTTCTGCGTGTATCATCCGACTTTTGTGAGCTAGAAAGAAATGACCATACTATACGAATACTATACTATCAAAAGCATTTCGGCATTTTCCATTTTGTTTCCTCGTTAAAATTACTGTGTCAACGTTTGTTTTCAGTGATTTAAATAGTGAAACAAGCCAACCAAAAAAAAAAAAACACCAAAACCAAAATGCATGGATCCATTATATGGACAAATGTTTTTTGCTGCAGCTGTGGATTACATTGACAGATTGCAGATAATTAAGTATACTCCATTGCCATTATTGCTGCCTTAATTCTTTTTGCCTCTCAAAAGAAAAAGCCACAACAAAAGGCACGACAAATGAGTTTTAAATTGGCATTTACAGCTTCATCCTTCAGAACTCATAATTCACCAAAAGAATTATATATATATAAAATATAATTCACCGCAGTAAGTCAGGAGTCATAATTTAGAGGGACATCTGAGTAGCCTTACTATGAGCATTCATTTGGTGTCGGATCCCTCGCACAATGCTACATTAGGTCTCTAATGTGAAGAGGCTCCCAAAGGCTTCATTAAAAATGAAAATGGCCTGAGAGGGTGTGTCTAAGTGTGGGCCCATACAGCTGTGCTTGTGTGCACATCTGAGTGTGAAGGTGAGAAATGTGTGTGTATTCATGTGTGTGAATGCTTGTGTCCTGGATATGAAAAATATCCGCCGACGCAGAGGATGGAATGGTGGTTTCACTTTGTTACAGGTTTTTGGTAGTTTGTCAACCTTCCCAAGGCCTGGTGCGGCATCATAGAACTGAGAACAGTCACACACCTCTCAGTGTCTCTGGAAAGTAAATGACTAAATAAAAATAAAAAAGAACTGAAAAGCTAAAAACAAACAACCAAAGAAAATGTAAAAAGATAAATTATATATTTTGACGAGTCTCATGTCACACAGTCAGAATATATATATATATATATATATATATATATATATATATATATATATATAAATTATATTATGTTTAAATGGATGCATTTTTAAGATAGAGGAAATCCATTTTGTCACAGGAAATGCTAAACACTTATTCACATTTTGTGATTTAGCAAAATTACACACATTTTTGTTTCTCTGACTGTATTCATCCTATTTTGAAATTAAACATTTTGAATGAAAAAAGCTGAGCAAAATGTTACGTCAAATCACTCTCTGTGTGCAACTCTACAGTATCACACCACTGTTTCCCAGAGCTAACTGTGGAGAGAGTGAACGGCATATCTGATGTATCTCTAGTCAAACTGAAATGAGCTCTGAGGATGGTTAATGGACAACTGCTATTTCATTCATCCCAGCCTGACTGATTGCTACGTACGAAGAGGCTACTTTCACACCTCATTTACTGAGTCTGCTAGCATGCTAGATTCAATCACACACAGGCACATGCACAGGTACTGTATCTGCGCGCGCACACACACACACACACACACACACACACACACACACACACACACACACACACACACACACACACCCCTTATATGATAATATGACCTAATGTTACAGTTTTGACAGCAGCTTAGCTATTTATTGACAAATGGATAGACGGATGGATGGACATGCAGATAGATGGATACGCATATAAGACAATATCAAGTCTAAAGAGAAAAAAATGAAAAACATAAAAGTAACATTGTTCTAGATATTTTTACTCGCAACTACTTAAGTAAAAATGTCCACTGACGGCACAGTGCAATCAACTAAAATGTCAGAGACAAGTGGCCCATGAGAGGTGATTGGGCCTTTAACTGCTCCAATCAGCAAATGGTGCTACTGTATGAGGCTGTCTACATCTGTCGGGAAAAACAGGTTGCACATTGGAAGAAACTGTGTGTTCTTGTGTGACAGAGGGAGATCTGAGTGAGTATGTATAAGAGAGGGTGATCTTTCAGTGGGAAGTGGAGAGGTTACTTGGCCTTTTCAGCTTCAATCACAGCCATTCAGTATGATGCAGTTATACAAGCGCTGGTGTTCTTCGAACGGAAAGACAGCGGGATATAATTTGGCCTTTACTTAAGATGAAGGATAAAGCTACTTCAGAGATTTGGCTTTAATCATCATCACCACACCGTTCTTATTGCTGTGATTGCCACCACCATGAGAGGAGTTAAAAGGTGTGTGTGTGAAAAAAAAAAAAAAAACAGTGACAAAAAGAATATGAAGAATTACACGTAAGAAAGAACTGGAAGGAGACAACTTTCAAAGAATTTAAAAAGAAAGTTTCTCTGTTAGATGTTGGGCTCACAACAACAAAAAGTAGGACTAGAAAGAGAAACAAAAAAAAAGGGCCGGCAGGGGAGAAGAGAAAAGAGGAGAGGATAAAGGGTAAATGGGAGACAGGAGCAACAAAAGACAATGATAAGTTAAAGAAGAACACTCTTATCTGTCCTTATGTAGGTTAATTGACTGAGGAATTAAAGCAAAAAAAGATATAATTCAATTCAATGCATGGACATTAACAATAAAAGGGCCGGTAGCATATGAAATGATTCTTAACGTACACACACACACACACACACACACACACACACACACACACACACACACACACACACACACACACACACACACACACACACACACACACACACACACCAAGCTAGTGTGTCGTCCTAGTATATTTCTAATTATCAGTTAATTGTTATTCCCTATCATTAGAAGGGTGGTTTTTTAATTGTAATGTAGCCAAGCAGAAAGCCTACCTATACATGTGGGGGACAATTAGCCACCTCCATTAACCCCTGGTTAATTACAACCTCCATTGCTGCTTCCCACAGCACTTTCCCACTTCTTTTTAGCCCTCATCTCTATCCCCGGGCCTTCATCCCCATTTTTTTCCATTTCTGCCCTCATTTCATTCATCTCTGATCTTCTATCTTCCTTGATTCTAAAGTACATCTGTTGTGAAATACACTGTCTTTTTTTTTTTTTTTTACTAAAAAGTTTTGTTTCATTATAGTTTTCTAGGTTACCATTACCCTATTTCAGCCCTCTATTTCCTCCCTAAATATGTCCCTCCTCTATTATTTCCTAACCGTTTTCCTCAGTGATGAGACTGGGACTGCTAGTAGGCAAGCAAAACTACAGTAAAATATCGTTTGAAATGAAGGAAACCAGAAACACACACAAAAATCCGAAGAAACAAATTCCTGACTTGTGTCTTTATCACTTTCACATTCAATTTCACTCTTTTCTTGTAATTATCCTCCATTTATCCTCTTAAGTTGCCACCTCAAATGTACAAAACCACAGCACTACTGCCGGGGTAGGTGGAAATG
Source organism: Perca fluviatilis (assembly GCF_010015445.1). Lineage (NCBI taxonomy): Eukaryota > Metazoa > Chordata > Actinopteri > Perciformes > Percidae > Perca > Perca fluviatilis. The sequence goes on from NC_053118.1 coordinate 16,304,861, forward strand.
ACTAATTAATTTATAGTTCAACTTCTCTACCTCACCAAAGAAATAAGAGCTACATGCATACGGAAAAACCCCTCATGCATTCAATATTAAAAAGGTGACAGTTCCAAGAATAGGGCCGAACTTCGATTTGAGACGCCCTCTTTCAGCATGTCTAAGTTTAAGTTTAATATTGAGTGAGAATCAGACGCAGCATTTAACCCACTCTATCAGGAGCGGTGAGCAGCCACTGTTACAGCGCATTCATATTGTGTGTAAAAACAGCTTTTCCTGCTCAAAATTGGCTTTTATGTGTCTGCCTGGATTTGGTTCAGCCGAATTCTCTGACCTCTCCCTAATCATGATGGAATAGGCAAGTCCCTGAAGTAAATCACTGCACTAAGCTGTGGTCTCCCCTGTGTCTCCTAACCCTTTGCGTCACACACTCCTCCGTTGTATTATTTAAATAGGCTAGCAGAATTTGAGGGTGTAGTTACCCTTTAAGCTCACTTTGGACAAGGTTATGTTACTGAAGCTCAGTTACACAGCAAAACAAAGTTACAGCAACCAAAAACACTTTCATTAGAAACATTAGGTCGAGAAGGGTCCTGCTTTAAGTGCAATGTGTCTGCCCGGGCAGATCGTGGACAACCCTAGAAATTATTTAGACAAATGAAGCTGATATGTTGTCTGAAAGCAGAGGCCAGACATGCCTATTGTCCATTTATGGTGGAAAATGGTGATAACGTGTTATAGTATGTTGTTACCCTAACACTTCCAGAAACAAGATTTTTTTTTTATTTAAATGTTAGAAAATGCATGTCTTACAGAGACGGAAAATGCAAAAACAGAGAGATGGGTAGAGAGAGAGAGAGAGCGAGAGCGAAGGGATAACAATGTCCATTGTTCCATTAGGGAAGACAATAATGACTGATAAAATGAGGTTGCTAAAGAGGACACAATGGTCCGTAATTGACTCATTAGGGAGAGAAGAGAATGAACTGCACTAATGAATGGAGTATGAGCGCCGCAGCTAAACTGCTTGGTAAGCAAAACAGAGAGACAGTTTATTAAATCTAGGCAAAGTAATATTATTTGTTCACAGAAAGGGGTAGTACAAGAGACTATAGGGACAAAAACAAAACGTGAACAGGAAAAACTCTGGATTGCCTAAGTATTTTAGTTATATTTATCAGTGATGTATTATTATCTTTGATGGAAATTATTGGTAAAATGGGTGATTGTGTACTGTGCATACCTCTAGGTGTTCCAGGATATATGGTGGGTTGGTCATACCCAGCCTCAGCATGGCTCCTTCAGGGATCTCCTCCACCAATCTCCACAGCAATGTGGGCAGGTCTGTCCCTATGTCTCTACCATAAGCTCCTGTGTCTTCACTGGTCAACCAGATCTCACACACTCCCTCTAGAAAAAGACACAAAGACAAATATTAAACACGCTTAAGATTTAATTTAGATGCCATTTTGTTTCCAAATTTTTTATTCTGCAGAGTGATGATCTGTAGCACAATCACATCAAAGCACAACAGTTTCGCCATTGGTCAGTTAATATGACATAACAGTGTTGCCACCGATAATCAGTTTAAGATTTTTCATACAGTATGCTTTTCCAAAAACAAACTGCGCAGTATATTAGCAATAGGCAATAGTTCCCACATGCTGAAGTACTGCTCATTCAACTCGACTTACAGATGCATTCAGTGTCCCTGGTAGCAAGCAGCACAAGTACTTTGTTTGTAAGAAAAGCAACTGGGTACTTAGCATGGGCAGGAAATGCATCATGGCTTATATAGAAATCAATACCACCTGCAGAAACATCACAGCACCGGCCACAGTTATAGTCACACATACTGACCTGTTTCATTTGAGTGTAAGGTCCTACAAAACCTAACTTGTATCTTGTATAAAGCCATATTTACACAGCTTTTTTAAAATATTTATCTGAAATAATAATATTTTTTATTGTCTTTTTGACAAGCAACATCATCCTCCCCCACACCTTACGTTTAGAAATCTCTTGTGGCCATTGCCTAAATGCTCCAATGCTTTGGCAGAACCCCGCTCATGACAGTCACTGACAAGTATTAAAAATACCCTTCTGATAAACATAAACTCCAGAAGTGTGAAGGTCACATACAGCAAGAGGGGACCATCTACCGGCTTCATGCTAAATTAGAGCAACGCTCACTGCTAGAGCTTAATGATCTAACTGTCATTTGGCTGTAGGTCTGGAAATGGTTGAGTGTCTGCTTAAGCTATGTGTTACGACATATCATATCATGCAGGCACACAGAAAAACATTTGCACTTGCAGGGGCACAAGCTCAAGTACACACAGACGCACACATACACACAGGAAACCACACAACCTCCATTATCATTAGCTGTGCAGAGACAGACAGAAAGATACATGTGGTCATTCAGAGAGTAAAGATGTTTTTTGGCTAATTGGATGGTGTGTGTGTGTGTGTGTGTGTGTGTGTGTGTGTGTGTGTGTGTGTGTGTGTGTGTGTGTGTGTGTGTGTGTGTGTGTGAGAGAGAGAGAGAGAGAGGGAGACAGCAAAACTGTGTTTTAAAGGCCTTCATGGGCCAGATAGATTACAGATGATGGCAGTATAATTGTCCGGAGTGAAAGAGTTTCCAAAGCTCATCATCGCTGACATTAAGATGCACTAATGATTTCTGGAGCCAGCCACGTCTAAAAGTACCATCAAAAACATCCATCAATCACACGTGATCAGATCTAAAGGCAAACACACACTGTATTCAGGATATGATGCTTCAGTATGCAATTAATGAAAAGCATAGTTCACCTTGCTCCAATACTCAGTAATAGCCTTGTTCATTAAATGTTCTTTATCATTTATTAACTGGTTCAATTTGATTTACTTAGAATATAGGCTCTCTTTTAGCAATGTCTCCCTTCACAGACATAGAAAAGCTAACCATCGACTGTTAAGAGCTTCAACGGGGGTCAGGCTCTATGCAGAGACATGCTATCATCAGCTACCTTTGATTTACAATGAAATAGTCTCTGTTTAGCAACATTAATACAATGGTTGATTTGCTTCTGTATCAGATGTTTCATCTTTTTAGCCTAAATTATGGTGGTGACAGCAAACAAGGCAGGGCAGCTAATGTCAGCTTGTTTGGACTGAATTATACCAATTCCTCTGCCAAGGTTCCTATGCCTGCATCATCTGCATTCCAGGAGTGAATCTTTTCCTATTCCCACTATAATAGCAGCATCACGTTCTACGTCACAGCTCTGTCCCAGGATAATATTCGCCAAGTGGTCTCTTAATACAGGGCCAGACCTGAATTAAATTGGCCTAGGAGCTAAATTGGTTCCTTCCAAAACAACATTCCTGTGATTCCACGTACATAATGCTGCCAAGCTAGTAAGCTTGTGTGCTGTCTGCTATGAAATACATCTTGTGATTCCTGTGTTAATCATGTTTTGAACAGGGTGATGCTTTGGAAAAAGTCTCAAGGCCACAGTCATACGTAGATCTCCAGATAAACTCAATAACCTGCCCAGTAATTTGCCCCTTTGGCCTACTTATCTGTCCCTTTTGTATTAGCTGTGCCAATGGTGTTATTGTTGGCCAAAGAGAGAGAGAAGTTGGCCGTTTCATCAGGAAATGTTAGCTTGCTCTCCCTTCACTATCTGCTGTGATACACACTACACACCTGCTTCCTCTAGTTTTGGTATGTGTGCAGTAGAGAGAGAGTGGTCACACTGGTGCAGGGCTAAAATGTGTCTGTCTATCAGCCATGTCAAGATTACTACAAAGAAACTCATCACCACAGGAGTATTTTGCAGGGCGAAGTTTTGCTTTTAATATTGTGCTTTACATTCATTGTGAGAATGAAGGTATTTTAATCAACATAGAAAGCCAAATGGTGAAGCTGACTCCATATTATAAAAAACCTAATGTTTTTAATGTGGGATCTTTTTTTTTTAATTCAAGGTGGTCTAATAAATAAGATAGCAAAAGTATCCTTGAGCATGCAAGACACGTGCGTGAGCGTGTACCAATTTAAAGAGGTGCTGTTCCGTAGCTGACCCTGACTTCTTACCCTCAAATTGAAGGGAGACAACTCAAGGAGAATTTCATCATATAATATGCAGGGCTCGACAGTACTTGCCCGGGACAAGTAAACTCTGTGTTCGGGTAAGTGAATGCCTCATGCAGTTGTCCAATCCGACAAGCAAAAAATAAATGTAATCTTGTGAGTGAAAGCCACTGCTCAGTGAGAGACTTATTTAGCGAGCTAACCAGTAGCACAAGAAGGCCAGTGACGGCAGAGACACTCTTTCCGTTGTTACTTCACAATAAAAGCCCTAGACATATAGGATACACCACATAACCCCTATTTTCAACTGGGCGCACCTGCGCTGCGTTCCGGAAGCGATGCTGGCAATTGTGGCCATTCAAGTCAATGGTTGATATTCCACCACCAGCGTCCCAGAAGCGTGCTCCGCTAAAGATACGCGTCAGGTCTCTTTCCTCGCGAGCCACGGGGCAGGAAGTGAGCGAGAGCATACAGTCAATTTACCAAAATACACCCCCCAGTATCGTATAGGTCTCCTCTACAACACCACAGACGAGGAGAGATTCACATTGGAGGTGGGAAAACATAATAGACACCGCAGATCTTTTTTTAAAAGGACAACGCCAGACAAGAGAAAGCATGGAGGTAGATACTAGCTTAATAAACACGTGGTTGTTCTGTAAACTACTTGTAGAGACAATCAAATGTGTGAGTCGGACAGGCAAGACGCTCCGCTCCTAAGACGCTCCCGGTGTGGTATGGCGCGTGACAGAGGACGGAACAAAACCTTGTCGCAGCCGGACTGCAGCACAGACTGCAGCACAGACGCGCCCGGTGGATAATCCAGGTAATGGTTAACCTGAGGGAATTTAATTCACTCAGTATTTCGCTGAAAGGAAACTCAATAAAATAGCTTACAGTAGCTTAGTGTTTCCTGCGGTCGGAAAGCACAGGGGGGAGACAGGGCCGGAGTCTTCAGAGTGTCCACTGCACACTGCATCTACCATCACTTTCTCTCACTCACTTCACCAGTGTAGTCAAAAGGACCTCAAACTGTCCCAAAAACATTCAGCCTTGGTAGATGAGAAGGACAACTATCGCAAATTGGCATTGCTGCCGGTATGAATAGTTTTGATTCGAAATATTAGCAGTCGAATATTCCGCATTTTCGTGTTGTTTATTCGGCACGCAACCAGTGTATGAAGGCCTTCAGTTCGGTAAAAGAGAGAAACTTGAATTCAAAAGGTGTATGGTTGAATTTTTTGTAACGTTTTGTAAATTTATACAAGCAATCGCATTTGCCTCATATTAGTGCATGCATAGTATTGTCATTTTTTGTGTTGTTATGTCATTCCAGACAGATAAAGGCTTTTTAATACGCATTATATCAGCACATCTTCCTTGTAGGCTATAACTCAACATCCAAGCTCATGATAACAGCAAAAGGCAAAAACCCTGCATAATAGCTGAAAAAAACAGAGGCCCTGAAACAGATGTTCCTCCAGTAATTGAAAGAATAACTTAGAATCGTCCCAGCTTTGTAATTGCTAGGGGTTAATTGCATGTTTCGTATGGTAATAAATTATAATAATTGTCCAAAATGCCTGTTACATTTGCCCTCCATTTTCCATTTTGGGCAAGTAAGTTTAGCAATCGGGCAAATAAAACATAAAAAAAACATCTTAACAGCTTAATGTCAAGTCCTGATATGAATATTGATAATATGTTATTGTAACGGTTAACCAAAACATGTAATCGGCAAGTTTCCACTCTGCTTCAACCTGTGAGTGTTCAGATTACAAACCATTCACCTAACCCCATTGTTCCATGTCACTTTATGATGTAGTATGTCTGAGCAGTTGTAAACAAGGGTGGGGAGCAGGACGCTTTCCCTAAAAGCTATTAACATTCACTGAACTCTGACACAGCAGAGCAAACACAGCACAGGGAGGAGTGAACAAAACGGCAGATGGAATGAGATATTAAAGATGAATATAAGCTTTGGGTTTAAGCTTTCGGGGGTGGGGCTATAGGTAGCTAGGTAGAGAGAGAGAGAGAGAGAGAGAGAGAGAGAGAGAGAGAGAGAGAACGCACAAGGGGAAACAGCTGTGTGTATGTCTAAGCTGCATTTGTCTTTGTCCTAGAATAACACCATCGCCATGTCTGACAAATGTCATACACCTTTCAAACAATCATCACTCTAACTCTGCCAAATACTTGTTTGGTGTGTGTGTGTGTGTCCATGGGTTTTCCTAAGCAAGACATCTAACCTGAACTGAAAATACAGTTTTAAGTGTGGTGGATGTCGCGGTCATTTCTTTACCTGTCCTCTTGATAAATTCAGGTCAATTTACACTTTAATGTATCTTTTGCTTTGCCAATATAAACACTTTGTGCTCTTAATTTTCTTGTTCATCAGTCAATAAGCAACAAGTAAAACGCAAACAAAGAATCCAAAAAACAAAGTAAATAAATGGAGGAAAAAAAAAAAACAGCATTTGAGGAGAGGGCAACAATATCTCAGGCCTAGAACAAAAAGTATTGTAGTGATATTCTAGTGACCCTGAAGGAAAGTGGTGTTTTTTTTTTAAAGTTGTGTCAACTAATCCAGTTTAGACTGATCAATTTTGGGATTCACAAAATTACTTAAACAAGGAGTAAAAAGTGACCTTTCAAAAAAAGAAAAATGCCCTTGTATAGGAAGCTAGAATGAAACCTTTTCAAGTATAAGCGTGAAAGTATGTCTATATATTGTGACCTGCAATTCTATGTCTATGTACAGTTTATAATAAAAATGTTTCTGTTCATTCATCATCACTAGTATGATGTTTCCAAGTTAACAATGCCTATAAACTGCAGTGCTTCCATATACTGTGGCAGACCCTTATATATCATTGTATTGTTTACATATATAATGTCTCGTTGGCCCCGTGTCTTGGCTCAGCCTCTGGATGAAAGAATGGGAAGAGTGGGAGGAAAAAAGAGATGAGGGCTTTGAAGTGGTTGCTTTGAAGAAGCATGACAGAACCAATTGATTCAGGTGATTGGGAGCTTTAGTAAAAGCCACTGTTTAAACGGTAAATGGGTCTTAAATCATAAATGAGACACACAAGCGGCACAACATGACCACACATTTTCATGTCATGCTTGTTTCTATTAGTTGGTACATTCTGGCTCTGATTCCTTCAATAGCACATACTTCTTTTATTTCAGTGATATTACCATTCAAAATAATAGTTTGTTTATGTCATAACTTCAACTAAATATCTGACTGGAAACCAAAATGAAAATTGACTGTATATCTTGTTTTGTTATTATCTGATTATGATTTGTATTTTCTATGTTTATCTTTATCACTGTTCTTTCTCCCAAAAAGCTATTATAGATACAAAAAAGGTAATATATTTTTCTTTCTATGAGTGGAAATATCCTCACTTATAGTACCCATATTTCATAGTTATAGTATGAAAAAAACATGTTTATAAAAATGCAAATAATGGCTTTAATCGTAACATATATGCGTTTTATTTATAAAGATTAAGGTCACTGTGTTTTTAAAGGATGGTTGACTTCAAAATTTAACATTTTTGGATGCTTGCCTACCTAATAAATATGTACAGTACAGGCCAAAAGTTTGGACACACCTTCTCATTCAATGCGTTTCCTTTATTTTCATGACTATTTACATTGTAGATTCTCACTGAAGGCATCAAAACTATGAATGAACTATGAATTATGTACTTGACAAAAAAAGTCAGAAATAAATGAAAACATGTCTTATATTTTAGATTCCTCAAAGTAGCCACCCTTTTTCTTTTTTGATAGTGCTGCAAACCCTTGGTGTTCTCTCAATGAGCTTCATGAGGTAGTCACCTGAAATGGTTTTCACTTCACAGGTGTGCCTTGTCAGGGTTAATTAGTGGATTTTTTTCCCTTATTAATGGGGTTGGGACCATCAGTTGTGTTGTGCAGAAGTCAGGTTGATACACAGCTGACAGCCCTATTGGACAACGGTTAGAATTCATATTATGGCAAGAACCAATCAGCTAAGTAAAGAGAAACGAGTGGCCATCATTACTTTAACAAATGAAGGTCAGTCAGTCCGGAAAATTGTGAAAACTGTGAATGTGTCCCCAAGTGCAGTCGCAAAAACCATCAAGCGCTACAACGAAACTGGCTCACATGAGGACCGCCCCAGGAAAGGAAGACCAAGGGTCACCTCTGCTGAGTTCTAGCAGCAGACACATCTCTAGAACAACTGTTAAGAGGAGACTGCGCAAATCAGGCCTTCATGGTCAAATAGCTGCTAGGAAACCACTGCTAAGGAGAGGAAACAAGCAGAAGAGATTTGTTTGGGCCAAGAAACACAAGGAATGGACATTAGACCAGTGGAAATCTGTGCTTTGGTCTGATGAGTCCAAATTTGAGATCTTTGGTTCCAACCGCCGTGTCTATGTGCGACGCAGAAAAGGGGAACGGATGGATTCTACAGGCCTGGTTCCCACCGTGAAGCATGGAGGAAGAGGTGTGATGGTGTGGGGGTGCTTTGCTGGTGACACTGTTGGGGATTTATTCCAAATTGAAGGCATACTGAACCAGCATGGCTACCACAGAATACTGCAGCGACATGCCATCCCATCCGGTTTGCGTTTAGTTGGACCATCATTTATTTTTCAACAGGACGATGACCCCAAACACACCTCCAGACTGCGTAAGGGCTATTTGACCAAGAAGGAGAGTGATGGAGTGCTGCACCAGATGACCTGGCCTCCACAGTCACCGGACCTGAACCCAATCGAGATGGTTTGGGGTGAGCTGGAGCGCAGAGTGAAGGCAAAAGGGCCAACAAGTGCTAAGCATCTCTGGGAACTCCTTAAAGACTGTTGGAAAACCATTTCAGGTGACTACCTCTTGAAGCTCATCAAGAGAATGCCAAGAGTGTGCAAAGCAGTAATCAGAGCAAAGGGTGGCTACTTTGAAGAAACTATATAAGACATGTTTTCAGTTATTTCCCACTTTTTTGTTAAGTACATAATTCCATATGTGTTCATTCATAGTTTTGATGCCTTCAGTGAGAATCTACAATGAAAATAAAGGAAACGCATTGAATGAGAAGGTGTGTCCAAACTTTTGGCCTGTACTGTACATAAACTAACATATTTTCTAATCACTCACTGGCACTCAACACTTTTACATTGCTTCATGATAGTCTATAAAATTCTTGCTTTAGCGGTAACAGCAGCAACATTCTCAGCCTAGCAGGCATTAGGACAGGTGTCAAAGGATATGATCTGGCGTGATGTCACCAGCAGTGGATGAACAATATGGAAACTGATACAGATCTGTTTAATACTGTGCATTTTTATCAACTGTTTGCTTAACAGATCCTAAACCAAATTACTACCATTGCCTCCTTTACAAGCACATTATTTTGTCTTGTGGCAAGAAGCATTGTCATCATCAAGATCAGTGTGAACAAGTGCACGCAACAAGTGTAAACACATTGGATCATTTTGGTCGCTCGGGCCATGTCTAATGTGTTTGTTTTGGCTGCTGCTTGTCCTGAGATTGTTTGTGTGAGCAAAGCGCTGCCCCTGATGTGAATTATTGAGAGGGGGAATCCCAAACATTTTACAGTTTCACAGACAGCGGCAGTTGATCCACCATGTTTTTATGCATTGTTTTGGTCCTGATTTAACACTAGGCCATCGTGCATGTGTGTATACCCAAAACAATACACTATTATTTCCAGTATGAGCATGTTTACAACTCTGTTTTTGTGCATGTTTGTGCCCAAGTCTGTACTGTATGTGGATTGTGTACATAAATACACACATTGCAAGTAAACCTTCAATTTCTATCCTACACATATGGGTTCGGTATTCCTATTTATCTTAATCTCTTCAGCAGGATATGCATTTTGATTGGCTGCCACAGGCTATATTTAACAGATTATAGATTAGATGATCCTATTAAACTACATTAAAACCCTATTTTCCACAACACAAGTCAACACATGGCTAAGCATGTTAGAGTGCATACAAGAAGAGAGCGTGTGAAAGAGAGAGCGACAAGGAAACAGTTCAAGGATGGTTCAAGCTTATCTACATAAACTTTTGTTGGTATTTTAACTTTCAACTAATGTTCTTAAACAGTTTTGGAAATGATGCAGTATTTCAATATTGATCAATTATAGTTTATTGGACTATTAGTACACTTTCATGTGACAGCTGGATAGGCTGCATATACATCTACACACCCCCTCATGCATCATGGCAGCTTAATGTATACAACATGTTTGCTTGGGTGTTGCTTTGTGTCATGGAAAATAAGAATTTAACGCAGTGTAATAGGATCATCTGTATGTGCATATAATCTGTAATCTCTTAAACATTAACCCCTTGCAACCAATCATAATGTGCATGACCTTATGTACAGCAATAACAGCTTGGATCCCTTTGAGCAAATTTGCTCTGATCGACTGATCTCATTACATAACACCACAGCAAAAATGTTAACTCTTGGATGACTTGCACTGCCTACTGCAAGTCAGCATCTACCACGCCAATACCTTTCCCATGAAAAACTTGAGACATATTGACACATGCATACATTATCTGCTGCTTGGAGCAATCAATTCATTTGGCCAACATGAATATGTATCAGACAACAAATTAAAATACTCTTAAAGGGATGTGCATTCTGCCTTGCAACACACACTCTGTGCTTTATAAATACCATATTCATTTAAACCAAAGGAAGGATTTATTTTTTCATCACATGGAGAGAACACACACACACACACACACACACAATATGGGTGGTACGGTTCATGAAAAAACATCCGAACCTCTCGGTTCGCTAGTCTCGGTTCGGAGCGTGTGTGTGCCGGTTCGTCAGTACACTGTTAATGTGCACTAACCACTTACTGCCGTTGTGCCCACTTTCGACACCTATGTTAAAACACTTACTGGAAATGACGAGCGGGATGAGTTTGACAAACGCAACACATGGCAGCTGATTGGACAATCGCGTCACATGGGTCTTGCTGCTCCCGAATTTCAAAACAGACTGTCATGGCGGCTTGTTCAGAATATGATCTCATATTGTACTAAAATAGTTCACCGAAACTTGTTTCTGAAAACATTTTAAGCGAGAAATAGGCCATGCAGTTGCTGAATCTGTCTTCATTTCAGATCGACAAAGGTCAGTTTAAAAGATGGTTGGAGTAGGGTGCTGCTGCTGCTGCAGGTCACGTCACATACAGAAATGTCAAGTGGGAGAGAGGCTGCCCAGAGCTGTAGGATGCGCCAACGTCGTTTATAGTCTAGTGTGTGGGAACATTTTGGATTTCACGTTGCCTATGATGAAATAAAACAATATATAGAACTGCCACTGTGTGCATGTATTGTGCAACATGCATTCAATATGCTAATTTTAGCTATATATCATATGCTGAAGTATATTCTGGAGTATTAAAGATTGAAAGAAAAAAATAACAAGAACCGTACAGAACCGAAAACCGTGACCCTAAAACCGCGATACGAACCGAACCGTGGGTTTTGTGAACCGTACCACCCCTCTCTCACACACACACACACACACACACACACACACACACACACACACACACACACACACACACACACACACACACACACACACACACACCTCATCTACATATATCCATCCAACACTTTTGTACAGAGCCATTGACTGGAAGGCCTGTCTAACCTTTAATCACATTAGTCCCTCGCCTGTCCTCCACCATCAGCCAACCCCCTCTGGCTGTCTGCCTCCACAGTAAACCTACCACCCACCACGAGACAGTAAAAAGGACGGGGCAGATGTCAACAACAGCAACTTGACAAATGAAATTATGAATTTGAAGGGAGAGAGAGAGAAAGTATGTCATTGTGTGGTGAGGTTGGATTAAGAGGAGAAGTTGGTGAGATTTGTTGAGAGAGGGATACAGAAATACTGCATGGGATTTAAGAAATGTATTGTGTTTGAATAACTGTACTCCTTTTTATTAACATAGCAATGCACAATTTGTTGTCAATATCACACACCACTAACTGAATCTGCTGGTGCTTATTCTAAATTTTAACATGAAAACCACTTTATTTGATTTGATACTCCTCATTTCCCAGCACTGTGCGATACTTTTCCCACAGTACTTAGTCTGTATGATGCAGGTTTCCATGTGATTCCAAATGATGCTATATTTTCAATAATTACCATGTACAGGTTTACTGAAATGATCGAGTTTAACTACAACACAGTTTATACTGGTGTTTTCATTCTGTGAATAACATCCACCCCTGCATGACATATGACTGACATTAGCTTACATAAAAAAAAATGACAGCTTGTCCAATATCAAGAACTTCTTTAAACATTCTTACCATATTTTTTGTAACACCCACTTATTGAAATTCTTGAACTCTGCTTATCTCTGATCCACAGGCATGTAGGAGATAAACATTTTCCACAAACACAAGCAGCAACATATTAATACACATTTACACACAAACACAAGTCCTCCTTCAATCCCAGACACACTTTCTCACAGGTTTACACACTATAACCCATGCATAACACCACACACAGAGGTTAATTGCAGTAATTAAGCAGCTTAATTGAGAGCAACAACTGTTGATGTGGCACGTAGGCGTCTTGGCAGGTAGCATCATCATCATGGATTAATCCAACACACACTTGAATATGCAAATATTCTCTCAGGCATGTTGACACTAAATACATGCATGTGTGCTTGCACATCGGCGTGTACATGTTGCACGTGCATGTGTCTGTGTGCATGCATATGTATGGCTTTAATGAACAGCCTACACAATCCCTTAAACAACAACATGTCAGCTTTAACCTACTTTCACATAGTTTCTGAGTTACAGACTCGACCTTCTGTGCATGCCTGTGCATGAGATGGGGTTTCTGGATACATCAAAGCAAGTGTGTGTGTGTGTGTGTGTGTGTGTGTGTGTGTGTGTGTATGTATATGTATATATATATATATATATATATATATATACATATACATATATATATATACATATATATATATATATATATATATATATATATATATATATATATATATATATATATATATATATATATATATATATATATATATATACATATATATATATATATATATATATATATATATATATATATATATATATATATATAAAAATAAAACAAACAAAGGAAATTTTTATAAAGTATGTATAAATTAAATAAATATTAGCCCTAATTAACAGATAAACGGTTCAAAGATCTTTTCCTTTCCTGCCATGGTTTAAGTGCAACAACACACAAGGCATTCAGAGTCTGTTTCCTGGTGGTTTAATGTGCAAAAATCTAAAAGAGGAATTGTATAAAGTTATAATTTGTACCCACTTTAAAATGAAACCCAATTCTCCCCTTGCATCCCTAACTACAGAAGAAATGGAAATCATTGAAAAAGTGTAAAAGGTTAAAGGAACACGCCGACTTATTGGGAATTTAGCTTATTCACCGTAACCCCCAGAGTTAGACAAGTCGATACATACCCTTCTCATCTCAGTGCGTGCTGTAACGCTGTCTGACGCCGCCAGCGGCATCAGGCCAGCACAGAACATGCAGGTGAATGGTTCCAGTAATCCTACTGCTCCCAATTGTGACAAAAATATGGTACAAATTAACACTAAATTTATTTACATGTTGTGATTTCTATAGTCACAGCTTGTACAAAACAACGTAACATGAGACACAGCCGTCTTCTAACCGTAAACAAACCGGGAACTATATTCTCAGACAGGTTGTTGCAAAGCAAATCATTCCGCCCAAGTACTATATTCTTCCGCCTGAGAATATAGTTCCCGGTTTGTTTACGGTTAGAAGATGGCTGTGTCTCATGTTACGTTGTTTTTTGTACACGTTGTACACGTCTCTACAAATCACAACATGTCAATAGGAACATGTTGGCGTTATTTAGTCACTTATTTGGAGCAGTAGGCTAGTTGGAACCATTCACCTGCAGGATCTGTGGGAGGCTAGGCTAATGCTGGAGCCGTCAGACAGCATTACAGCACGCACAGAGAAGAGAAGGGTATGTATGGACTTGTCTAACTCTGGGGGTTACGGTGAATAAGCTAAATTTGCAATAAGTCGGCGTGTTCCTTTAACAGAAAAATCTGCAAATACAGAGTGATTGATAGAGAAATTAATGAAAATTTCACAGATTATGTAGTTTCCCTGTCAATTTCTAAGCATACCACTTCTTACCACATCAACACAATAGCATTTAGCAGTGGCAAATATGAGCTGCTTAGCCATCACCATGGATTGCTAAGAGCTATACGGGCAATGTGGTCAAGTGGTTAGCAATGTCGCTGACAAGTTAGCACGGGTCTTCTCTGAATGTAGCCCTGTGATGGTCTGGCAGCCTCTCCACATCGGGGCTTTCCTCTCACCCAGTGCATACTGGGAGAGGCTCCAGCCCCTGCCATCCTGAACAGGACAAGCAGGTCTAAAAGTTGGATGGGTGGCTAAATGGCAGAAATATGCCTTGAATATATGCTGGTTCACCACCTTTACATGTAGGCTATTTAGATTTGAATGTATGAACAGAAGGTAACTGTGTAGGACTATTACAATCACACTGAATTGTCCTTATATACCTGTGCATGGCTATTACAAAACAACATCTCATAAACAGATGAGGATCAGGATAGATAACAAATAACAGGAGATAATAAGTGGGATTAATTGTGCGAGATCTTTTCACTGAGATTCTTTTAGGAGTGAGACTAATGTTATTAGTGATTTTGTTAGCAATAAACAGGCCTTGTTATCTGCTCTAATTAAGAAATACTCATTAATGTCACTTAACAAGCAATGAATGCAATTAAACAGGAGAGTGAAGTAAAAGATGTTGTCACAGTAGGTCAAATTCAGCTGTTGATACATTGCATGTTAATGACGACTGTCCCTGAGTTGCAAGAGAATATCTGGCAAATCATCACATTTAAAAGGCTGACACCTGCAAATGTTTGGCATTTTAACTTGATAAATGACTTAAAAGTTCAGTTGATTACCAAAATTACCTGTCAATCTACTGATTATTTAAATCTTTTCAGCACTTATTAAAATGTTAAAAACATTTTTTTTTAAACTGTCAGTATGTTACTGCGAATTATATCATTGTATGAAGCAAGGGTTATCTATCAAATAGGGATTATCCATACTGTCTTGAGATTTGACCCAATGTTCGTCTATCAAGATAATGAACTTGTACTGTACGTCATTAAAAGCACACGAGTTGAGCCGAGAGGAAGATGAATGGCTGATGGGGTGCGTGGATTAGAGGACAGGGAGTCTGAGACACAGAGCGTGGGTGGAGTCAAAGGAAGCTATAAGAGGCATATCTCATTTCTGTATGCTTCAGAGACCCCAAGAACTGCAAGGCACTAAGGGCATTACACACACATACGCACGCACGCGCGCGCGCACTCACACACCTCAACACTAAGATTATATATGGAAATTAGTTCCTATTAAAAAGCCATTGAGGTGATAATGGTTAATATCAGCTGTCAAAGAAGTCAAGGCAGTGGACACACACAAAAATGTAGGAACCCAAATATTCTCAAATAGACACACACATAATGTTAGTTGTGTTATTAATCATGCATAATAAGGTTTAATTTAAGGCTGTTGACCCAATTTCCTTACATGCTGTGTGTGTCTGTGTGTGGGTGTGTGTGTGTGTGTGTGTGTGTGTGTACGCCTGTGTGCTTGTGCAGCCACTAATTTGATAAATAATACGTCTGGTCAGTATTTATGCTAATATATTCATGACCCCCCAGCAGGCATCATGTTTGTGTTTGTTAATCACTTAGCCCTGTGTGTGTGTGTGTGTGTGTGTGTGTGTGTGTGTGTGTGTGTGTGTGTGTGTGTGTGTGTGTGTGTGTGTGTGTGTGTGTGCGTGTGTTAATTAAGATAGTGACCCTATGATATACTGTTTGTGTTTATAACTGTATTTGGAAATACAGTGTATGTGTGTGCATGTTAATTTAGTCAGTGGCTTTGTAAACATTATCTTATTATGTAAATGCTAGTATTTTTATGTAAACATATGGGATATTTACTGTTTTAAAGCTTTAGACTAATGACTGTGGTTTGTTTACCAAGTTAACAAGCTGAGGTACAGATAAGCCATATGCAGGGCTCCTGATCCCAATCTGCCCATCCTCCCTCTCACTACCTTCCTGTTCCTCGTTTAGTCCTCTCAAACTCCACATAGCAACACCACTTTCACATATTAACTCTGTGACACTTGGTACTATAGATGGGTTAAACCCACATCAGACGAGGTCACAAGTCACTAGTAAAAACCTGAGTGTTGTCAGTCGCAAGACACTTGGGTTAAGACTGTCTCATTTTAAATTTAAAGTACTTGCAGTGCAGGTCGATAATTGTTATATATGTTGTATTACTTACAGTATATCCCTGACACTCATGAATATACTGTACATACACATTAATGCTGGGACCCTGTTTAGTCACACATTATGCTACATGAGAATTCTACAAAGAGAGAGCAGAGACAAAGATATACAGTACAGTTCCGTAACAAAGGGGCAGGGAGAGGCAGGAAGAAAAAGACGGTGGAAAAGGAGAGGTAAAACGGAGTGAACTGCAAGAGAACTGACCCCTTATAAAAGCTGTTCTTGAAACTGGTTGATTTATGTCACACACACACACACACACACACACACACACACACACACACACACACACACACACACACACACACACACACACACACACACGTTTGTCACTCTCAGGTACCTTACCATGAACACACCATTGTCCTCTCACACACATCCTTTATGATCACACCAGGAGTGGTTTAAAGAGTACAGAAATGTGTGCTTATTACTGTAACAAACAGCTTTACTGAGTGATGGACAATAATATCATCTCTCTCTGAGGATGGAAGCAGCTTTTTGGACTGCGTGAGTGCAGGTAAGCACATTAATCTGTATATCTCATGACAGTTAAGGCTACTACTGCAGACACACAAAGCTGAAAAGCAAAGTCTAGCTACTAGGCAAGGGGCTTAACAGCAAAGCGGACTTCTGCCCCTAACACACATACATACATACAATGGGGGTCGAAGGGAATCAGACATAGGGTTTTCCGCAAAGTGACAGATGTGGTGACAGGCCATCCAGTCAGGCAGAAACACTCAACGGCTTCTTCAGCTGAAGACCGGGAGGGACATCCATTGAGGCAAGACAGAAAAGTGCCAGCACACTCACACTCTCACACACATACAGCAAAATATACAAAACACTTCACAAATTTCAAGGAGTAACTATAATGTGTAAAACATTTCCAACACATTACCCTTCACATTAGCAAACTTAGTTTTACAGTATCCATTAGCTCTGTTAATACACAAAATGTTTCTGAAGTTTAATGTACATCAACTTCAACAAACAAACTGCTTCAACTACAAAACTGACTCTTTGGTGAATATATTTTCCCTTACAATAAATAATATTTGTGAATCATTAAGTGTTACTATCCCAATATTTGATTCAAGGAAAATATCCTCACAGCGCAGGACTCACTGAAGCTAAATGCCACACCACAGCAAGAGGCAGATAGAAAGAGGTAGACAGAGAGATGCACGCTGGAGACATGTCCAAACATGTACCAAACATGTATCGACATGCAACCGACTATGGGAGTAAGTCTGAGTGTGTTTACATGTCATGGCGCAAAACGTGATTCTCTTTTCTTCCTTGTACATGAAAACTCCTCTCTTTTAAACAAGGGTCTGTGTCTATTCTATATGACCAAAACTTTTAGAGCAAAGATGTGTGTCATTCATTTAACAGAGCCCCCACTTTATTCATGTCTTCTTACGTGTGATTTCTGTTCCAAATCTTTTTTCCTCCTCCTCCCCTTTTAATTTCCTCTCTTACTAAACTTCAATTGATTATTTTCTCTTATTTCTTTTACATTTCCCCTAATTGTCTTCTTTTCATCTTACTTTAACCTTTCTGTCATCAAGTCTAGCCATTTACTTTCGCTGTTCAGACTCTGTATTTTTCAGTACTATTTTTAACTATTTCTCTGCTTTGCTCCATTTGTGAACTCTCTTCTGCCAATCGTGTCCATCATGTCAATGTTGTATCATAGAAAAAAAATGCTATACATTCCCAACGCTGTACGAGACTGTCCACTCCATATCATATCCCATAGTCCACACACCATAGTCCAATAAACTAATATTCTAAAATATTAAGACATTAAAACACAATCCCAAAATATATCTTTAGCTCACAAATCAGGATTGATATTTTAGGTTTCAGACAGATCTAATAGGAGCTGGGCGGTCTGAGCAAAAGAAGTAAATAACTGTGGATAAAATGATGGATTCTAACATAAAATATTCAATTGTTTTTGTAACATAGACAATGTAATGGGTCACTATGAGACCCACTAATGAAATGTTTCACTTTATAAATTTCCTAGATTGTTCAGCCATGTACTCATGCTGTGAACTTCCCATTTTACTTCATATCAAAGGTGAGAACAATTAATTCCGTTTCCTCTTCTCCTCTCATGCATATGTTACAGGGAACATAGCCATGCTTTTGTTTGAGCTGCAGCCTTTTCAGGGCTGCTCAGCTGAAACTTGTGTTATGGTGTGTTCATGTGATGTGGAAATTAACAACTTCTCAGACTTGATTCACCCACTCAGACCAATTCCATTCATCTATTCTGGGGCTTAGCATCTAGAAGTAAAGCCATCAGTAGAAACCGAATTTCACCCAAATGTTTAGTTTCTGTGCATTAAAATGTTATTCTATGTCCTGTTGCAGTTTACAGTAAACAAGGTACTCAGAATGCTTAAACATATAGAAATTGAAAAGAAAACATAAAAGAGTTACTTATGTGTGCTGTTGATCAGCAAACAAAGAGAAAAACGTAATAAAGTTTGTACTGTAGTGTTGGATATTCAAATGTATTATAAAATCCTAGATTTTTACATTTAAACTGAAAATAGAGATATTTATCTTCAGCTTAGGCCTGGCAAAATATTTTTCTCTTCCCCATCACAAGAAAAGTAAATCCTGTGGCTGTAGAGTAGCACATGCACAGGAGTAACCCTACACCTACTTGGTTTGGATGACAATGCCAGCTCCCCATCCACTTACTTGATTTGCATATTGTGCATGAACATGCCATCTGATTAAACTGCAGACAAAATATACACAATGAGTAGGCACGGACTCATTATTTGGATAGCATATTGGATGCAGATCAGATTGTAATGTAAGATTCAAATATCACAGGTCTTTAGAAACAAACTAAAACATTAAAACTAGTACAAAAAACAAGTACAAAACTTGCTGCTTACATGAATGCAATCAACATGAGGCTTCCAGCTACGTCAGTTGACTTGCCATCATACTGTAATGTTGCAAAATGAATATGATCAAAACATGCTAAATAAAGCACATTCAGTTCCCATTTTTTGAAGGAGGGAGATAGAAAACTTTGGCTTTAAAAAAATGTCAGTCAGCTCTCACCTATCAAACAATGCTGTATCCACAAGGAAAAGTAATTATTTTGTTTCAGTGTAGTAACATGCCCTTTTGAAACAGATCATCTCCCACATCATCTCTACACACCCACACACACACACACACACACACACACACACACACACACACACACACACACACACACACACACACACACACACACACACCACACACACACACACACAATTGAGAGAGTGCTTTTCAAAGTGCATCATTATCTAGTTGTGTATGAAACTGAGAATTATTATTTTTAGACTGCAGTGTGACAAAACAAGGCTCGTCTGTCAACGGGCAATGCCAAGTACAACCTGAAGCACGGAGAGTTAAAAGTTGAGTTAAAACAGTTTGAGGGAACATTTACTAGAGGACATACTCAGTAGTTTCCAGCATTTGCACACCATTTCCCTGAGCAAGTGTCCGTCTCTTTGTGTGCATATGTATCTGTTTGTGCGAGTATGTGCATGTGCATCAGCTGTCCCCCCGTAGCCCTTTTATGTCACCCAACACCAGGGGCTCCTGGCTGTGGCTACGGGTGGTCCACTATGTGAGAACTGGTTCCTGCAGGGGGTGTGAAGAGACCCCCTGATGGTATCAAAATATATACCACGGGGGGACAAACAACACAAACACACACAAGAACACCACTTTCTAGATATACTCCCAGAGATTTTTGCAAAATGAAGGCAGTTTCTTTCATAATGTCTGTCATTGCTGTTAGTTTCCAAGATAAGAATGATTGGGATGATTAAACAGGACAGGTATGTCATTAAAAAGGAATTTGCAAGGGTGGTAATCCTTGGGAAACCCGCAATTTTGATCCTTGGTGTCACCATTAGATTGAGAATTGATTCTTGATTCAATAAACAAAAAATAGGAACTATATTCAACTTCCTACTCCAATTCACAGTGTGCCCAACTGCTCGCCTAACTTTATGTCTTTAGTTCACTGATAGCAATACAGAACAGAACTGGCAGTAGGCTAACTGCTCTAGATGAAGGTCACAGTCTGCTAAATAGAAAAAAAAGAAATAAGTGTGTGGGGGTACACCGTTTTTATTATTATTTCAAAACATGTTACAGTCTTCTGTCTGTATGAGAATAATTAAATAAAAGTAATTTACTGCACAACACTGCTGGCGGGAAATGTCTTTTAGCAGAAGTTGGTCTTCTTGTTCTGCAGTAAAAAGAAGTGCCCCACTGTGCTGTTACTGATCCTAACGTTTTGTCTAGCAGTGGAGAACTCCCTCTCTGCTGTTTCACAATTACCATTGAATCTATTGTTAGCCAAAATGCTGTATGGGCACCGATCGTTAATGAGACAGACTACGGAGGGAATTATTTTCTCTAACCTTTTAGTTGTCGTTTGACTATTCTCGCAGGCCAGTAAGTAATTAGGTAAACTTAAGAAATGAATGTGTATAAATATCTGTCTGTGTATTTCAGAGCCTAAAGCCTTCAATAGTGAGACCGGCGCACACATTCTAACATTGTGTAACAGCAATAAAACACTAAAATACAGTTTTCTACATATCATGAGACAACTTCATCATACAATTAACTTACATAAATGAAGCATAAAGAAATGCTGATGCAACTAACTGGAAAGCTTACAGTACATTTTGCTGCCGTGTTTCCCTGTTCATTCAGCTGAACGGGAGATCAATGACTTGCTGATGGTGTGCGCCTTGAGAAATGATCTGGGGTTTAGCCTTTCAAAAGCAATGTTTTTATCTATCCATCTGAATTCAGGTAATAGTGATTCAACATCAGAAAGTAAAATAAGTGAGAGAAAGATAAAAAGAAAAGAAAGAACAGTGGTTGATAAAGGAGAGAGGAGTTACACGCAGACACTGAGACTGCGAGAAAGAGTGACAAATCATGTGAGGACATGAGTTGAAGACTAAAGGGAGACTGATAAGACAAACAGGTTGTGATAAGTTTAGAGACATGTACAAAAAAAGAGATGGGGCTAGTAGAAGTGATTTGAATCAAAATAAAAAAAGATGAGAATGCGAGGGAGATGGAATTGATTGAGAGTGAGAGAAGATCAAAGAAGGTGAAGTCGTAATAACAGAGGTAGAGAGGAAAGTGGGGAAAGAAAAAAAAACATCATGGGGAGTGAAGTGATGGAATGGATTCAGACAGGAAAACAAACACCACAGCAAAAGTAGGGCAGTTGCATAATGTTTTAGATTGAGCAGGACCAAATAATCTCAATATCTGCTTGACTTTCCATTTATTTGTCTTCTCAAGGGGCTATCCTCTTTAAAAACAAAGGGGAAAGCTCGCTCAATAAGGTTACTACATTTTTATTCAATACTGTGAAAAGGCTAGATAAGGGAACTTAATCAAAATATCTTTTCAACAATGTACAACTGCTGTTTCCATCGCATTCTCTTTCAGTCTCACTCCTCAGGCTTCCATCAGTCTGTCTCTCATGATTCCTCTCTCTTTTACAGGTAATGAGTAGAGTTGATCACAACATTGATGTGAGTTTCAGGTTAATTACAGGTAGAATAACCAATTAATTGTGATGTGTGTGTTAAGAGAGTGTACATGTGATGTGTGTGGTAAAATACAGGAGAACTTAGAAAACTAAGAACAGAGAGAATTAGTTCCCATTGGGCTTGTATGTCAGACTATTATTTAAATGAGTTATCTTTAAACCAAATGTACATGTGATTATAAATGTGTTAAATATTTCTGTATCAGTACATGGTAAGTCAAAAGACTGGCTGTTTATACTAACATTTGCAGTAGAAAGGAAGGTGTTTCTCCATAAAGATAATTGGTTTTGTCCATTGTATATGTCCAATATGTCCATTGTTTAATTGGTATAATGTAAACTAAGAGTAGATCTATAAATTCAGTCTAATGAAACATGGGATAGAAAGAGATATTTACAGAGGTGACATACTGTAAGTGCATTCAATTATGGATATGTTTATTGCCATGACAAACCCTACTTTAATCATCAACCTCTTGCTGATCTGAAGCAGTCTTTGCGGAAATCTACAGTACACAAATATGCCACGTGGCAGAAACTTTAATCCATGCAAGTATCTAAAGGGCATTCTTTTTTGACACTGCCAAAAAGCTGAAAGGGTTCAAACAAAGGACTGTGTAGATTAAACGGCCCAATTAATCTCTCCTCCTCCAGCCTCTCAAAATCCTAGTCTAGACTTCAAAGCAGACACAAACTTTGAGTCTTGAGCCACTTGCAGCTTTTTTTTCCTTCTTCCCTTTACATTGGTCTGTGTGTTTCATGACTCATTTAAGTTTATGGAAACAACCTTGTAGTCATGTAGTTATTTCCAATTGTAGTTACTGGTTATGAACCAGTCAGTGCAAAGACCAAAGGCTTCCCTGTGTTCCTGGGGGATATATATTTAAAAAAAAAAAAAAAAAAAAGTGAAGGAAAAAAAAACTCAGCAGAAATGGGGCTTAGTGCAAGGACTCTATTATGTCAGTCTCCTTGTTTTGAGAGAAAGATATGGGGTACCAAAGTTTGAAATGTGAAAGCAACCAAAAAAGCAGTGCAGAAAGATAGGATGGGACAAGAGAAGGAGAAACCGATTGAAGTTGTAGAGATTAATAGAATGCTTGGGCATGAAAAAGGGAGGAAAACATGGCATATACAGAAAATAATGGTTGCTTAGAAGATCAGCAGCTTAAGGTATAAAGTGATACACAATGTAACCCTGACTTAATACATCTGCCCCTCCCTGTTTACTGAATATGACGTAACAATACGCAAAAAACCTAACAAGTATAGTTTTATTTTGTTTGGTTTTTAACAGGGTTGACACATGCAAAAATATCACAGGATGATTGAAAGGGAACCTCTAAAATAATTGTGGAAATTGTTTCTTTGAGTGAGCAATCATTACAAATATTTACTAGGCTACTGTAACAAAGTAGAGGGTGTTTTTTCTTATCTTTTGTGACTCGCACGGACTAACAAGATGGAAGTTGGTATGTAGACAACAGAGCAGTAGTGTGCTTCACAGCTTGGGAAAGGGAACACTTATACACAGTGGTGTTCGGGGAGGAAGAACTAAAAGCCAAATGTGAGTCAGAGGACTTACAGCAGTTAAACATTTCAACAGGCACAAGCCTACTCTTGGTGTGTGTGTGTGTGTGTGTGTGTGTTTGTGTGTGTGAGAGAGATGTGTAAAGTCATACAGACGATAACAAGGCCAGTGAGCCGAGCACATGGTCTGGGTGTGAACCTAAGTGTCCTACTGCCACCTATTGACTGAAGGTAAAACTGCTCTCCCCTCCCCCACACAGGGTTGTGCAGAAGGAAAACACGCATGGCCTTTTTTGTGAAAGACAAAAAACATAAAAGAGGAGCAGAAGAAGAAGAAATATGTAATGACAGGAAGGAGTGAGTAAGTAAAGGGAAGAACGATGTTAAATGGAGAGAGAAATGTATATTTAGACTCCTGTCTTTCTTTCGGTACCTTAAAAACACCTTTGGGATCTGTTATACATCTTCATCTGTTGCTCAGGTCCACTTCTGCTGTTCTTTAGCGGTTTTAATTTATTTATTCATATGCCCTCAGGCTATTAAGTCCCATAGTGGATGTAGCTCTCCTACACTTTAGTTAAGTGTTAAAAGTTCTAGATTTAGTATAGGGCTTTTACGTATACAGTAGTTGAGTACAGGGGTAGTAAAATAGGGCACTACAACAGCGGAACTATGTTAAAGAGTAGTAGTTAGTTCTTGGAGTTAAAACAGCAGTAAAAGTAGGTATACAGCTGTAGGTATACTGTACATTTAGCAGTATAACAGCAGTAGTACTACAAAGTTTGGTGTTTATTAAAGGCTTTAACATATTCTGATATAGTGAAGTGGAGAAGGGAGGGAGGAGAGGTGTGGACACAAGTTCACAGAGGACAGAGCAGATGGTGTCTGCTGGACTTACACAATCTCACACACACACACTGGTGACATAATAGCAGCATGCCAGGTGTGCAGTTGGTGGCCTGCAGTCTGGCATTGGCTTTGACTGTGTGTGTGTGTGTGTGTGTGTGTGTGTGTGTGTGTGTGTGTGTGTGTGTGTGTGTGTGTGTGTGTGTGTGTGTGTGTGTGTGTATCCCGTGCTCTCTTTGTGTGAAAGGGGCCCCCTATTCACTAGTCGCTGCTGCCAGCTTGGCACTAAATCACAGAAGACGGTACACACGCTCAAACACACACATGCATGCACACACACCACCCTCTCTTGCCTTTCTGTCCAGCCTATGGACAGAATGAATGAGGTCAAACAATAAGACAGAAGCAGAGAAACAAATGAAGGACGACAACAGTTTGAACTTTAAGAGAAAGTGAAAATAACTGTTCTCTCTTTTTTTAGTGTCTGAGTGTCATCCCACCAGTGAGTGGACTAAAACTGAGAACGCGCGCACGCACGCACGCACACACACACACACACACACACACACACACACACACACACACACACACACACACACACACACAGAAACAGCATCATGGTCATGCATAATGAGTAGTGGTAGAGGTGAGACTGCAGCTGGGTTGTTTAAACCTTGCCTGAAGAGATTGCCTGAAGAAACACTAGACACATGCCTAATCTTGGTGTGGGTGTGTGTGTGTGTGTGTGGGTGGGTGTGTACTTTATATGCTATGTATAACGTTCATGTGTGTTTAAAGACAGGCGAGTAGTAGTTAAACAGCTTAGAAGTCTGCTCTGTATCAAGCTAGTGACAATAATGACACAAACAATGAAGTATTTACACAGAGACAAGGAGAGAGATATATCAGACACAAGCAGTAACAAGCAGACTGAGAGGTGGACGACAGCACAAACCGAAGGTTTCTGTACTCTATCTCAATTGTGGCTACCATGAATGATAAACATAACCTGTGTACAAATGGTTTTCAATCACTCCCCAGCAACTTGCCATGGCAGCAGCACCGCCACCTACACTACCAACCTGCTGTGGTAAGGTATGTCAACCTACAACATACATACTGGCAGATGCACTACATGTTGATGAATATTACATGGTTGCAATAAGCCAGCACACAGAGCACAAATCATCAGACCAAGTTGTGACCTTATTGGCTCTTCTGGGTCTATCGAGGCAGATATTTTCATATCTTCTTACGTTTCAAAGCAAGAAAAGCTGAACCAACGCAAAAAACGTATTAATTTTCACTGGGATTGTGTAATTATAAACAATAACTTATCAACAGAGCGATTTGACAAAATCACAAAATTATCTACAAGAATTTAAAGTTGATTCACACCGTTTTGTTTGTCAAAGAGTATTATCTGAATTTTGACAAAGTGACTAAGTATTAAAGACCACCAAAAGACTGATCCAAATCTCCCTGTTAAACTACAGATTGTTCACCATAAAAGTCACAGTCCAAAGTCTCACAGTGTTCTTAATACGCTGATAAAGAATTATACACCATAACCACAACAGTATCTAGAAGCTTCCCTGAGTCTGTTGGATACTTTCACATAATCTTGCTGCCAGCACAAGCCTGTCTTCTGTACAAACCATTTATTTGGATGTTTAAATGTTTAATATATGACTGACATTGGAGGCTTCCTGCAAACTCATTTGAAGTTTGGGTTGTAGGAGTGGAAAGAAAATCTCAAACCTTCTCAGTGTTGCGCTTCTTCCGCAGAGCTAAACTGGGAATTGAATTAAGTGTGATGTTCGACGCATAAAATGACCCCTATATTTTAACAAATTGAGTCAAGAAATGGAAGACTTGTTATCAGCTTACAATGCTTTGGTGACATATGCTTGAACTCTGGTGCGTGTGTATATGTGACTGAGGTCTGTTTTGAGTTTATTGGCTACACAACAGCTAGATTATGAAAAACTGTTACTGGAGTCTGAACCATTGCTCAGTGCAGAAGAGCACACATGGAGATACTTCTGTCTGTGTGAAAAATATCAGCAACTTATCGGCCTGGAGGAGATTCAGAAAATCCATTTTTAGCTTCTCTGTGAGAGTCTTCCCAGAGGATAATGAATTTGACTGCTTCCACACACACACACACACACACACACACACACACACACACACACACACACACACACACACACACACACACACACACACACAGGAAATTTGTGTTAGTGCTTGCATGCTCAGCAGTTTTCCACATGGTCTTTCCAATAGACAGCGCTTTGATGGTGGTGACTCAACCATAATCAATGTGGTCCTATCAATATTTCAGCCTCTCTGCTCATCTGCCAGTGTCTCTATTTCCACTGTTGCTCATCTCTCAATCAATGAGAGGCAAATTAGAGGTGAGCTTTCTTATAATCTTCTTACCTTCATCTCTTTTACTTGAATAAATACCAAGTATACAATTCACATTGGCACATATGCATACAGATCTGCACCTATAGGTTGTCCTATATGCAGAAAAAATAACTGATTATGTTTACAGCTACTGAACATGTACACCCACACGTGGTTTGACCCTGTAAATCTCTGAAATGACACATTACATTGCCTTATTCTCAATAATCGAATGCTGCTGTGATGGCTGACTGTTCTCACAGGCTTCATTTACCTTTCTGGTAGTTTAATCTCAAATAATCTAATCTTTAATCTAAACTTGAACACCCAACCTGGAGGGACCACTGACCCAGAGGATCGTTCCTGGCAAACTTTGGCAGCCTCGTCTGTCCAAGTGTCATGTCGCTGCAGCAGCAGAGGTAAACAGGAGCTGACACCTGTCACAGATGTTGGAGCTAGCCAACAAGCTAGCCCACATATCTGTCCGTCTATCTGTGGCTACCTGTCATATGTCATCGAGCTGGAGCCAGAAAACTAAGCAGTGTCATTTCTGCTAATATCTGTGCTTGACACTGATGCCATCAGTCATGTGGAAATGAGAGGGGAAAAAAACAGATGACATCTGTGAATATAAGTGGATATGTTTGCCTTCAATGTATGATGTTATCATAAAAAGGACTTACACTGTAAAAAGAGTAAGTTTAATGTGCAAAAAAGTACAGTAGCTCATGTTGAATGTTGCCATACAAGCATAATATTGCATTTTCACTGGTTTTGCTTAAAATCTAGTGCATCAAACATTTTAGATAACGGGAGAAA
Source organism: Perca fluviatilis (assembly GCF_010015445.1). Classification (NCBI taxonomy): domain Eukaryota; kingdom Metazoa; phylum Chordata; class Actinopteri; order Perciformes; family Percidae; genus Perca; species Perca fluviatilis. The sequence continues at coordinate 16,332,666 of NC_053118.1, forward strand.
AGCACCAGCTGTCAGGTATAGAAAAAAAGGAAAACTGGTGAGACGAGGTTTCAGTTGTGTGTTGTCATTATGCCATTACTTGCTAGAGCCCAAAATTCAAGCTGTGTTGTAATGGTTGAGACGCATGTCGCACACTAATGTAGTGTGTCATGTGGGAGTGATAGCAGTGTGTCTGTATCTATGAAGCGTCACGTCCTGTTTTCGACGGGGCCATTTCAAAAACACCCTACTGACAGTTTAAAATGACAAGACGACAGCCACAGTGGGGGGTTTGAGGACCACAACAAAAATACAGAGCTCTCTCGTACAGAGTACACCTGGCACCCCACTCTGTCTGACTGGTCCCTTGCCTCCGGTCACATTTCTCAGGCAGCCAGCATGTTTACAGGACAGGGCATCTGCAGGGTCCAGAGGTTAAAGCCTTTTTAAAGATGTTTTGAATACTACCTTGAATGTGAAAGGAGAAGGCAGCCAATTTCCAAATAAACATATAACCTACTTTAGTACACATTAATATTAAAGTAAAGCATTGTACTGCAGTGTTGTGGCTGCTCTGTACTGCACAGCAGAAACATCTCATGAGGCATTCATTTATATTGGAACTGAACATTTGTCATAGCAATTCCCCAGACAGACACACACACACACTTAATTAAAGGCTTGGTCATACATCATCATGCGTCATCACACGACTGAGAGCAGCATTTGGTAGAATTTATTTTAGTTATTGTTGTACTCACAATTTGAAATTGCTGCTCTCCTTGATGGGAGACATGCCTCATATTACAAAGTCCCCTTGTCAGTTAAGCTAATTCACTGACAAGGGGACTTACCGAGGTTTTAAAAAAACACAATGTCAAAAAAGACTTCACTAAAACAGCAAAAACAAATTGCAATCACATACAAAAGCCATACTGATCAGTAGAGTTGGGTCCTGTAACATCTTTACCTCTCCCTACCTCCCTCTCCCTTCCAACCTCCAGCCTATCAGTCACCACGGCATAGAGAACGCTGGTGTGTATGTGTCTCAAAGAAGACAGTGTAATCAGACCGCGACCACTTTCAGCTCACCATTATATTATTTTGCCGCGAACGTTGTCTGCGTGGAGTTTTGAAAAGTGCGACCACACTTGCAACCACTTATCGGCACTGACCTGACTCACTGTGACTTAACAAGCTGCAGAGGAGACGTAGTCTCGCTCTGTCACCACTGCAGCAACGCTCTCTGTCAAACGTGCGGAGGAGAGGACAGAGAAGCTCGTGCTTACGCGCACCGACATATGGCACCGATTGATTTAACGTGAATTGGTACTGGGTAGTACCGATGTAATTCGGTCTGTACCCTTAAAAGTATCGAGTATAATTTGGAGATAACAGTACCCAATACTGCAATTTTTAGGTTTTATAGATAGATTGGCATATTATGGCACAAAGTTTAATATAAATACTACCACTACTGTTGATCTCAAAGAATGGGACAGACCAAAGAAAGGAAGACAGAGGGGAACAGAAATGTAGTGAGGAATGACAAGGGCCATAAAAGAGAGACAGAAGAGCAACAGAAAGAAGTGAGAGATGACAGGAAGGGTAAGGAAAAAGTATGAAGACAGATGTTTAAGTTTTGAGGACTAGAGAAAAACGACAAGGAGAAGAACAGTCATTAGTTTGATGGCAGACTGCTGGTGGATGGAGGTTGTTCAACTTCTATATCCTGTATTCACCAAATGGAGATGATGATCTACCCACCCAGAGGAATATGGTAAAACATTTCTCTACTTCTGGCTGTTTCACACACACCTAAAAATACACACTTCTGTGCAAACACACAGACCAGCCCACACTTAATCACTGTTTCCCAGCATGACACTGACATGCACAAAACTATGCATATGAACCCCTACACTCTCCACCCATATACTCACACACCCACAACCTTGTCATTTCCTATGACATCCTCAGCCTCCATTACCTGCATACATTAACAAACCTCTCTGATGTTAAAAATCATACATTTGAATAATTCAGATTATTTTGAAAGCTGTGCACTCACTTACTCTCTCTTTTTTCCAGATGGAAAGAGAGCCATTTACCTCAAATCGCATTTGAATAAATCCCATAAATCCTTTCAAAGTTCCCTGAGATAAACCAATCAAATACCCACAACGCTGGCTGACTGGCCAATCAAAATTAGCATTCATACTTGCAGCCTTTTTTTATTCAAAAGACATTAAATAGCAAATCGAATTGCATGGCCTATTTGTGAGGCTCAATTTGTTTGAGATAAGAAAAAGGTGGTTAATAGAGTGAGAGCGAGAGAGAAAAAGGGGCATTGCTGCAGTGCCATAATGTAATTCCACACCTAACAAAAATATTTGATGGAGTAAACAGTGTGCCTTTAGTTCATAAATGTAGTAGATGATTCTATTTGTTCACCAAAAGAGAAATGTATTATATGTGACAGACAAAAAATACATTAGATGGCCAAAGGGTGTGGACTTCCAATTATTCATGAGACAAAACCTGCTTATCACACTCGCCAGTGAGTGTGTATGTCTGCGAGAAGCTATTACAACATGGTCAACAAGAATCGGTGAACTAGGTTGGCCAACTGTGTTACTGTGTTGGGCACTAAGAGAGTGTGAGTGTGAGTGTGTGTGTGTGTGTGTGTGTGTGTGTGTGTGTGTGTGTGTGTGTGTGTGTGTGTGTGTGTGTGTGAGAGAGTGTGTGTGTGTTTTTTTTTTGTTTATGTGAGATGGTAGAGTTACAAAGAGGGTACAACAAGAAAATAAGCATGTAAAAGAGTTCTGTACATGTCAGGAGGGGCTAAAACTGACCAGTACAAAAAGTACAAAATATTGAAAAAGGTTTAATAACTTAAGGATTTTGATTGTATCCATCATTGAGGACAGTGGGTAGATAGTTAAACCTCATAGCTTCCCTCACTCATTATCCATCTCTGTCTCCGCCTTATAGTCTGTAAATCATTCAAGTGTAGACCCCAACAACCTAAATAATTTTCGAGCAATTTCTAATCTACCTTTTTTCTACAAAATCACAAATGATCTGTTGGCAGACCCTGGACTCTTATCTTTACTCATCCTCCTGGACCTCAGTGCAGCATTTGATACCATTTCTCATCACATCCTCCTTGACAGATTAGTGTCTATTGGTGTCACTTCACTTACCTGGTTCAAATCATATCTCTCCGGCTGCTACCAGTTTGTCCAACTCAGCCACTTCAAATCACAGCTTTCCCCAGTTATGACTTGTGTTGCCTAAGGTTCAGTTCTAGGTGTCTACTGTTCATCATCTATGTCCTTCCACTCGGTCACATACACAAAATGTGGTATTTTTTATTGCTACATGGACGACACTCAGCTCTAAGTATCTGTCGACCAAGCCCAACACCGCCCTCCCACCATTTTCACCCTCTGACCGCCTCCTAGAAATCAAATCCTGGTTCACTCAAAATGTCCTTGAACTTTACTGCAATCAAACTGAATTTCTCCTCGTGGGCACCAAGTCCACTCTGGCAAAATGCAACAACTTCTCACTTACAGTTGACAACTCCTTAGTTTCCCCTCCCCCCATGTTAAGAGTCTGGGTGTCTTCCTTGACAGTACTATTATTCGAATCTCACATCAATAATATTGATCGGTCTGCCCATTCCCACTTAAGCAATATCAACCGTCTCCGTCCGTCTCTCACACTGAAAAGCACCACCATTCTTCAGTGTTTCCTCTATGTTGATTTGACCGTGGCGGCCCCCCACGGTATCAGAAATAGGGCTGCATTGTTAGAGTGCATGTCGGAGAATAGCGCGGACACGCGCTTTACACCGCGAGCGGGCACGCGCGTCACTCGGCAGAAAAAGGGAGAAAGAAAGAAAAAAAAAAAAAAAGACGCTGTCCCGATGGTAAGCCAGTTGAGATCGTGTGTGTACGTCCTTGAGAACTGTAAGTCGTATAACTTAGGTTGTCAGTTCATTGTTAGCTGGGGATTTTCGTTGTTTGTGTTCTTCACCTGCTAGCTAAATTGCACGTGGCTGTTGATTCGATATAATAGTGATTGCTCAACGCCCTTGCTCATGTTTGTATTTTAGGTGCATTATTTACATGCTGAAGTAGTTACACTGCATTAAGATAATGTAATTAATAGTGGGTTTATTGTTATTTGCTACAGAATGCTCAACCTATATGTCAAGATCAAAGTTTGCCTATATAGTAACTCAAAAAATGCCGTTCAATCACAACTGAAAATATGCCTCATTGTGTGTGTGTGAATAAATATATTAGTTTGTGTTGCAGCGAAGTGTCAGGGGCCGTCCACACGGAAATGTTTTTTTGTGCAAACGCACATGTTTTCATCGTTTGGGCCGACCGTCCAGACGATTCCTGCAAACGCACTGCCTGAAAACGCACTTTTTTGAAACCAGGTCTCAGGGTGAAAAAATCCGAAAACGGCTCTCGTTTGGCTTCGTATGGATGGTAAATACGGATCTGTATCGATGATGTCATCGCCACACCCCTCTTTTACACCCTCTCCCACGGCCGCTGACACACACAACTGCGGTGAAGCTAAGCGAGCATGTCCCATCTCCATGGTCAAACCAGCTCACTTCATCTAAATACTCTGCTCCCTGACCCTTCCCTCTGGATTCTACACAAGATATATTGCTAACGTTATGTAGCCAACGTTAAACATCGCTAAAGTAGCTGACCGCTCCAGCAGCGAAGTAACGTTAACGTTAGCTGCTATGGCTATCTGTTTATAAAGTGGAAGTAGATAACTTATCAACTAGCTAGCTAATCTGTCTGCTTATCAACTCCCTGAACGGATTATAGTAACTTTTTTACCACGGCTTATTGTAGAAAGGCTACTGCAAGAAAAACGTATAGATTATTAAAAAGACATCATTCATGGATCATTGATATTTGTTTGACTGCCGATGTTAGAGCTAGCGAACGTTAGCGCGCTGCAATCATGCAAAATAAAAAGCAATCCAACAGCACATTATACAACGTAAACAAAGACACGTTTTCTTGCGGCAGCCTTTATAAAATGAGCAGTGCTGAAAGATATTATAGTCCACGGATGTATTAAGAGAAAATGATAATCTAGCTAGTCATGTTATGATGGGAAGTGAAAGTGACTATGCTCTTCTTCTCCGTTTTTTTGGGTAAATTTCTGTAGCAGAAACAGCGCCGCCTATAGGCCTGGCATATGAAGAAGCGTATTGAGTCATTTACAAGTGAATTTGTTTGGACGCAACTATTCTTGAAACGAATCCAGGGAAGACGGGTAAAAAAAAGATCGTTTTGGTACGTGTGGACGGGGCCTCAGTTCCGTTTCATGGGGGAGGGGGGTTCGGACCTGCCCCCACTGCTAAAAAAAATCCTAAAGGAAACACTGTTCTTGTTAATGCACTGGTCACCTCCCGTTTTAGATTACTGCAACTCTCTCCTCTCTGGTCTCCTACTCCTCCATAAACTTCAACTGCTTCAGAACGGAGCTGCCCGGATCATCACCAGATCCCCATCCATCGAACACATCACCCCTGTCCTTCAACAACTCCCTATCAAACACCACACTGACTACAAGATGATCCTCCTTTCTTCCACAGCTCTCCACAACATGGCACCTTCTTACCTCTCTGACCTCCTCCACAACTAGACCCCTACCCATACTCTTCGCTCTTCCTCCTCCATGCTCCTCACCACACCTCCTACACGGCTGTCTTCCATGGGTTCCAGAGCTTTACCAGCCCAGCAGCCCCCCCACCATAGTGCGTAGTTTCTGTCGTCCCCATGAGGAATTCTAAGTAATGACAACAACACTGTCGGCGCGTCCACATGATACAAGCCTTACGTGATCGTGCACGCGCCCCCACCCCTCCTCCACGCAGTTGCTTGTAGCCAAGGAGGACACGGAGGATTGAAAGAAACATGATGGACTCTTCAGAAAAGGTAATAATCTTCACTCGAGCTTCCGCGCAGGAAAGTCACCGGACGCCACAATCTTCTGAACATAGCCATACTGAGAAATCCAGAGAGAGTTGTGTGGAGCTGATAGTCTTAATTAGCTTTGTAGCAACTCATTTGGCAATGGCTTGAACGTAACGGACATTCAATAATCAAAAAGTTACACACTAAAGCTTTAAATCATGACAGGCTGTAACCTCCAGCTTCCTCTGTTTTGAAAACAACCAACTGTCTCTGACACTCGTGTTTCCTGCATTTTAACGGATTACGCACACACGCACGCGCACACCCTTTATATCTGATCTCCAAACTGAAGTTCCTGCTTTGTGTTCTATAACTACAGTTAACCAATGTCAAGTTTATTCCAAGTTTGAATGAACATGCAAATTGTTGAAGAAGGATGTTGGTTTTGTAACCAGGGTTCAATTGATTCATTTAGTCATTCATTCATTTAATGAATACCGTATAGGGTTGCCGTAAAACAAGTACTGTGAAACAACACAGTCTTCCCAAACATACCAGTATGCCACGCAACTTCTCTAAAACAAGTGAAAAGGGAAGGTGTATCTTCATCCTGCACTGTCACCCACATCTAAAACACACACAAACACACACACACACACACACACACACACACACACACCAAGGTTCAAGCAGCTGGTGAGTTTGGTGAGTTTGCCCTTGACTGCCCACCCCCGGGCACTGCAGTGGCATGGATGCAGCTGTTTTAAAGAGTTCTGGATAGGATTTAGAAAGCCATGTCCTTGTCAAGGGCATGTTCATGTTTTTCATTACCCAGATATAAACTCAGTCTGTATTCAGACAGACAATAACAACAGCAACGCAAAGTCGCCTTGACTCGCTTTGTATTGTTTTATTTCCTCTGCCTAGCAAATGGAAAAAATAGGCATATTTTAATTAAGATCGGCACAATGTGATTTAATTCCTTTGGCCTCTCTGTCTGTAGCAAGTAGCCTGCATTTCAGGAAAATATTTGACCAGAACTTTTCCCACTTGACCCGTAATATGAAACCTCATAGGTCGCATGACCGGCATGAGTCATACAAATCACCACTTTATAATGTTTTTAAGAGTTTGTCAGCATGAATCTCTGGACAACTGAATCCTGAGAGCCCGTTGCTCAAAGCATTGCCTTTAAGAGTTCAGAAAATGAAACCTTAAAAACAGGCTACTTGCTACTGTAGCATCAGCCATTAAAATAATGCTGTTCATCAGCTGACTCATTTGCTTTTATAAGTGGGAGGTCTCTAAAGTACATGTCTGACAGCTCTCAGGGATAAGGTCTTTCTTTGTATACTGACACTGAATAAACAAGCTGTAAATTTGAACAAGATTTAATACACAGCTCTTCTACAATGTCCATGGTCAAATTTTAATCAAATGTTAATAGGAGGAGATAATTGATCTTGGCATGTGGTAAAGTACTCGGGTAATGAATTCCATTCAATACTCTTATTTGTGTATTAGTTTCAGTCTAAGCTTATTCAGATGTAGTAAACCAATTTTAGGTTCAACACCAGACAAATTAGTTAAAATAAATCAACAGACTATACCAATAAAAACAGTCATTGATGGATAATATACTGTATATAGTACGTAAATGCTCAGGCAGTCAGATTTGTGCTATCAATGTGTAGACTTGACCTTGATTGACCCGCCTGGGGCTCTAACAGAGGCATGGCCTGCTGTGCGATTAGGGATTCTGGGAGTCTACTCTTAAGGAACAGATGCCAGGGCACAACAGCTGTTCATCTGACATCAAGACCCAAGCAATCCTATATCAGTGCCTGTAATCGTCCAAAAGCAGCACATCCCGTTCCACAGCAAATTAATCAAGTATATAAATCAGTATATTTGTCGGACATTCAATGACTCTCATTGTCATTTAAGTACCTGTTTTGTCTCATGTTGTGATTGTGTGTCTGTGCATGTGTGAAAGAGATAAAGTACTCACCCTGGAACGATTGCCTGGCTCTCTCAACAAGCTCCTCGATGGGATAGCTGGCCAGGTCTCCTCTGGCATGCTTAGTTTTACAGTAGGTACATGCATTCAGACACCTAGACAGACAGAAACAGACAAACAGAGATGGTGAGACAAGGAGACAGGGAGAGATGCAGAGAGCAGTACTCTGAAAAACACAATTATGTATTTGCTTTTGATGAATGATTTATAAATGTAAATCATTTACAATATAGCTTCTCAGAATTGACCAATCCAGTGATTAACGTTTTCACTTGAATCAACTTAACACTGTGGAGATGGGAGGGATTGAGGAGAACACGGTGAGTGCACAGATAGATAGGAGATACTTTTTAATGTTTTAATGAAATCTATTCATGCACACTTTCCCAATAGAGCAGATGCAGGAGAAGAAAGCAGGGAGTCAAAACTGTCCTTTTTCTCCTAAACTGTTTATAACGACCCCAGCTAGCACCAAAATAACCGTCGACAGCTGTCTCTCCGACCGAGGCAAGCAGTGAAAAGATTTAACTCAATATATTGTTTTGTTTTACAAAACGTAAGCTTAATTCAAATTGACTTTGAAAGGGAGGGAGTAAAAAATAAAACAAATTACACAGACAAAAGGAGAAATACTGGCTTACACCAGATCCAGAAGCATGGCATGGTTTAAGTCTTTGTTCAGGATGAAGAGGGCTTTTCTTCAAGAGTTGCCTGCAAATCACTACTGAAGAGAAGAAGGAGGGCCACTGTTAAAAGTTCTTTTTGTATTCACTTCCTTAGGGTTTCATTTCTGACCTCCAATTTGTCACACTGGGTTAAAAATACACACTGTTGTTACCATAGTAGTTGTTTTTTTTCGCTTACTGTTGGCTTAACTTTCTGCCAACAGCTCTAGTTTGTTGTAGGAACATGCTGTTGGGTGAACACGTGTTAAACAGTGTAAATTACTAAATGTGTGTTTTGTGGGGATCGAAATACTGAAATGAAAATGTAAAAAGAAAATGTTTCACCTTTTTCTATTCATTTATGGTGCAAAAAATTAGCTTGCCACCTTCAAGATTGTTTTTTTTTCTTCGGTATAACTCAGTTGAGGTTGAAACTAACACTGCTAGAGTTCCCAATAGAGCCACACTTGCCAAGTGTATACCAACATTAATGTAAATCACTAACAATATCCCTAAGTAAAATACAGCATGTCAAGTGATGTTTTTACTAAAAGCTCCACACTGACCAAACTGTGACTAATATTGGACCACAGTCCAGCTACTCATAAAGGAAACAACGTGACCATCTATTAACACAGCACCACTAATGCAAGCTTTTGATACAGAAAAAAAGTGTCACAATGTTTAAATTGGTTTGCTGTGGGATTGATCCCTTCCAGTGCAACTACAAAAATGCCCTTCTAATGATTAGTAACCATAACATTCTCTGATGTAGGGCAGCAAGTATGAGAATATGAAATCAGACTAATGTAGATAACAAGCATAAACCCTGTATCCGTCCGTGACAGACTCGTGGAGAAATAACAGGGATTCCCCAGAAGCTTGAAACAAAAAACACAGAACTCGGTGCTATGGTAATAAAGTAGTAGAGACACAATCCGTTTATCCACACAGTTTCTGCTCCCACTGAATGAAGACTTGAAGCCGCTCTAGGAAAAACAGGGTGGGACACTACAGATGGAGTTGAGAAAGGCATTTCAAAGAAAATAACTTCTCAGAATGTGCAAAGGCTTTACTGTTCACATACAATGTTCTGAAGTCCACATACAAAATTCAGCGTTAAAGTTTTGTTTTCAAATGTATTTCTCTGAGGAAAGGCAAGGTTACTTGAGTACACTTGACTACTCTTCTACTATGGGTTCACATTCACACCAAGGCTATCTCAACCCACAGTCCTACTACTACGGTTACTTACTGAGCAGATCAATTACCACAAACCTGACAAAGCAGCAATGCAAGAAATCTAAGGAACCTACTGTATAGGTTTTTGAACACTCCTTTTTACCACATTTCTTGGACTGTGAAAGACCTCCATACTGTAAGTGCCCACTGAAACAGCTACAGTATCTTTATAATCATTTTGAAATTTTGAAAGCATCCTTTAATGTCACCATGGAAAAAAACAACTGAAAAACAAAAGAGACTATAGCTATCTATCCATCCATCTCTCCCTCTCAGGGTATTGCTTATCAGAGTTGAGGGCACTAAAGATGGCAGCTAGGTCACAGGACCTAGCTGTGGGGAAAACACAGACAGATGGGGCCCTACATGGGCATGGGCGCGCGCGCGCACGCATCGTGAACAACAACACACACACACACACACACACACACACACACACACACACACTCTCCCACCCAGGGGGTCCATCCATCTTAATGTGATCAGGCCCAGCTGAGTGGATCACACCAACATTAATTTCAAGAGACAGTCAGTGGGTGGTGTGTGTGTGTGTGTGTGTGTGTATGTGTGTCTCAATTATGTGTATGTGTGTCCATGTGCTTGTGTGAGTGTGCTGCTGCTGCTGAACATTTGTCCAGTATCACAACAACGCATTAGCAGTTTCGACCTCACCATCAACCTAAACAGACTGCGACAAGTAGTCAGCACCCTATGACTGAAAATGACTGAATGAGAGAAGCAGCGTCCCTCTCTCTGACACACACGCACACACTCCTTGCTATGTATTCAAGTTGCCCTGGGCTTGAGTTTCCCAATTTTGAATTGCTTCATTTTCTGTCTTCCTAAAGAGAAGATAAAGAACAGAAATTCTTAGATAAGGAGAAAATGTAAAGCTGAAATGACATTACTGTCAATGAAAATTATGTAGTTTATAATAAAAACAGCAACAACAACATACTAGTGGCATTAAGGGGAAATACAGTACTTCTAGAATTAAAACAAAATGTTTTGTTCTTTATCAAGCCTCCATCCTTTCCCTCCTTTGTTTCTGTCCTCTCCGCCTTCTGTTTTGTCCCAGTTAATTAAACCACGGAGGTAGCAGTTGTACCTGACAACAGTGTACTTTATCAATGTGTTACAATGAGAGAGCCTACCTACCGTGTGTGTGTGTGTGTGTGTGTGTGTGTGTGTGTGTGTGTGTGTGTGTGTGTGTGTGTGGTGTGTCTTTTCACGCATGTGTGTATAAGAGATAGAGAGAGACTATTGTGTGGTTGCAGCCTTGAAAAGGTAAGAAAGAAAGGAAAGCCCTGAGGTTCCTCTATATATTTGTAAACCTCCCTCTGCACACACACACAAATACAGTATAGTTCCCTTTAGAGAGGCTCCCTTGTGCAGCATCTGATTGACACAGAACAGGAGAGACAGTAAAATGTTTTCTCAATGATAAGCATTTAGGCTCTACACGTTAATTAGAAAACTGCTCTATGCATAAACAAATTGGGCCATGTGTGTGTGTGTGTGTGTGTGTGTGTGTGTGTGTGTGTGTGTGTGTGTGTGTGTGTGTGTGTGTGTGTGTTCGTATTGTGCGGGCCTAAATATGTAATTACGAAAACAAAGCTTAAACTGTGAGGGGAAGTCTGAGTACTTTGCAAATTTTAAGTAAGATTATTCATCGCAGTTATTGTTGGGACTGGGAAAGGGGTGGAGTGGGTATATGAGCAAACAACGTCTTATAACTGCTATTATAATACTGAACAAAGCCTCAAGTCTGTAAGTTTACGGTTATTGTCATCTCAAAGTCGAAGTGGAGGTTGCAAAATAATGTGGAGTCAAGGAACAAAGAATGCTGACACAATGGAGTAAAGACCTACAGTATTAGGAGCAATGAAAAGAGGATGATTAGTTATTCAGAGAAAGGTTGGCAGCTAAACCATATTTACCCTTGATAAACAGTAAGAGATAGCTTGCATTCAAGCTGCATAGGAACTTTGCATGCACACCAATGACGTTGACTCTTACAAAGACAACATTCCTTATACCTAATCTTTTTAAACCATGATCAGGATAAAACAGAAATGATAGTTTATAGCTAGTTGAGGAGCTTAGGGGCCGTCCACACGGAAACGTTTTTTTGTGCAAACGCACATGTTTTGCATCGTTTGGGCCGACCGTCCAGACGAATCCTGCAAACGCACTGCCTGAAAACGCACTTTTTTGAAACCAGGTCTCAGGGTGAAAAAATCCGAAACGGCTCGTTCGCTTGCCCGTGGGATGGGGTGAATACGGATCCGATGGCGTGATGTCATCGCCACACCCCTCTTTTACACCCTCTCCCACGGCCGCTGACGCAACAACTGCGGTGAAGCTAAGCGAAGCATGTCCCATCTCCATGGTCAAACCAGCTCACTTCATCTAAATACTGTCTGCTCCCTGACCCTTCCCTCTGGATTCTACACAAGATATATTGCTAACGTTATGTAGCCAACGTTAAACATCGTAAAGTAGCTGACCGCTCCAGCAGCGCGCAATGCGTTAACGTTAGCTGCTATGGCTATCTGTTTATAAAGTGGAAGTAGATAACTTATCAACTAGCTAGCTAATCTGTCTGCTTATCAACTCCCTGAACGGATTATAGTAACTTTTACCACGGCTTATTGTAGAAAGGCTACTGCAAGAAAAACGTATAGATTATTAAAAAGACATCATTCATGGATCATTGATGTTTGTTTGACTGCCGATGTTAGAGCTAGCGAACGTTAGGGCTAACGTTAGCTGCGCCGCCGCTGCTGCAATCACGCAAAAAAAAAGCAATCCAACAGCACATTATACAACGTAAACAAAGACACGTTTTCTTGCGGCAGCCTTTATAAAATGAGCAGTGCTGAAAGATATTATAGTCCACGGATGTATTAAGAGAAAATGATAATCTAGCTAGTCATGTTATGATGGGAAGTGGAAGTGACTATGCTCTTCTTCTCCGTTTTTTTTTGGTAAATTTCTGTATCAGAAACAGCGCCGCCTATAGGCCTGGCATATGAAGTAGCGTATTGAGTCATTTACAAGTGGATTCGTTTGGACGCAACTATTCTTGAAACGAATCCAGGGAAGACGGGTAAAAAAAAGATCGTTTTGGTACGTGTGGACGGGGCCTTAGCCTTCACCTTTTAAGCAAAGAAATGTGTTTTTTAAGTAAAGACAATGCTTCAACATTAAAAAAGAAATTCAACCTTGTGAGGAATTTCACAAAAAATGGTATGGATACTGTCTAACAAAGACTTTCAATATGTCTGCCTTTTGTTGATGTAATTAAATGAGAAGATGAATGGTGGGGATATGGGACAACACCAGGTACAGAAATCTATGCAAGTATGAGTGCGTTAACTGGGATGACTTATCATCCCAAGTAAAACCCACACGTTGTGTTTTACAGTAGTACACATAACACAATGATTAGAATGGCATGACTGCAAAACACTGAAGATAAACCAAATGACAATTTAAAATTATGCTACATTTTCTATTTATTTTCGAACAATTTTCAGTGAGTGATGAGAAGTTTATTCAGACTTCAAAACAAAGGGTTTCATTGAGTGTAAAGCTTTTTTACAGTCTAGAGTTTAAGTCGCTAAATGGTGAGACTGCCATGAACTTGTTTTCCATCCTGCCAAAACAAATACAAAGTTACCATTATCTCAAATATTGTTTGTGTGTGTGTGTGTGTGTGTGTGTGTGTGTGTGTTGCGGCGCATCTTTTCATCTGTGAATAGACCAGTGTGTGCATGAGTGTGTGTCCTAATGCAGCTGGGGCCCGTTCCTCTCAGTGTTCAATCCAGCCTGTGTCTGACCCTTTTGAATTCTGTTATTTAGTCTCGTGTTCCCAGTGCTGCACACTGAAACAGCTCTGTGTGTGTGTGTGTGTGTTTTTTAGAAAAATGTGTCACATGGTGACCTTAGGTTTCTGTAACTACTACAGCAGCCTCACTTGTTGTTTTGACTGGAGAGAGACAGCACGTGTACACTATGTTTGTGGGAGCATGTGCATGTGTGTGAATGCCCGTGTCTACATAGGAACTGTGAGTGTTTTCCCAGCTCCTTGTTTTGTCTATGGACGGACCTCGAGGCAGTGTTTGTACTAGGATCAGTCAGCCCATTGTTACTGGACAAGAATGGTATGATGTTTGTTTATTATGAACCTCTAGACATACTGATAAAGTCAAGTGGTACAAGAACTGAACTGAAAGTTAGACTTGCAGACTGGCTGATTCACCAGTTAATTATCTCACCTGTTGCCTGCCTTACTGATCACTTTACTGTCTAACTGACTGACTGATGAAATCACTTGTTCTGGTCGTCAACCTGTCCGACTGACAAACTGACTGTACTGGTGGCCTCATAGATTACTAATTCGCTGGCAGGCAACCTGTCTCACAGTGACTTAACAAGCGACTGAATAACTCACTAGTTTGACTAGTGAAAAACTAAGTTCCTGGCCAAGTGGGTAAGGGACTAACTAGAAAAGGATATCTGCAGGTATCAGAGAAGTTCATCGGCCTTCTATTTACTTAGTGATGTACTATTGGTGTTTCACAGATCAGGGGTCCGTTTCAGAAAGCAGGTTTAGTGAAAACTCTGAGTCAGTTAACCCTGAGATGAGGGAAACTCTGGGTTTTCTGTTTCAGAAAGGGAGGTTAATCAAACCTGAGAGAGAGGGGTAACTCCAGCCCGTTTCAGAAAGAGAGGTAACTTAACCTCAGAGTCAGTTACTATGGTAACTGAGCCTGTGAACCTAACCTGGTCGGGAGCAGGTTTTCTTCAATTAACCTCGAGTTTCTCTCAGTCTCCTCCCTCTGACACAGAGCGGATTCATTCCCTCATTCATTCATTCAGTCTGTATCAGGCGCATTTCAGCGCAGTTTTTTATCGGCATGAATAATAAAACAGGGTTGGTTTATTAACTGTTAGGCAGACTATAAAACTTTTTTTTTTTCGCAAAACATGGCATTTCCTTTTGTCGACGGTCCCATTGATGAAGAAGCTGTATTACTTCACAGGGAGTTAAACATACATCGGGAGATGATATTGAGGCCCCGACTATAGATGCATTTTCATTTCCAGATACTAGCCTACCTATTTGAGCGGTATCATTTTTCTTCCCAGTCTATCAGTTATGTAGCCTACATAACCTTATCCATCCTCCTATCACTAACATCACCCATCGGGGACATGCTCTTACATCCCAGCAGATTATTTGTGTCGCATTACGTTTCTTTTGCAAACGGCAGTTTTCTTTACAACATTGGTGATGCGGAGCATATTAGTAAAGCCACTGTAGCAAAGCGCTGGAACGTTTTTGTAGTGTTCCCTGGACATGAACCAGTAAGAGCCATTAAAAAGGCATTCCACAGTATTGCAGGTGAATGATGTAAACCCTTTGAAATAAAAGATTATGAATTATAATTCTGTTAATGATGGTGCTGCAGCCTCAGAATGGGATTAGTAGACCTAGGAATATTGTTCTGGAATCAAAAACTCAGAGTTTCCCATCTCAGGGTAAATCAACTCAGAGATCAGTTTGTTAAACCTCCTTCCTGAAACGGGCCCCTGTAAAATCTCTGCGATCCAACTCACTGCCTGGTTGTTGTATCAATAACTAAGTACATAATTCACAGGGTTGAGCGAACACATGCCTCTACACATGATCAGCCCAGTCGCAAGGCGTTGCATAGGTTTTACATGCGTCAGAGAGCAGGAAAGTGCCACTGTCAAGATTCTGGTAGGCTTTTACAGTGGTGTTTTAGAGCGCTAGGAACGTCACAGTCTAGAGTCTCTAAAAATAGACTGGGGGCCAGAACCTTCAGCTATCAGGCTCCGCTCCTGTGGAACCAGCTCCCACTTTGGGTTCGAGGGGCAGACACCGTCACCACATTTAAGAGTAAACTGAAAACCCTCCTCTTTGATAAAGCTTATAGTTAGGGAGTGAGGAGTTGCAGCGTCCACCTAACCCGGCCCACCTGGTTCTCTTCGTAGTCATCAGTTTTATTTATTATATAATTAATAATATAGCAAGAGTAGAGGGAGGCAGGCCAGTACAGCCCGATCCGGTTGGGGAGAGTTCTAGGTTAAAGAGAGGTGCCTGGTCGGGCCAGGCACCTCTCTTTAACCTGCCTCTCTTAGTTATGCTATTATAATTCTAGACTGCCGGGGAAGCTCCTTCCTTCCTACGACACACTGAGCTGCTCTCTCATCTCTACTTGTTACTTTTGTATGCATCCTGTCCCAGAAATGCTTGTTACTAATCTAGCTCTGGGGAGTTTACTCCCAGGAGTCCTTATGTTTCTTCTTCGCAGAGCTATGCTCTGCGATTCTCTGCAATTCCCGGCCGCATCCTGCTGCGTCCTGCTGCGTCCTGCTGCATCCTGCTGTATCCTGCTGCATCCTGTTGCGTCCTGCCGCGTCCTGCTGCATCCTGCTGCGTCCTGCTGCGTCCTGCTGCATCCGCCGCATCCACCCATGCTCTGCAGCGCCGCGTTACATCCCGCAACGCCCTACTGTGATGTTCATACACACAGAGTAGTCAGGATCCGGTATAGGAGACTGCACTACTCAGTATGACACGATGTGCCCTGCTATGACATGAACTTCCACGATGACCTTCGAAGTCACTGTTCCATTATCTTTAATGTGACTATTATTGCCACTGTTCATCACACCCCCAACCGGCCCGTCAGACACCGCCTACCAAGAGTCTGGGTCTGCCGAGGTTTCTTCCTAAAAGGGAGTTTTTCCTTGCCACTGTCACAATAGCCACTGCTAATGCTTGCTCTTGAGGGAATTACTGTAATTGTTGGGGTTTGGGAATTTATAGAGTGTGGTCTAGACCTACTCTATCTGTAAAGTGTCTCGAGATAACTCTTGTTATGATTTGATACTATAAATAAAATTGAATTGAATTGACAGTCATCTCATGGGTTGCGCACTGCGAAGCCAGCAGCAGGCTCAAACTCAAAAACTTGGAGCACTTTGGCAAGGGATGAAAGTTGAGCAGCAGTCCCACCCAATGTAGCACTGCCACAGCGGACTTTTTCTTGGCACAGGTAATGAATGGCTCACAAAGATGATGTAGCCTTACTGACTGATAGACTGACAGAGACATAGGGCGTTTCTCAATCTCTGTTTTTCTTTTGTCCCTGTGAAACATAATCGTCTGTGGCCTAAGTACCGTCCCAATACTCAAGTTTGCATTTCGCCAAGAACAGTTAAAAATCCCGGAAATGTTCTTGACACGCCCATTTTACCGAGGATGCATTGGTTGGTAACTTGTATGAGCTTGGCAGCACCCGTATCCCAGCATTTATTTCGGTTTCAATGAGGTTTGGGTTTCCGGTACATAGACAAAAATGTCGCCATCTTATTCATCGCTAAAGTCACTTCTGAGAAGGTTTTAGGTGAGAAATGAGCTGTGTAGATTTTGAATATAGGCAGGCTTACGAAAATCGATGCCGAATTGACAATTTACGCCAAAGTTTTCGGAGTTGAGAAGCTCCATAAAGTGACTCAACAGCCAGCTAGCGCCTGCCAGGGCTCGTCGCTCGGACAGTCACACTTGGAGACCCCGCTGTAAGCTGGTGGTCTCTCAGACCGGTCTCATAAATAAGAGGCTTTTATTTTGCCGTTGACGGATCGTTTGTTTAAATATCACAACACATGTCCATCATAAGATTAACGGGAACCTGTGGTTAACTGCCTTTTGGGAGTTAAACTCCACAAGCGCCTGCGTGCTTAACAACCTCGCTGGCTGGCAGTCACACAAACACACACACACGGCCACAGCGCAGCAGGTAGAGGTGGGGGAGCAAGATACCTGTTTCTCTTCGGGAGACATAGGATATACATTAGATTTAGTATTTAGTTCATACTTTTTTGGTGTATTTGTTCTCTCAATTTTTTTTATTAGAAGTTGAGTTTCAGTCTGTATGATAAATTCACAGTTGTACATAAAGTGGTAACATGCTATGGCATGTAATGTAGACTAAAGGGGAGACACCATCGTTTTATAATTCTTATTGCTAATTTCCATCTGTTGTCCCTGGGCATATACAGTGCACTACAATAATATAGAAATGTTAATTTCACATAACACTAATAGGGACACCTAGGACACGCCAGTACATAGGCCTACCCATTCAAAAGGCATGCTTAATTTTTTAATTTTTTATTTAAACTGACTAAAAGTAATACACTAATAATAGTAGGGATCGCATTCCACTCTTGAATAAGTAAGGGGTGTTTGAGCTAAACCATAAACAAAAACATTAAAGCTTAATAAGTTTTATTATTTAATATATTATTATTGCAATAGTTGTAACGTTATAAGGTTTTCTTGTCCGGACATTGTTTAACCCCTGTGTTGTCTTCCCGTCAACCTTGAAAAAGCCTCATTTCTGGGTTGATGTTTCTGTGTTGTCGACTACCTCTTGGAAGGAAACTGGTTTGTGCAAATAGTCTGTAAGACGATCTGAGTGTGTGTGTGTGTGTGTGTGTGTGTGTGTGTGTGTGTGTGTGTGTGTGTGTTTTGTTTTTTTTTTTTTTTTTTTTTTTTTTTTTGTTTTTTTGTTCAAGAGACAGTCAGAGTGTTTCCTGTAGTATAATGTATTGACACACACAATCTTCATTTTGTCAGGTGAGACACATCAATCTTTCTAAGATATTTGTGTGGAGCAAAGGCTCTTGCTGTGTGTGTTGGGGGGGTGTGTGTGTGTGTGTGTGTGTGTGTGTGTGTGTGTGTGTGTGTGTGTGTGTGTGTTTTTTTTTTTTTTTTTTTGTGTGTTGTGGTGGTGGGTAAGGATGTGGAAGAAAGTGGGGGAAAGTACAGAATATTGTGTTTTTTTTTTTTTTTTTTTGTGGAGCTGAAAACTACCCATACATTGGTTTGATAAACAGCAGGATAGGCCACCATGGTACATAGCTTGAAGAGGTGTGGGCATGTGTGTGTTTGTGTGTGTAAGTGAGTATGAGCATGTCTGCATATGATCATGTGTGTGTCGGAAACGAAATAGAAAAAGAAACATTCCTTTGTGGAGGTGTGTGTATTTGTATGTGTGCTAAATCAAAAAAGGGATTGTGTGTATATTGTGTATCCATGCATTCCCACAATCCTACACACATATGTCGGTGATCAGAAATCCTTGTGTAAACACCCTTCACTCCTCTGTAGCTCTACTTTTCTAAACCACATTGGCACATTTTTTTGTTGCTGCTTCACATGATGCATTTTCACTTCTGCTCCTCGGGGAGAAAAACAACACAGAAAAGAAAAGATGAGATCATTGACCGTTGATCAACAAAATGAAAACGCAGTCAAGTAGAGCAGTGTAGTAGAGCAGTGTAACGTGGCTTGTGTATTTGCTTTTTAAGATTAGGTAGGGATATGGACAAATTGTATGCAGTGAATATCGCATGAACCCCAATGGTGGTGATATTACAGTCTGAAAGGGATTCTCGAGCTGGAGCAGACATACCTGCTTCGATTGTAAGTGTGCGTGTATAGGAGAAAGGCGAAAAAAGAGACTCCTGGTTTGTCTCTCAGGCAAAAACTAGCTCCTCATTCTCATAGGCCTTATTCACTTCCACACTGTAATTGCCAGAGAAATTTAAATTACAAAAGAGCGCATAGGCCTGATTCAATTTGCTTTTAACTCGGCTAATGACTTCAGATCTCCACCCGTTTCTCCCTGTGTCTCTCTGTACCACACTTCCCTTTCTCTTTCAAGCAAAGACTTTTTTATCTGCAAAATGCCTCCTCTATTCTTTTAGTGACTCTGCTATTCTTTAGTGATAGTCTTTATTATAAAGCGTGTCACCAATGAGCTGTGCCATGTCTTTTTTTACCCCACCCCGTCAAGGCCTCTGGCATCAAAAACACAATGTGCTGAGTTCGACTGATTTCCAAACAGAAATAGTTGCAAAGAGGGCTAAGAAAAGAATGCAGCAGCGGAGGAAGCTCTGAGGCGTGCTGATTGGGACTGGGAAAGTGGAGCGCGACTATCAGGTGCTGAAGACTGTCGTGTGTGCTGAAAAGCATGATAGAGTGCTGGTATGATAATAGTCAATGTAAGAAAGATGAGTATAGAACAATTTTTATAAACTGGGACGTTAACTGGATGCGACAATGTGAAGAGATTTCTGATGTCCGTTCAAGAGGAGCTGATGTTTACAACACATTACAAGAGATTAGATTTTTCTGTAGTGAGTTAAATGCCGTCAGAAAGATACATATAAATAGGCCGACCAGTGCTGTGTACATCCTTGCGGTTGTGATTTTCTTCCAGCTGTGTTAAATTAACAGCACCTAAGTGGAGGCTGTACAACTCCCACACGTTGATGTGACCACGATGAGCTCTAGCTTTATGATCTTAAGTTTTTTTTAGTCATAGTGTGTTAAAAAAGAAAAATAACATTTTGCATTAGGCTATATCTCACACACACACACACACACACATAAAGGAAAACACCAAGTTAACTGGAATTTGATTTGTTACACATTTGAAAGTTAAATGATTCAACAGCAACACATTTGATCAACCATAGCCACAAACAGGAAATGTGCTGTGTTGTCACTCTGAACCTGCTGCCACACTCAAGAATCATATTATTATTTCCGGCCCTGTCATGTTACTTAGGGACACATCAGGTCAGGAACAGCTAGTAAGTCTAGCTCTGACATGCAGGATGTTGCTGCTGTGTTTTTGGCTTCACACCGGCAAGTCCTAATTTTGGCCCAGCCTGTTCTGACGCGTATTGTTTTTCCTCTCCGCCTAGACGTCCGTTACCTCAAATTTACTTCTCTCCCAGCCCTGAACATTACACCTTGGTCACAAAGGTTAACGCACAGATGTAAAGGTCAGCAGCGAGGTTGATAAGACATATTATTCCACTGTGTCGGCGTGGAGAGTGGATGGAGAAGTTGTGGCAGCCAGAACACAGGAATCGCAGGAAACAAGCAGCTAAAACACTGGGGGCCTATCACCTAAAACAAACACATTCTTAATGCACCATAACACACAATCACACATCAGCTTTGTTTACATAGTGTGTGTGTGTGTGTGTGTGTGTGTGTGTGTGTGTGTGTGTGTGTGTGTGTGTGTGTGTGTGTGTGTGTGTGTGTGTTTGTGTGTGTGTGTGTGGGGGGGGATTTTGCTACGGTGATTATTAGTGATTATAGAAATCAAGGATTTGGCAGGGATAAAGGTCTGCGAGAAATGAGCCACTAGCCTGTTCAAATCCTTTAGGATTTCAACCAGCCACAGAAATGAATAGAATAGACAACGACTCAGAAAAAAATGATTAGAGATTATTACTATGTAGCTTGACTAAAGCATCCAAAACATTCATGTCTAAAAAGGTATTAAATATCTTTTCAAAAACCAGAACAATGGCATCGTGCAATATTCAACATGGCTTAATGGCCAGATTAAATTAGCTTTCCCTTAAGCAAATAAATATGTTACTATTAGTGTCAGAAGGTGAAAAAAAGGGAAATAAGGGAATTCAATAGAAGGAGCTGAACAAAGGAAAGAGGATGAAATACAGTACTGTATGGGCTTCAAGGTTATCTTTTTTACTCCCTAGATAGGTGAAGCCAGTAACTCAAAGAGTAAGAAATTTCCACTCGCCTGTAACAAAATCCAGGAATGTTGAAATATAATTTGTATTAAATCCTTCAATGTTTGCTTTTATCCAAGAAATTGAAAATCTCCATTTGAACCTGCCCTAAGTTTAACCCTAAAAATATTTCAAGGACAATGATGTGCAGAAGGTGGCTAAGGAAAACATTTACCCAAAAGAAGCAAAATATTGTCACACTATCATCAAATAGCTAAGAAGAAAACATGTATTTTAATGGTATAGGAAAAGGTTTACGTTAATAATATTTACATTAAGCATGACCACAGATGCTAAATATCAACAACTTTCATTATGGTGTAATATTTACACAGGCCTCTATTTCATCAATTCAACTTCTACCTATTTATTGGGAAGTATGAGCTGCCAGCACAGCTATCAAAAAGCAAGGCAGCAGTAAGCCTGACAGCAATGATTCACTTGTGTTTGGGAGAGCTCTCAAACCATAAGAAGCCTACTTCCACTGCCTATTCCGTCTATGTCATCATGTCTGTCTACCTGCCAGCCTGGAAGATACGAATTATGAAGTTGGTTACTGGTTTGTGTTTAGAGCAGAGGATCATTAACACCTGACTTTTAGCACATTGTAATAACAGAGATTATAACTGCCAAAAATGTGACTAAATAGAGAACAGGGAAGAGGAAGAGACAGATAATGAAATGAAATGAGCTGTAACTGTGGAACAAAGGGCTTTTTTTAATGCCTGAAGTCTAATAGCAGCGGTTCACACAAACCGACACAGCAACGAATACGCACGCACACGCGCACACGCACACACGCACACACGCACACACACAGTGAAGTTTAATGAACCATTCTGACTGAGTGGCTGTAAATTCCTCGTTTATGACGCTGAAGCATTGCAATTCAACTTGTTCACAAAGGGGCTTTTACTGTTCGCTGACAACACAAAACACACACACACACACACACACACACACACACACACACACACACACACACACACACACGCATAAACACACACACAAAGATATACAAAGAGCAAGAAGGGACCGTTAGTGTAGCCTAGGGCAAAACACACACACATACACGCAACAGCTTCCCTAATAGAACCGAGCGGGCTAAAACTGGGACACAAAACAGAGCATTAGAAAGACAGTCAAGTCTTTTCCAGTCTGAGGCTGTATGGAAAATGAACTCTGTCCTCAGGCTTATCTGTTGGTATAAAGAAGCTATGAAATAAACCACATAAGAAACAATGCAAAACTAAATACTGGCGACTAAAAGGTAAGCCAATTAAAGAGCACAAGCCCAACAAAAATACAAATCAGCTACACCAGGACAGGAGTCAACACCAGGAGCACAAGTAGGGTGGAGTGCAAAGGAACCATGTCTGATTGAATCCCATATTTAAAAACACCAACAGTGTGTGTATTCCCTAGGGATGTACCAATATGAAAACTTTGGCCGGTACCAATAACCGATATTACCATTTGCCGTTATGGCCGATAACCGATATCTACCGATGTCTAAATGATCTGTATAAAACAAGTTTCTGTTTCTCAAATTGAATATACAAAGTTGAACAAGCATAAGAAGAAATACATAAACAAAAAATGTGCGATACTACAAAATTAAGTAACAAAAAATGTATCATTTCAAAATAGACATTTTTGCTTTGTTCAAGCAAACAAATGATTATTTTAAGTAATACATTTTGTATGCCCTTATAAACTTAAGATGGGTGTAATATAATATGTAGTGATTATCTTAGGGTTAAACATACTTTGTACAACCTCCTCTTAAAGTCTGCATGCTCTGAAACCCTATAAACTTTTAAAACACACATGACCATACACGACACATGCGCTACTGCCTAGACAGACTGATCGGTCATATCTTTTGTGGACGTTGCTACGAGGGTAGCGTAAGTGAGAGCAAGAATGGCAGGTGAGCGGTGTCTGAATAAAACAACAAGCTTCTCAAGACACCGTGGCTTCATCTGTTGTTAATACTGCTGGTAAAGTGAAGGGTGTTACCACCGAAAGAGCATCGGCCCTGGAGGGGATGTCTCCCGTGTGCTTCCCGACAACGGTCCGCGAGTCCATGGTCAAGGCAGCCGTCGCTTGGATTTCCGTGTTCAAATCAGCTGACGTGAAAATTATAGTACACTCGTATACTCAGTGTTGGGAAAGTTCACTTTCTACATCAACTAGTTCAAAGTTCAGTTCACAAATTTTAAAACGAACTAGTTCAGTTCATACTTCAAAATTTTGAACTAAGTTCACAGTTCCAAAAATGAACTAGTTCATAGTTCTTTTTATTCCATATGTTAACGCGAGCTATTATTTTTCAAAATTACTGCCACAGCCCATATAGAACCACAGTTTTAACACTGAAACTATGCGTCAGATTTCATCTTCATATCCAATCAGTTCAATGTGCCGTTTCAGGTTTGCTGTGGATGTGACTGAAGTGTGGATTTTCTTTTTGAAAGCCGGTGGGCAAAGTTTGCACAGAAATGTAAGATTTTTCGCATCCTCACCGACCTTGTCATAAAACTTGTTTAAATGATCATGCGAAGCCTCCGTGCTGCTTCGTCGCCTCCGTGCTGCTTTTTGTTTTGATGACGCGTGCAGCGGTGCGACACTGGTGGCTGGTGTTGCCAGATTGGGTGTTTTTTCCGCTACATATTAAGGCCTGTTTACGGTGTGTTTTAGCCAAGTTTGCCTGGAAGGCTCTATAGAAATCTGGCACCCTATTGAACAAAGTTAAACTGAGAGAGCGTGCCGTTCACAGACACCAGAATGAACGAGTTCACAGTAACGTTCATCAGGCAGAAATACAGTACGTTCAGTTTACGTTTGCCCAAAATATGAACGATTTCATGATCTATCGTTCAATGAACGCGTTCAGGCACAACACTGCGTATACTGATACTTATGGTAAATGCATTCAAACGGCATCCGATCGACGGCTGGCTAGACTGCAGTGAATTGCAATGTAATCGCACAATGCAGTTGCGATTAGATTAATCGTGCAGCCCTAATTGTTTCCTCTCAGTAAGTTACAGGGCCACCATGAAAATCACAAGTAACAGTGTTATAATGAAAAAGTGTATAATGAAAGTCCAACTCACATCTGTGAAAATGGATCATGAATCAATAACTAAGTAACGTAAAACAAAATATCCTGTTTAGGTTTTATGAGCTTGTCAATAACATGAGAATAGCTGGTCCACCTTAAAGTCAACCCAAGTTGGTGTTTCTTATGTGAAAGGGGTCATTAAGTTGGTGAGCCTGTGCTTAGGTTGCCACTAGCTCTGTGGCTAAATCTAAACCCTACACTCCTTTAACCAGCAGGTAGCAAGTAAGAGACGAGAACTTGACTTGGCTTCTGAGGAGGTGTAGCATTTATTCACCGACAGATAAACTGTACACAGACTGTGCTGCTACGTTCACAGCTATAGGCTAACTTCATACTCACCAACACACACACACACACACACACACACACACACACACACACACACACACACACACACACACACACACACACACACACACACACACACACACACACACACACACACACACACACACACACACACACACCTCTCTCTCTCCACCACACACGCTCTACCGTGCGGGCTTCACCTGCCACTGTTTGCATTTAGGCTGCTTGCTAGTAGCTTGCTCCTGATATTGTTTGTGAACTTCTGGATGGCGGTTCTTCATATGAGTGATTAAATTGGCGGTGTTAAAGGATTTGACACAGCCTCCTCGCATTACTTTGACCTTGCAAGTATTGCATTCTACACTCACGTCTTCTTTTTTAACTTTGAAAAACACTACACACACTGCTTAGTCTTCACTTCAGCATGTAAATCCTGATTTGCTGATGTGGCCAAAAAACAAAAACAATCACACACACCAGCGCCACCCTGACACACACAACAGCTGCCAGACAGAAATAATCACTGGTTATTGAAATTGGTTTGCTTAACAATGCCGATGTATAAACAAATGACTAACATCAGCCGACCAATGTGACTGCTGATATATCGTGCATCTCTAGTATTCCTCTCTTTTATTTTTCTCATTAATCAACTACTATTCCCTCCACTGCTTCACCGCTCACACCAACCATTCAATATGCACATACACCACCTGTGGGAAAGATGTATGTTGTGTTGTTTCAAATTAAAAACTATGGAGGTTTAGGTTTTCCCTTTGTCAAAAGCTGTTAAAAAAAATGTTTAGCACCTTTTGTGTCACTTCGTCTTCAGAAGCCTGTTCACTTTGATAATAATCAAGGTCCCTGGGAGGATAGAGTTATTATACTGGTGAAATTATTTAAATTATGTTTGAGATCGGATTCATTTAACTATAAAGTATTTTGTTCAATCACAATTTGTTCAATTACAATTATTACAAAAATGATACTGAAACCAATTATGTTTAAATTGATTACATTTCATTGAATAGGATTCAAATTGTGACGTTTAATAAAGAACTGCATGGAAGGCAGCACAGATCTGCTGCTAAATCTCATTAGTACATTCAGAGTGAACTTTAAAATTAAATGTTTTATACATATGCAATAAAACATCATTCAATGTGTCCTTCGCGTCCATAATATTTCTGTAATACTCTGCATTAATTAAACGGAAACTCTAAAAGGAAAACAAAAATTTGTGTATTGAAACTGAATTCTTCTTGACAATTGATAAGATTGGTTTAACATACTGCTTTTGGACTCAACCTTCAAAGAAATAACGAGGGCTTTTGCTCATTAATGTGTCAAGTAAAGATTACTCAAAATAAGCATGCCAAGGGCCCAGGAGAAACCTGAAAATGCTCCTTTAATACAAAGCCACAGGGCATTTGAGGACCAGCTGGACTATGTTGAATTTATTTTCTGATGGGGATAAAAATTAACTGGGTGAGGGGGAAAAAAAGCCAATCTAATTTGGATTTAATAGGTCCAAATGAAATTAATATTCAACTTAATGAAACTAATATTGTGAATCAATTTGAACGTGAAATTAAATTTTCAGCGGTAGTCCCAGGTGAAACTCTATGTCAGGCTGTTGTGAGGACTTGCACTAATACTGTAAAGTGAAGGGGATGGTACAATAGGTTCATGTGTCAGACACAGACTAAAATGACTCTTTGCAGTCATTTGAAATGAGTAAATGGCCTTAATTCAAAATATGAATGTTGGGATGATCACTGTTTATATACAAAAAGTCAAATTGGGTGAAGGTTTTTGTTTTTCGTGTTCTGTATAAAAAAGGTACTTTGGGGTATGTGGTAGACCTACAACATTTCTACAGATAATTTTCCTAAGAGGGAGCAATGTGACAACTGTTTGGCCCTGTATCCCAAGATCCCACCATCCTAAATGCGCTAGTGGCTGCTGAGCTGATGGGCAGAGGTATCTGCAGGTTTCAAAGAGCCAAATAATAATAATAATAAAAAAAAAAAAAATATATATATATATATATATATATATATATATATATATATATATATATATGGTTGCACTTGAGCTGGTTGCACTAAATTCTGCTTACAATGATAATGCTGTGTACTGTTTGCCATGTTGTCTCATTATATATTACAAAAAACACACAAGTGAGAGATGATGGTCTATTAACTGCATTTAAGATATGTTAGTATTTATAACTTAAAATTATTTGAGAATTTAAGATTCAAGCCTTTACTTTTCAAGGACCTGCAGATGACCTGTGAAAACACTCCACCCTGCAGCATGACATAAACTTGACATTTGGTTAGGAAACAAAAGGGATGCATCCCACATGTTCAAACACAAAGACAAACTGGCAACAAACTGGAGACATTAAAGGCCACACACACTCCAAATCAAAAGCTTAAAATGTTCTCTTCTGACGCAGAGGGAGCTTAGAGAACAACTTCAACTGATGTTGTGCATGTGTGTGTCTGTGTCAGACAAAGATCCCTCTGTTTCTCCAGCTGACAAATGTCACCAATGATGTCACTACTACCTCAGAGGAATATTTAAAACAGATTATCTAAAAACAGAACACATAAAGAGCACATTCTCTCACATTTTCCTTAACACACACACACACACACACACACACACACACACACACACACACACACACACACACACACACGTAAACACATTGAGATAAACATCGAAATTATTGACACCAATGACTGACCATCTCATATAAAAGCACACATTAAGCTTGGATTTTCAGCAACACCAGTGTTATTTGTGAGAGATTTGTCAACAGCCGATTTACCCAGTCAACATATTCGTATAATCCCCGGGCCTCCAAAAAGAGTTCCAGTTAAAAGAATAAAAACAAAGGGATTTATTTGTAGCCAGCCTGACCCTTTTGCAAAACAACAGCGAGTTCATTTGGATCAGATACAGACCCCCTGCTGGAGGCTGGCTGGCAGGGGACTGACATCTGCACACAAATAAAAACTGCACACAAAAGCACACACGCATAGAAATGGTCGAACCGGCAGGTACACCAGCACATAAAGCAAGAAATCAAGGTAGGTATTCACACTGTAGTTGTGATTTGGTAGTGGCAAATGCAGAGTGAAAAGAGGAACTGAGAAGGCTTGAGATCAAATTACCAACAATTATCAAAATGATACACAGAGGCTGTGAAAGAGCCACAAATAGTGTGTCTGCATCTGTTATCTACTATGACACTGGTGGCCATCTAAGGCAATGGTTAACAGGGGAGCAGTGAATGACAACTGGCAAGTGCTGGCCAACCTGAGTACACTGTGGCAGTTGTAGCAAAAGGTTGCATTTTCTTTTGGTCACAAAGCTCCCATTTTGCCTTTTAAACATGCCACAGTTGGTGCTGAACAGAAGTGCCAGTTTATCTGATAAATTAAGGCTGAAACAGCTGGATTTACAGTTTTTCTAGACGTATTAGATTTAGTGTCGTCTAAGAAGCTTTAGTCAAGAATAAAGACCACTGAGCTATGCAGACCACAAACATCTAGGGCAACGTCAACTCTTTAGGAAAACACTCACTGGATTTTTTTTTTTTAATTGATTGAGTCTCTGAAATAAGGCTGGGAATATCATGTGTTTAGAAAAAAATCCTGACATACTGTTGTTCAACATTTAATGTAGACACAATTATAATGTAGGAGCTATTTTTTTGCTTATAATAGACTACCATGATTGTTTGCAATCCTTGTTTTTGAAGCTAAAAGGTCCCCCTATAACAAGTACAAAAATGTAAATTGATGACATGTATTGTGACAATGTGAAGTAGGCGATGCGGTCACCACACAGCATCATAATGTATCCACTGCATCACTATCACACCCAAAATAACAAGATGCACCGACTGACCGGCTGGTGACCGGAATTGGCTGATTTTCACGTGATCTGCCATGACCGGAGACTGGCCGGTCAGTCTGACGTATGCCGATTTTATGCTGGTCAAATGCACACCGACGCCGCATGATTAACATGGCACATCAGCATCAGCATCACACGTGCACACGCAGGGTTTCCGCTAGTAATTTATATAGTTCTATTTTATAGCGATTGATTATCTGTGCAAAAAATGTTTTAGGTTCTATGCAAAATGTAAAATGTTCTATTAAAGAAAAGATAGAAAATAAATATTGTATTGCTGTAAAGTGGTTAGACATTTTTTTTATCTGAATCGGCTAAAATCGGTATCGGCAGCTCAAACTCAATGAAAAATCGGAAATCGGAATTGGCCTAGAAAATTGTAATCGGTGCATCTCTAAAAATAACCATGACAATGCCTACAGTAATAAATAATATAGCAAGTAAAATAAAATAGCCTTCTTGTTGGTGGGTCAATATGTTACATAGACAAGAATGTTGCTGCAATTAGCCCAGATGGTTTAAGGAGACTGATGGAAATTCTGTTGAAACCCCTTTACAGACAGTAACAAATGTACTTACAACACTTTCAATCAAATAAAAATATGATGTATGATCATGCAATGTCTGGAACTTTGAGATGGTCATTAGCAACAACTGAAGCTTGTTTTCTTGACAGCTTGTTAAAAAGCTTAACCAACTTAGTGTGAGAACAAAAGAATATTTATTTAAACCAAGAAAGCTTTAGTCATATTGAATAGAGATGCACCGATTGACCGGCCGGTGATCAGAATCGGACGATTTTCACGTGACCGGCCATGACCGGCGATCTGCCGGTCAGTCTGACATATGCCGATTTTATGCCGCTCAAATTCACTCGGGCAGCGCGTGATTAACATCGCGCAACATCAGCGCACTCTGCAGAGTCGTCTGCTCTACTGATCTCTGGCGAACGGTCAGCCGCTCTCTCTCTCTCTCTCCCCTCTGAGGCTGAACAACTGGAACATGAAAACCGCACTCACGCGGGTCCCGTGAAATATGACAGCTACAGTTTATCGGAAAATAGTGTTGGGCACCCTGACTTTGATGAATTTACGGTTTATCAGACCCCAGATGAGACAAGAAGCTAACGTTAGCGAACGCTGCGGTCCCTCTGCCGCCCCCGCTACCAAAAAAAAAAAAAGAGAGACGATGTATTCCTCCGACACGTATTAACGTTACTGTTTAAAACGCTTTCCAGGTTAGTGGGGATGCATACCGCTCTAAACCAACATTAAAATATAGTAGATGTGTGTGAATTTCCCACACCAGGAGTAATTTATATTGTTCTATTTTAAAGTGATCGATTATCTGTTAAAAAAATTTCTATGTTCTATGAAAATGTAAAATGTTCTATTAAAGAAAAGATAGAAAATAAATATTTGTGTGTGCTGTAAAGTGGTTAGAAAATATGAAATCGGAATCTGCTAAAATCGGTATCGACAGGTCAACCTCAATGAAAAATCGGAATCGGCCTAGAAAGTTGTAATCGGTGCATCTCTAATATTGAACACTAGTGTTGCTACAAGTTATTTACATCCTTGCTTTTTAAGTCAGGCCATTACATTACAAACAGTGAAGATGTGCAGGAGGATGATTGATGGATTATCATTAGTGGAGGCCCACAGGTACACAGTCACAGGCACAGTGGAATAAGTCTGTCGTAACCCTTTTAACTAGCCCACTGAGAATACAGCACATGGGTTAGTAGAGACATACAGATCTGTAAACAACATGAAATTAGCCCATAAAAATATGGGTGCACATGTGGGTGTAGGTGTGAGTGGTTGTGCTTGTGCATCTACCAAACACAACAGAAGTATTCTTAAACAAACTCGCTGCCAGTGACATAACAGGCAAAATAACAAAGAATAGTAACAGGATAATACATAACATCACAGCTATTACCTTTCATATGTCAAATGGAAGCTGAGACAAAGGACTAGACAGCCGTTGGGTATGTATTACATTTAAAGAACAAATAGCGCACGCACACACACACACACACACACACACACACACACCCCAAGCAAACCATGTGAATTGATAAAATTAGAAGCACAGAGGGGCTCTATTTAAGTGGTTGTACAAAGAGAGCAAGAGCGCGCACACACCATAAACCGCAAGGCAGCGAAGCAGTGCAATTGAATTCACAGTTAAGGGTGAATATTTTATGAGTCATGTTCTCTGTTTGTGTGTCTGTATCCTACCCAGTGTTAATAGAGATGATTTCAATAAGAGGGTTCTTCCTGATCTTGGGCAGGTCCAGTCTAGCTCCTCCGAGCCTCCGGCCTCCATCTTTCTTCTGACCCAACAGACGAACGGAGTGGCCTGAGAACAACAAACATCACTTCAATACATACACCTTTTCAGACAGAACTACCAGTGTCACCTTTTCCCTGTGCAGGAAAAGGTGCAGACTTATGTGTGGATGGGTACGCAGATGTACTGTAGGCACTTCCATGTTAAAAATGTTCCCATTCAACTTAAATATTAGTTGGATAAAAAATGATAAAAGGAAAAAAAATGTCCCATTCAACTTAAATATTAGTTGGATAAAAAATGATAAAAGGAAAAAAAATTTCCCATTCAACTTAAATATTAGTTGGATAAAAATGATAAAGGAAAATAGAGTTACGTTCACTGTTTGGCTGGTTGCATCACTTCCTCTCTCTCTAGTCTGTCTCCATAACACACACTTAAAACGTACAGTAGACACACGCTCAGATACACAACCACATTTACATACAACTTTCAACAACAATACCAAATAGAAAGCGAGCTTTTAATTGTGGAAACCATAGCTAGTTATAACCAAGACTAATATAACCAAGATAGTTAATACGGGCAGAAACAATGCGGGACAGGCAGGAACAAGGGAATCTTCAAAAAATAAAGACAGCTATTTTACTCAGATCTCTTACCAACTGCACATTGTAACAACTCTAAAATTACTATCACTTAGTAGAACTTAGAAAATCCATAGCTGAGTCAAATAGCTAATAGCAAGTGATGTCCAGTCTTTGGTGTGCAGAAATGGGATTCAGTAGTCTTTCCTCTCCAACTATCTAATAGGCTACAAGCAAGATGGTGTGCGAGATGGAGGCGTTGAGGGATGGAATGGTCTTCCTGTTTTCATCCGCTTTACATGGGTCTCCTGGGAGGGTGGGCTCAGGGCAGGACGCACAGCTATCAATTGGTAGATAAAAATGACTATCTGCCCCAGAGGAGGACAACGAGCCAATCGGTGAGGCGTGACTGGTTGTAATATCCCACTATAAGCAAGGAAATTAGAAAACTTCCCTCGTGGAAAACAGCTGGGACTTAAAGCACGATCAGCCATGCTTTCTTCTAGGTAACTATCTGTGTCTCCATTTTGCTCATAAAACATGGATTTGAAATAAAATAAGTGAAAATATTGTACAGTTGATTTCAGAAATAAATGGGCATGTTAACTTAACATATCTGCTGTAAATAATAACAAAATTATACAGTCCAACAAGTACTTTACTTTTTTCCAAAGCACAAAGTGGCAGACTATCACAGAATGAGCTTAACCATTTTGGCTTGAATGTTGAGGTTCAATAATGGACTTTGAAATTCACATGTTGGAGATGTGCAGCTTCACTGGCAAAATAAAAGGCATGCCAGTAATTTAGCTTTCAGCTCAGGCCTGGGAAGGATTGCAGTAAATTATTTTTGATTTTTTTTCTTCCCCCCACATTGTTGACATTATAAATTTGTTTCTGGTGGTTTTTAGCTGAGGGAAAATAAAGTTACCAATACCTAATTGCCTACACAGACTTGTCAGGAGAAAGCAATTACCAGTATGGTGCTGGATTTCCAGATGTTTCTCCAAATGATGAGATTGTCATTCCCCACATATTCTTTTCTTGTCTCTAAAACTGCACAGGACCCCTGTCAATGTGACTGCCACCCAAGACTCAAGAAATAATCTCACAACCAGCATGGAATCACTCCAGGAATGTACCCAAAGTCAAACTCAATTTCAGGGCCTAGGGAACCACGAATGGGAAGCAAGAGATAAAATAGCTAACTTGAGTAACTGAAGAAAACCGAAGAATGCTGCCCTATTTGTCATCTCAACTACAGAGTTTAGAGAGGTCAACTGCTGTGATGGGCAACCCTGCATAGACACAAAGACACACATCAACCTATACCACATTTTCTAGTTACCGACTGCCTCCTTCTCTTTTCCCTTGTGTTTTTTCCCCAATCTCTCTCTCCTTTGTTCTTCTCTCTCCTTCATAAATACAAACCAACATAAATCCTTCTCTCTACTCGTAACAGCCCATTATAACATGCTAGAGAAAAAGAAGGAGGGAAGGCAAGGATGGATGGATGGTTGGATGATGATAGAAAAAAAAACACATCACAGATGAAATATGTACAGGATAGACAGATGGATGGTTGGATCAGAGATGTAGGGAGGTACAAGATTGACCTGTTGACCTGTGTCTGGTGCCTTATAAGTGGTGGGTCTTGTTGTGCTCCCTGGTTTGATTGTAAAGCAGCAGGCAGGAGCGGGGATAGGAGCACATTGGAAAGAAGGGACAACAGGGGCAGAGGAGGAGGATAGGAGGGGTGGAATGCTTGTCATTTATCCCCTTGATATAACAGGTTATTGATATGTAGACTGTCCTTGAAAAAGTAGTTTGCTTTCTTGTCAAATGTCAGTCGAAGCAATTTTGATACGAAATATCTCATATATATTAGATGAGGCTTTGATGCTTGACAATAATTTTTGTCACTTCCAGATGGGAGGTTACTGAGCATTAAAAGACAACTTTCAGATTTCCTTCAGATGATTTAAAATATATATGAATGCCACAACCTCTTTCTTTGTACCTGCTCTTTATTTCCTCTCCTCCGTTTCTAACTGTCTTTTTATTCAGCCATGTGTTTATACTCATGCTTTATTTGTTCAGCATCGATAAAGGCAAACAGTTTGTTTATCCTGGTGAAATAAGGACCAGGAGGTTATATGGATGTCCTATAGCCTCTGATCTGTAGCTAAGTAGATACATTAGCCTGTCTAACCTTTTCTGCCCCGATTCTATGTCCACACACACACACACACACACACACACACACACACACACACACAAAATCTAACAGATATAAGAATATCAGGTGAAATGGTATCATCCCAGGCTATCCTCTCAGTGAGAGAAGATCAATGTCAGGAGGCCAATAAAGAAACAAATACATCAAAATGGCCCTATAAATAAAGGGGTACAGCAGTAATACATTATTGGTGCAAAGATCAGACTTCAGTAAAAGTCTGCGTTCCTTTAAGAGTGAAAACATGAATAAAACATATACTCTAGCCTTTTTGTGGGCTTCTGTATGTTGTTTTTTTTCTTGATTTAAAAGAATGTAACGATTTTTTCTCTGTAATTCACACTTCAAATAACCAATTTTGTCCTTGTTTGTTGAGCATCACTAACTGACATTCCATCTGGCTAGGTGCCCTTGCATAAATGTGCATCCATGGGTGTCGTTCATTATTTTTTATAGATCTGGCAGAGGGTTTGGAATGCAAGATAAAGCCAAAGTTGTGTTTGTTGTTAGCAAGAAAATCAACATCTGGCACAGCTAAAAAAAAAAAAAAAAAAAATATCGATTTGGATAAGCAAGCTTTTGACCACAGTAACATCATTACCCACCAAATCACAGATGCTGTAGGGTGGCAAGCACCACAAAACTGGACTGTAGTTGTAATGTGTATGGCTTTATAAAGATAGTACTGTGTGCATGCTCAGCAACCCAACCTGAGATAACCACAGGATAAAAATGCCTGCTATTTACAATAGGTAGTAACTTGAGCTTTATGTTAGGTAGATGCACTATGATTAAAAGCACTTTTACAATAGTGAAGTATCTTTATGGAGTGACCGTTGTTAAGTTCTTTTTGAGCCAGGATCCAAACTGAAATACATAGTCTCACACCTCAAGAAAGAAGCTCATAAAGGCATACCAACACTCTTGTCATGTGGAAAACAGACCTGCAAGCAAATTTGGTGCTGCAAAGAACTGCGTCTATTAGCAGTTCATTGAAGTAAGTATTTTAGTAGCCATTACGAAAGGAAAATCCCAGAGCTTAAAGGTTTATGCCCAGGCCTCCGAGCTGAAATAACAGCTCTCAGTTTATACGAGGTCATAAAGAACTGTAATGATACTGGGGAAATTAGTTTCTATGGAGGGGGAAAAGAAGGGAGGAAAAGGGAAGGGGAGGAGGGCAGAAAGGATGGAACAGGACAGTGAGAACGCAGAGGGAGGAGGAAGAAAGGAGGGAAAGAGATCAAAAGATGCTGCGGAATGGGAAGAAGACAGAAAGGGAAGAATGAACAAATCATTGAGAAGAAAGGGGGAAGGAAAGTCACAGTGTACATGTGTAAATGTGAAATGCCAGACAGACTTCGGGTTGATGACACATTGTAAAATTAAGCCTTTGTTCAGCTGTCCTTGATTAGAGTGAAGCCTGCAGTGCAAACTAGTAACTCTCTCTCACACACACACACACACACACACACACACACACACACACACACACACACACACACACACACACACACACACACACACACACACACAGTATAAACTCAATCTGTTCTTTATTAGAGAACAGCTGGGGGTGTATGACAGCTTGACTGGACACACTCACACTGTAAACTCTGCCTGACCTTCATTAAACAGTAAAGTGCGGTGGTTCACTAACAGTTTAAATGGATGAACTAATCACTGCCATGCGAGTCTGTCTGAAGACAGAGAAGACCACTTAACAAGCTACTCCGACAGCAAGTCCAATCTGAAAGCAACACTGATGACTTCTCATTTAAATACACATCAATCTAAACCACTAATCATACTGAGCAATTTTGTCAAAATGAGTTGTGAATGCATTTTGTTTCATGACATTTACCATCCTTTAGCCATTACATCAACTCAATCTTTTCTTGAATATCTCATGTTAACACAATGAACATACTTCTGTAGATCTTTGTACTTTGAACAATACTGAATCTTATAATAACACTCTAGCTGGTACTTTATTATTGACAACAATTAGTCAGAATCAAATGTTTTAAAATGTTAAAAGCAGACAGAAAGCCAACCCAAATCCATAATGTGATTATATGCATTTCTACAGATAAGTGATATATTCTTTGCAAGCTGTCAATAAGTGGACCGACCACTTTACTGAAAATCCTTTACACATTTCCTATTCCAACAATGTAAAGACTCAATCATTAACTGATCAATGCATTTCTGCTTATTCCCTCATACAATGAGTGTGTGTGTGTGTGTGTGTGTGTGTGTGTGTGTGTGTGTGTGTGTGTGTGTGTGTGTGTGTGTGTGTGTGTGTGTGTGTGCGTGCGTACGTGCGTACCTTTAACAGCCTCGTCCACTACTTCCACCACTCGATCAATCTGTTGGACCTGAAAAACAGACAGACACACATGGGAAAAGGTTATTGATGCTGACACACAGTCAAACAAAGCCTGATATTGACAACACACAAACACACATATACTGATCCACATTTATTAAACAAGGCGGGCATGTAAATATACACAAAGGCAATATGCAGTATACCGTACCGTAAGTACAAACCGATACAATCACACCAATTTTTCTCCAGCCAGGATTAAGTGATATAGATTTAAGTGATATAGATTTCTCTGAAGATAGAACTAAGAGGGAGAAACAGAGAGGTAGAGAGGGTGGCAGACAAATGGTAAGAATAATCCAATAGTACATCCTTAGATTATGAGAGAATGACTGAAACTGAATCATGTTCGGTTCAAGCTAAATAGTTATTCTCCTTATTGCCTCCAATGGATTAAAACAACAAATTCATGAAGAAAAAAAAAATACTATTTAGTGGTATTCCACCGAGAACAGCACTGATGTTACAAATCTAACATCTTTCTACTAATAATCTGGAGAGGAGATGGAGGAGAGTAAGAGAGAGGGGAAGGAAGAGAGGGATAAAGACTAGGGGAAAGGAAAAATAACATTATCTGCCAATAGTTCTCCTTTGATTCCTACCAGCATCCCGTCCACCTCTAATTCCCTCACTTTCCCTCTTCATAATGGTCTATGCACTAGCCCTTGGCACCCGCTTTCAATGCCTCCACGCCCATTACCCAGAGCAACCCTTCTTTCAGACACACTCACACAGAAGCACACTGTGCCTTGTAGGCAGCAGTTATATGCATGTTACACACTGAGATCAAACCTATTTTCTTCTAATGGCCGGGCAATCTGGGTTCATTCAGAGCAGAAGAGGATGTCCCTACTCACAGCAAGGGTTGGGTATTGTTCACATATTAGTAATTTAGATTAATTCAGATCTCACTTTTCAATTACGTTCTTATCGAATCCTGCTTTATACACATGGAATATTGCTGGGATAAGAAAAAAAAGTATACTTATAAAAGGAAAAATCTGAAAGTTGTCTTTTAATGCTCAGTAACCTCCCATCTGGAAGTGACAAAAACATCTTCTTGTCATACAAGCACGTATCTATTGAGTCAATCTTGGCTTCCATAAAAAAGTCATTTGTCAAAAATTACAATAAATGACTGCCTCCTCCAATAATAATTCTTTAAAAAAATTTGGTAATAATTTAAAACAAAATATAAATAAACAATATTTCGCCATTGTAAGTGGAATGTTTGCTTAAAGGTGCACTTAGGTCCTGTATGTATAGAGCAGACAAAACTCTACTTTATACCAAGCATACATATATACACATTAATAAAGGCTATCTCTAGACTAAGACAGAGAGCACCTGTAGTAAGAAATGTTTCAACAGCTGGCCTGTCATGGGTGATCTAACCCTATGGGTGGGAGACATGTCTGACTAAGGGATTAAGGACTAGAAAGAAAATAATATAACACTATATGCAGTGGGAAGTGCAGACAACTTGTGAGTTATTGGGGTAAAGCATTAAAAAGAACAAAAAGCTGGGCTCACAATATTCACTAATGTAGCCCACACCCAAGGCACACACACATGCTTTTCATCTTTTGTGTGTGTGTGTGTGTGTGTGTGTGTGTGTGTGTGTGTGTGTGTGTGTGTGTGTGTGTGTGTGTGTGTGTGTGTGTGTGTGTGTGTGTGTGTGTGTGCTTGAGTGAATGTGTGTGCGCGTGCGTGTGTGCGTGATGTGTTCCAGATACAGGATGTGACATGTCCAGTTCAGAGATGGGATACACTGTAGTCTTGCGTGACTGACTGTGTACCTTACACACAATACACTGTTATTCATTTCACAGCAACTCCATACAGGAAAAAAACAACAGAAATACACATACAAGCTGACACACAGGTCAATTAAACAGAATGAATTCAACAGGAAGCACTTTTATTTTTTAACTACGCCCCTTATCTAGCCGTTAGTGCAATTACTATATACAAATTTATGACTGGTTATTTGCATCCAATTTGCATAACCCACCAACTGTCACCATCATTGTGTGCTTGATTGTAACTACCAAGGATACACAAGGGGAGTGTGTGCATACTTCTATACCCCGTCTGTGTTTGCTACCATGTGTGCCTGTTCATGCATGCGCCCATCAGAGTGTGTGTGTGTGTGTGTGTGTGTGTGTGTGTGTGTGTGTGTGTGTGTGTGTGTGTGTGTGTGTGTGTGTGTGTGTGTGTGTGTGTGTGTGTGTGTGATCAAGGTATAATCCAATCTACTCATGACAATAAAAGGACTGACAGTGGTAAACTTCACAGATGTTTCTGCCTCGCCCTGAAGGCCATAACATATACAGGCCTGTTTATCTGAATGTAATTATATTATACATACATGCCACTTGATTTGAATGTAATTACGTTACATGGCAGCAGGTTTTCTTATATGGAATTTATTATTTATAGTAAAGGATATTTAACGTAACATTCGAGACACCTCCCACCCATTATTTTTGAGACAGTGGCAGTAATCAACAATGGATATTGGACCGTTTGATTTATCGCCATTTTCAATGAGGCAGTTTGTTTATTAACCAAGCAAATAAATTCAGCATTATGTGAAATAAAGATCAAGGTTTTCTGTGGTGATTTAGAAAGCAAAGCTTGGTTCTCTGTGAGCATGGAGCGAACAAGTGAATACATGCATATAGTATATGACCAACTGCATTTTTATGTGCAGTATAGACATGTTTGCATTACACATTGCTCAACTACAATGCATATTCTAACAACTGGTGTCTAAAAAATTTTGTTTACACAATTGCTTGCAAGATCCAACGGACAAAAACTTTACATTCACCTATATCAACTCAAACAGCTCAACCAGAGCAGGCTCCAGCGGTAACTGCACTGTTCCCTTTAGGAGAAGTGCATTTGGCCAGGATATTTTTTTCTTTTAGAGCAACCACTACCTGGAACTCTATACCAAGCGCAATACGTGAATTATCAACTCTCACCTCATTTTCCAAACAGTTTAAAAAATGGCTACTGCAAAATCAAACCGGTTGTCATCAGCTGGGATAATCTGTAATTTATGTAATTTTTTATTGTGAGGTCGTTACTTGTTTTATTTATTTAACTTAATTTATAGGGACCATCAACCTGTCAGGGACTAAGGATGGAAATTAGCCTTTGGCTATAATCCTGTATGTTTACCTTCTTCGAAATGTTCATTAATATACACTGTCCCTTTTTGAAATAAATAAACTTAAACAAAACTTTCAGTTTAAATATGTAAGTATTAGACTTAAGACTCAAGAGGATTTTGCAGGATCCTGGAAAGTGGCAGCAGATAGAAAAACACGCTCTCAAATTACAAACATCATCAATGATTTAATGAGGAATACTTATTTAGCTGTTAAATAGTGATACCATTGACACATCTTTTTAGTTTCCTCCTGTCATTATTGAAGTGAAACAGACAGAACATTAAATATCACAGTTTGCCTAACAATCTATTCATACCTGCACCACAGGGTTATGCGCAGAAATGTAGGCTAATAGCCTAGAGATCAATCAATCAATCAAAATTTATTTATATAGCACTTTACAACAACCAGCAGGTATCCAAAGTGCTCAACATCAGAAACACATATCATATCTTTAATTAAAAGGTTGTTTTCTCCCCTCCTGTTGTTAAATCTCCATATGTCTAGGACTCCCCTGATGTTAATTGCAATTTAACTAGAGGGGCAGGCTGTCCAATGCCAACTTCAAAGAAAAAGAAATAGAAAAGCCAGTTTATGTGGAGGGACCAAAGCCATGAGGTCTTCAGCATTTATCTATGATAAATTGTGGCAGCATATTGTATAATAAAAACAATTAACCCTTGAAGAAATTTCAGTCTTCCTTAGCTGTCTTTAAAACATTGTTCACATAAGCACTCCGGTAAAGAATTTGCTACAGAGACACAGTTAATGTTGGTGTCTAAACTCTGATTAATCAACAAGAATGATGATCAATCAATCAGTTGTGTCAGTTGCGTTAGACTTTTTTTGTTTTCCGTCATTTTGACGGACAGGGTTGTACAAACTCCATCATAATCTATTATTACATGTCATTTGAATTTGATTTTTTTTAATGACAGGATATTTCATTTTCATTTATTCATTTTCTCATAATTAAGATATACTTAACTAATGTATAGATCAGGCATATATATGGGAATGAAGAGAAAAGATACAACATGAAGCACTTTTTTTTTACGCAGTGACAGCGGAGGCCAATAAAAGTACTGCGGCCATTGTGCCTAGACAGGAAAATATGTACGTTATTAGTATTACTTGCTTGTCCTTGCATCTATCCCATTAATAGAAGACTGGCCTGTTTTTACATTTGTAGAGCAGATCTCCGTGACGTATACGCACAACTATCGCGCTGCTCTCATGCCTGGTGTAGCCAGTTTTATTGATTATAGTGGAAGCGTATTGTTGCTGCAGCAGCTGCTCCACGAGCGGTCCGCATACGAGGATAAGGTTGTTGGTACTGGTTACAACAAGTTACAGTAGATCGCCCTCAGTGTTCTTATCTGTCAAAAAGACAGACAGCTTTCAGACTTTTCAGTCGTTTAAAAAAATATTCTAAATATATAAAATATATATTGACGTGACCTGTGGGTCATATGCAGATCCTTAAACAGGTGTCCATGCAGTCACTGTTAGGTTGTTGTTCCACACATTTCCTTTCTTTCTTTCTCATTCGCCCCCTCTATCGCTCATATTTTTTTTACCTCCTTCCATGACAAATTCTTTCTTCTTTTCTACTCTCCACTATGTTCATCTTAGCAGTCTTGGACGTGTCTTTCGGGGAGGTCTATTAATCAACAAAGCTGCAGGAGGGCCAGACTACAACAAAATCAGCAGGTTGGCAGCCAGGTGGATGACAGGTCAAACTGCGTGCGTGCGTGTGCGTGTGCGTGTGCGTGTGTGTGTGTGAACTTCTCAAATGTTGTCCATTAGACATGAATAAAGACAGAGGGACACACACAGCCATACAGTATATGCTGTATGAACACATCCCTACATTACTCAGATTACCCCTTACACACGTACACATACCCCAATGATGCTGAGTCCTTTGAGATAGTCCATCCGTGGCTGAGCCTGGGGGACACAACCTGCTACTACCACCTTCTTCTGCTGTTCCAGGGCTTTTCTGTAAAAACAAATGCAAAGAAAAAGAGAAGAGGAGATTAAATTTTTAGGTAATATGGCATTTTTGCACCAACCACCACCAGTTTGCACAATCCAAGCCAATTTGCTTTTATTTACGCTGACTGGATTTGATATTAGCCTGAAACATCACTCTGGAGTGTGTTTTGTGTCACAAGGCCAGTTGGTTGCACATTAGGTAGCAGTAATTGTGTGGGTGACAAAGGGACACCATGTTACCTGCCTGTGAATGTCCCTACTACAGAGAGAACTTTTTTGTTTTTCTTGGTGGTATTTAAGCTATTCCCTGGTGAAATGTCCATGAGAAGAATGTCCTCAAGGTAATTCCCATGGTGCAGGGGTATGGAAGCAATTTTTCAAAATTTTGGGTTAAGATGAAAGCCATTAATTCTGTTACTGTGTACAATTGAGATAGCTTATGTGCTGATCCACTGTTGAATTTATATGAATGGTTGTTTT
The DNA here is from genome assembly GCF_010015445.1 of Perca fluviatilis. Taxonomy (NCBI): domain Eukaryota; kingdom Metazoa; phylum Chordata; class Actinopteri; order Perciformes; family Percidae; genus Perca; species Perca fluviatilis. Next base: position 16,374,750 of record NC_053118.1, read on the forward strand.
TCACATCACAATGTCTCATAAATAACAGGGTGGCAGCTTTGGTCAACAAACAATGTCATCACCCATCAACCCAAAATCCCACATTCCTAAAATTCTACTTTGTAGTGTTTTGCTGTGTTGTAAGCTTGAAAACTGAAAGCCAAGAAGAACAGATGGGCTACTATGATTGACAACATTTTTTTTTAATGGGGATAGGATAGCAAGTAAGAAGTCATCTTTAACAAATTGTGGGAGATAGGATGTTAGGGAGAAACCAAATATCTGCAATTCCCAACTACAATGAACCAAAAAAAACTAAATGGGGTACAACAATGCCCCTTTAATTACTTTTTTTGCAATGTTTCCTGTCAAATTTTAAATGTAATAAACAAAGAGTTCAGCAAGTGACAGAGGAGCTGGTAGGTGTATAAGCATGATAACAGCAGTACAAGTCAATAGAAAGGTGATATCAGCCACTATATGGTTGAGCATAGAGGCCCAAGTTAACACAGCATGCTCTTCTGGCTCTGTAATCCCCTTGGAACCGGACAAAATGATATGTATATTAATTGAATTAGTACAATGTGTTTTGCAAAAAGATCTGCTATACTGTAATTAAATTAAACTATACTGTAGTAATTAATACATACTGTTCAATCATAGTGCAATACATTGCATGCACCCATGTGTGCACATAGAAGGGCGAGAGTGAAAGGAAACGTGTCAAAACAAGTATCGTGGTAAAACAGTACAGCCTTTGTCTGATAAAACAATCAGTAAAACATCATAGGACAGCAGATTAATTTAATAAAAAATAAAAAATAAAAATGACAAAATAGGTCGCCATTACTTCTGATGGAAAAAAAAAAAAAACATAACGAAGCCAAAACCAGAGAATTATTACACCATGCTGAGTGTCAATTGTTTACAACATTCATGAACAGTTTGGCACGGCGTTAAGTGTTCATTGGCAAAAGAGAGTAATTACTGTTTAGGTATTTTACAATAACTTATTATTTGAAATGAAAAGTAGCACTAAGAATCCCATTTTCTAGATGCTTTTAATTAAACGGGCTGGACAGATAGTAAAATAGTGAAGTGAACCACAATGAGAGAGTGTGTTTGACTGTGCGCCTGTGGATCTCTGGATGCGAGTCTTTATGTCACCTCCAGTTAGTGGCAGTGAGATTTGAGACACTCGGTCTGTCTGACAAAAGCTTTTGGAAGAGCTGCCCAGACTCCGCCATGAATCTTTAATAATGAAGCCTCCTGACAGCTGGAGCAAGAGAGAAAGGGAAGAATGGGGGGCATGTAAGTGAGGGAGGAATAGTGGGAGGAGGACAGAGGAGGAGCAATGAAACTGGATGCAAACTGTCAGTTGTGTTTTAATTCAGACCGTTTGTATTCTTCAGCAAAACAAAGAGATAGTGATGGAGGCGGAGTGGGTGTGTGAGAGGACATAGAGAGAGAAAAGTGAAGGTAGACAACTCAATTCAAAGCCAGCTAACACTGTCATGTGAATGTGGAAGGGAAGGATAGATGAAAGTTGGTGAGAGATGAGTGGAGGAATGAAGGGAAGAGAGATGAAGGCAGAAATGAAGTGGTTTTTTTGTTTTTTACCAATATTTTGATATTCAGAGGTGTTTGTATTATTCAGGGTTATTTTAGTGACTTTATATTTATTTCTCAATATAACTATTTTATTGGCATACAAGTGTTGAGCAGTTAACAACAAATCACTTAAGATGCCAAAAAAGATGAAACATGAAGAAAGAAGAAAGCCTGTTGGATATGACGCCTCACCACAGACAAAACAGCACATTCAGAGAAACAGGACTTCTACTGATCATCAGAAATGCTAATTTCTATTCACCATGTAAATTCACTGGATTTATCCACTGACCTTTTACCTTTATTATAGAAGGTAACAAATAATATACATGCCACTGTCTTGGTGTGTAAACATACCTTGAAAACAGACCGAGGCATCGAGGGATGTGGAAGTAGAATATGAAGATACCAGTAAATAATCAAAGGTGGATGGATGTAAACTTTCAAGACAGTTCAAGTGAGACAGAGGAAGACAAAAAAAGGGATATTGTCTGCTTAGAGTAGCTTATTCTCCCCACACTGTTCCTCATGAAGGACTCACACTGGCAGCACTGCATACACAGACACTCACAGTACACACTCACAGCAGGGGTGCGTCTGCATAATTCACACCGCCTCTTGCCAAAATGCGCCAAACGTTCCTTTAATGCGCTACTCGCTCCCCATCTACAGACTCAGAGCCATAGCTGACACAGCGAGTAAGCAGACAGCGCCTGAGATGTCGCCTCAGCGCCCCAGGGGAATCAAGCCAATCACGTCGCACACAGTTCGTGGATAGGATAAGATGGAATGGGGAATATGCGATGCAGTTGCTGTGGGGATACTTTTGCGCCCAATCGAGCACTCGCTGCCAGTGACCCGGACCAGAGCAGATGCCCCCTGAGATCAGAGGTGTGTGGGTGTGTGTGTGCACGCACACGTGTTATCTTGGCTTCCTTGGCATCTCGCCCTAAATCTCTACTGCCCCGTCAACTCTGTTAATGCTCTCCATAGCCTCAAGACCACACACACGCACCCACACAGGGTCCCAACACCCACATGCTCTGAACATGCTGTACATATATACAAATGGTCACGGAGGCATTGGCAAAAGCATACAGTACAATACAGTCCATGCATACATGTATGACCTCTGTGGTAAGTATGTATGGTAGGGAGGAAATGCTGTACATAATGGTTTTTAACAGCTGAGTGGACACAGTGAATCAGGCAAATTAGACTAGACTAAATGTCCAACTGCATTGATCAGGTTGACTTGGAGAAGCCCCTTGCTGTAAATATGATATTAAAATAACTCTAGGCATTAAGATGTACCACACTGCATGATCTATTTAAGGGCCTCTTCAACTTTCTCACAACAAAACTTGAAGTGAAAGAGAGGCCTTTCCTTCGAGGATTATGTCAGTCTGGTATAGCTCCATTCACAACTGCAAATGCAGTGACATCATTACATAAATGAGCCTCAATGCTGATGTTCTCACAACTGCCATAAAGGTTTCACATCCGAAAAAAAAAGCTGTCTATGTCAACATTATAAAATATCACCAGCTTTATCCTCCTCTTCAACTTTTGTCATGTATTCTTTTAATATAGTATAGGTGGTGTGTTATATAAATAAATTAATTTACTTTTGTCATGCACTAGTCCTGATGAATTGTGCCACTGTGTTCATAGTGTGTAAGGTGTTTCCAGTAACAGTAACTGCATTTTTCTGAACACAGGGCCATTACTTGATGTTCCATTTTTGTAGTCAGCATTAATGATGACCACTAACAGAATAGAAACACCTAATATCTGAAACCTATTGTCTTTCTTTGAAGTTGTCTAGAAACCAGGGCAGAGATTTAAGGCACACAGACCTGGAACCTGATCTAAATTAGCACAAGATTTTGTCAGGTGGAGAAACATCCAATACAGTCTACCGACTGTGAACTGTGTATGTGTGTGTGTCCTCTCAATGACTCTCCCTGCTGCTAAACACCCTCAGTCCTATACAGATAAGTACAAAGGGGGGGGGAGCTTACACACAGAGCTAGCCATATGCTCCTTAACAAACATGTTGCTTAAAGGATGAGGTCATACTGGTAAAAGTAATGAGAAAAACGTTGTGTAACTGATATCTACATAGTGTTTAGCTCTGTTTGCTGCTTAACACAATGACCTTTTTCAGTGATTCTAACCTATGTTAGGAAAAAGTGTTAAATGAATTATAAAAAAAAATTAAATGGTTCTACAGAACATTACATCCCAACTTTCCCTACATTTCTGTCCTTTTCCTTTCTTAATTTCCCCTGCCCTTGCTCCTCAGTCTCCTTTCCTCCCTCATCCTCTCATCTGCACTCTGACAGTTTTCTGGCTGAGTTGACAGCAAGCCAGCCAATCAGCACACTCCTGACCTCTCTGCATCTGCATAAGCAGCAAGGGGCAAGGTTAAGTACCCATCAAGCCTCAGTAATTAAGATATGAGCTGGTGTGCCTATGAGTGTGTGTGATTAAGTGAGAGAGAGAGAGAGAGAGAGAGAGAGAGAGAGAGAGAGAGAGAGAGAGAGAGAGAGAGAGACCAAATGTATTTAATCTTCCACTTCACATATTATCCACTTCCACAAACTTATCCTACTTATACATGGTCACTGTCCCAATTTTAATTCCACAATGGCTATTACAATCTATTACAATACTGTACTTTTATTTACTTTAGTTTGATCCACTCTGAATTAACATATAACCTGCTTATTCCAAATAAACATATAATACATATATGTATATTTGTGTAATGTTTTATTAATTTTTCCATATTTATTTTCTTGTTTTGTTCTAACAGGAGATGTATCTCCATCACTGACTGACAGCCCAGACTGAGTGGATGTGGAGAGGACACACTGTGTTACTCTGATGGAGAAAGCAGCTTCTCCTCTGCGAATAAATGTACTGGCAAAGTTTACTGAAACAACTGTCAAGATACCATCCGTATAAATAAAACAACAGCTAGGCCTAACTCTGGGCCAGTGGGGACGACTGCAGACAAACTAAACTAAATAAAAGCTGTACTAATGTACTATACCAAGGGTCTCTAGGAGATGTAGCTGAGAGAAAGGGAGGAGAGGGACAAATGCATGAGAGTGATTGACAGGAAACTGTCAAAACAACATCTTTATAAACACGTAAAAAAGAGAGAGGGAAGGAAATGAAGAAGGTGTGTGTATAACAGGACAAAAGCTGATAGATGAGATAAAGGACAGGAAAACATGACAGATGGAGCAGAGGGAGAGTCAGTAAAGATATCTCATTAATCCCAGTGTATGTTAGCAGCCAGTTTAAACAGTAACCTTCTAATGCACCACGAGTGTACAATGAGTTACAGTTCAGTTCAGATGTCCAGCAACATACAGCTACAGAGTAAAGACAATGTAATGCAATGAGTATGCTACTTTAATATCCCTACTTTTTAAATGTTATTGTTTATAGGATGATGACAAATCTGAATGCCACTGCTAGCTTTCCTGATTCAGCCATGGGACAATAAACAGAGGATACATTTACTAGCTTGGGCAGTGTAATTGGAATATAATGTGAGTAACAAATTCTCTTAGTGCAAAATCTATTGACAAAAACATCCACATGGTTAAAATGCAGCGACCTTTTATGTGCTCGGAATATATTGTATACGTTTTTTTTCTCTGTAACAGTGCAGGGACAGTGCATATTAATCAATATTAATATTTTGAAAACATCATTGTAAATGTGCTGGCGATAGCTTAAAAGCTCATTTGTACCTGTGTAAAAAAAAAAATACTAAAAAAAGGTTTGTATAAGAACATACAAAAGAAAAACAGAAAATATGTACAGCAAGCACCTTTTTAAAAAAAAAAATACAGAGGGGGATTGGAATATGTCAGGAGAGAAACAGGAAACAAGGGACTGAGAACTGGCGATGAGTAAAAGGAAGGAAAAAAACAAAGAGCACATCATCACCAAGTGGGGAGAGGGAGAGGAATGACAACTCAAAAGGAAATGAAGGGGGAGGACGAGAGCTCGGAGGCTGTGAAGGAGGATTGTGATTGAGGGATAAGAGAGGGGTTTGAGAGGTAAAGCTGCAGAATCCCCTGGGATCTCTTTTTCACACACACACACACACACACACACACACACACACACACACACACACACACACACACCTCATCGGAAGACACAATGGGAGAAAAACTGAAATTAAAAAGAGAAAAACAGCTGAAAGCAGAAGAAACTAAATCAAGGTAAGAAACCAAGAGATGGGATGTCTAATTTAATCAATAAAAGATAATTACATGAAAGCTCCATAAAAGTCAGTTGTGGTAATTGATGTTTAGGACAATACAGATTTGAACAGCTTAAGCACCTAAGACAAGTTGCACACGTTGTTTTCAATCTACATTTTTAAAGACTTAGCAGCAGAAAGACAGAGATTGATCTTTGACCACATCCATAGCCATGCCCAAAACCACTTGGTAACCAGTGTTGGTAGTAACAGAAGTACAGTAATGCATTGCTTTTTGCTGTAATGCAGTAATGTAACACATTACTAATAAACACGTTACAATCTTAGTTACTCGCGTTACAGCGCATTTCAACCCCACACTAAGTGGTGTTTGGGTTTTTTAAAGAATTATCAGCGGTGGAAAGCAACTATACCATACTTCAATACAATTGTGAGGTACGTTTAATTGAGCATTTCCATTTTTTCCTACTTGATACTACTCTACTACAAGTCGTACTGAGTCATATTGCAGGCTACGTTTTACTTCACTAATTATTTTATAACTTTAGTTACTTTGCAGATTCAGATTAATAATACAAAATATTATGAATAAATAAATTATTTAAAATGGATTAAGATGAGACTTTGTTGATCCTGTGGTGAAATTCACAAGGTGCCTGCCAAGTCATACTTCTGTAGTTATTTTGGTGAAAGTAACTCAAAAGTAAAACATTACAATCAGAGACTATAATATACGGTAATTAATTACTCAAACAACAATAACTAGTAATCCATAATGTATTACATTTACATTACGTTTTTAGTTTTCCACAATTATTACCATCGTGGCAGCTGTGTTTTACAGGATATAGGCTATAGGCTGTATATCTGTTGACCAATCAATACACCTATAACATGGCTAGTTTATGGCTAGCTCACATGGCCTTCGGGTATATCAGAGATAGGATGCAGGCCAATTGCCGACATGGGCCTAGTAAAGGCAAGTCCGAGAAAATGCAAGGCTTTCAGATTACGGCCTTTTAAAAACTGCCTCACACACCTGCCCAGTGCTGTGAAATGGATGACATCTGTCTTGTAAAAACGAGTTGAATGAGTAAATGAATACTGTAAATGAGTTGTATTTGCCGCTTCAATGGTTCATGATAAAGAAAATGCTGATTAAAAACGCAGGAGCAATGGCAAAGGCCCAAACAAACATTCAGAAACACATATGTGCAAGGAACTGCATTAAAGATGAGCACTTGAGTGAAGCACAAAGAGGGAAACCCCAAAGCTGAATCCTGGGAAGAGTCCCATGGGTTCCTTTTTGAATGCAAAGTCCTATTTTCTATAAGAGACTCTG